>NC_090924.1:751242348-751565889 GCF_040938575.1 Ambystoma mexicanum
TTTTGGGGATGTGCTAATACACACTTAGTGGGTCATCACAGGACCCCTCTAGGTTCATATACATAACATGTCCTGATTGGATAAAAACATTTCCTGGGACATCACGCTGAACACCCCCTCATGACGTCATGACCCGTAAGCGTCACTCAATTACATCATTATCGTCTGACCAGGAAAGCCCTAGCATGCCATTGCCTGGAATCCTCTAAGGTGCAGGTCGATCAATGCAGATTGGGCCCCTTTGTTGGAGACTTTGTGAGCCACAGCATCCCAATCAATCCAACGGAATTATGAGGGAATGGCAACACGTTCAGGGGCATTGTTACAGCCTCTGCAACACCATATCCCAGTCCCCAGATTGGTTCCTCACTTCCCTCCACCCCCTGCACCTGTTTGGTCCCCGTCTCCTCTTTTGCCTCATGCCAGCTCCAGATAGAAAAAACTGTGCAGGACACTGTTGGTGAAACCATATTCCTTGTATTTAATTCACTTTTACTAGTGTGCTCTCTGTCTGAGCCCTTGGTACCCAGCCCAACGACCTTGCAAAGTACTGTACGGGACTGCATCCAGTGGCGCTGAAAGTAGGGATGCTGGAGGTGCTGCAGCACTCCCATAAAACATCAAAAATGTTGACTGCTGACAGCACGGCCTGCAAAAGGTGCTGGGTAAGGGTACACACATTATTTAAATCTGTTAAAGCAACAGTAGCACAGGTTCGTTAACAGAAGCAGGTAACAGATGTGTAAGAGTCTGTGGTTTGTTAATCCCATTGCACCAGTAAAAGAGGAAATTACAGACAACTATTAGATTTGGACATTTTTAGCAGCTGTCCTGATAGAACCGCCAATAGCTAGCTTTCTGTTGATTTCTAAAACAGCACTTGTTGCTAACTTTTTTAACACTTCAGAGAACATTTAATAGTATTTTTGTTCTTATTGATTCTAATGTGTGGGACTTCGGTAGTGTTTTTTAAAAATGACTGGGGTTACATTATGGTTCCCAGTTTATTTTGTTCTTGTCTCCATGAACGAAGATAGTCAACCTTGATGTTTCGGAATCAGGGTTCTATTGGTACAAAAAAAGTAGAACTGTATACCAAAATAACATTGTCCATGAATAAGCATTTTTGGAAAATGTGGCAAATGTGTCCTTTTAAAGCACATTGGGCAAAGTGCATTGATATTGATTTTGATATTTTGTTTCGATCGCGCTCATACAGAAGTGTTTCAGAGCGCGACAAGTCAAGGGAGGGGAACAGGGGAGAACAAAACAACAATCTTACTCGGCCCAGTAACATTGAGAACGCGCAAGTGCATGAGAGAGGGTCAGGGGAAAAATAAATGGAAGGGGGGAGAAGTGGAAAGTGCGGAGCAAAGAAGAAACAGATAAATAATAATAAATAAATAATAAAGGCAACAAACAGTGATAGTGCAGCCAGCAATTGGCAAGTTCTGGGTTTGAGGCAGCAGACAGGGTAGGTATGAAGAGTGCAGGAAGAAAAAGGGGCTAGGGGGGACTGTATGGGTACAGATACAGACCCCAGTGCAAGGAGTGGCCCGGAGGCAGTGCGGGAGGGTGGCAGGGTGGCAGGTACCTGGGCCCGGAGGACAGAGGGTGGCCAGGTGCATGGTGCCAAGAGAGAACAAACCAGCAGGGGAGAGGGGGAGCAAAGGCAGAAGCAAAGAGGAAGGTCTTGAGGTGCTTCCAGAGATGGAGATGGTTCTCCTCAAGTTTTAGAGTGGCAAGGAGGCTGTTCCAGGGGGATGCCCCAGCCGAAGACAGAGATCTACCCCCAGCTCGTTTCTTTAAAAAACGACTGACCCTGAGGGAGTTAGAGGTAGAGGAGCAAAGAGCTCGAGAGGGGGGGTATTTGCAGAGGGATAGCTGAAGGTATTTTGGACCCATTGTTACAATCTACTATTTCAACTGTGAACTAAGTCATCAAAATGGCCCACAATGCCTCCCAAATGTCACACACGTTGGTCTTGCATTAACACTATATTACCATATAGGCCATCTGAGCCTGTCTGCATTTTTAAAGCACTAAGTGGAGTAATGGCTAATGACTTTGCATGGCAATACCATCATACTGTACTTACACCTTTTTCAGAACTGCATTTAAAAACCTCAGGTTTTGTATGCATGGAGGTTTTATGAGGACCTGCTATGACTTTTTTTAATAATGAAATGCTCTTTGTGTGAAAATCACAAGTGGTCTCAGCAGAAAGGGCAAGGATGTCTGGGCATGCAATTGATCATTGTTAAGCATTTTGAGGATCTATCAACACTTGATTCAGAGAGAATGCTATACTCATTAACACAGTGCCAGCATTTCTCAGTAGAACTGACATGGCTTTCTTTATCGAGACATTTCCTACTCTTCCCAGCAGTTGTGTTATACTTGTAATGGCAACTAACACACATTTGTTGCCAGTTTCACAAGAGAGCGAAAGGCCGGAATGGGAAAATAATTTTAACTCCTCCCTCTTCATGGGCAACTATGATGGACACTGGTGGACAGTGTGAGATACCTGTATTGCTGTAGTCGACATCCTGGCATAGCAGTCTTATTCGGGTACCTTTCATAGAGTCTCCATCCCATGTAACTGACAAGTGACTGATACATCCCAAAACATATCAGGTTTTGGAAGGCAACAGTCTATTTTGAAATCTCCTAATTTGCATTAAAAGCAGACATTTAATTTGCAAATTGTGCTGGGAAAGAGCCAGTCGCAAGCTAGACAATTGGTACATACATGGGCTGCCAGTGGTGGCAGCCATATGTGACATTTGCCTCAGTCAGTTAATGCAGCTGCTGCAGCAATCTAGGTTTAACATTCAGGTTCCCTTTATTGGTGAGATAGATTGGTGGGTTAATGTGGCTGCTGTATAAATCTGTATTAATGCAGGTCATGTGTTTGGATCCCGTCTGAGTTGTGTAAACCTTTTCCTTTTCAACAGTACTAGAATAGCTCTAATGTGTTAGAGCTCACACGTCTCAGTGGGGCTGCTGTATTTTAATGTGAAACAGTATGGTACATTTTAGCAGGACGTCTATAACTCTAAAGGGATTGTTGGGTATTTCTACTTAACATAGTTATTCTCTTAAATTGGAGAGTCCTGACACTTCTCAGTGGAGCTGCTGTGCGGTTAATTCACCAATTGGCTTGTACAGCACATGCTGGCAGGAAATGCCACTCCATATCCCTTTCCTTCTTTATTTCGCCCCCACCAGAAACCAATGCATCACGTTCTGCTTTTGCTTTCTCTTGGAAACGGCTGTTTTAGACAAACAGATGTAGAATGCTTCAACCAAGTTGGCTAAAACATATGGGCTTTTATGTGCATTTTTGGTTGGTGGGATTCTACTTCAAGTCGGAATCACCAAGAAAGTCGGACGTGAGTGTCTGAGTCTCTTCGGACACCATGATATAGAATGTCTGTATTGCATGGCATGATACTGGACACTGATTAGTGCTTTGTAGTGCGGCTGGTGCCTTGGTCTATCGTCGGCCATTCTATATCATCATACCTGAGACAGACTTACATGCCTTGTTAAAAACCCCTATGTGGTCGAAACACGTGTCAGCACTTTCAGTAACAATAAAAAACCAATGGCACAAATGGAACCAACATGTTTTCCTCATCTTTGGAAGTGAGACCCAACAAACTGACCACCAATACAATTAAATTGAAAATACTTGAAGTATAGGTGCAGCGCCACTTTCGTAAGAATCCAGAACAATTCTGAAAACTCCTCGCCTGGGGCATTGAGCACTGCCCCATTTTATTCTTACAACAGGCAGCTAGCACGCATCCATTGCAAGGAAGCAAGCGCAGCGGTCAAACATTCCTGGTGCTCCATACCCCCCTTCTCCTAACTGTTGTTTATTTATATACATGGCCCTTAAACCTATTAAACTTCTAAATCACATTTAAACAAACTATAAATAAATTACACTTGCTGCGCTTGTACTTTTCATCATGGCAGCCATGCTTACCAATCCCCAGGTATCTGCTAGTTAAAACTATATATAAATTCTGTGTTGTTGCACCTGTCCTTCCCTGAGTAGCACCCTATTCCCGAACGTGTGGCACACTCAGTGTGACATAGGTGTGATATGCATTTGTTGTGTATCGTGAAATAACCCTTCATGTTACTTTTGGCGTTACAGCATTACTACTTTATCTTGTACATACGCCCTTGTGAGCATTGAATTTGCATATTGACAAGTACATAGAACTCATACATACCATCACACATTCAACTGCAACTAGATGAAGAAGCTACATAGAATTCCCAGATTTGCATGGCCATGCAACTGCAACTCTCTTTCCCCCACCTCCCCATTGATAGATTGTGACAAAATGACTTCTGTGGATGGATTATCAAAGATGTGCACTTGTGCAAAAAAGCAGAGAAAATTAATTTAGCACCAATTTTGTGGCTTTGTTAATAGAGAATGCTGTAAAAAGGTTTAGCCGCAGTCAGTATTATCTAAAATGTTTTCACCTGGGGAAAATTGGAACAGGTTGTTTAATTTGTGAGGTGTGCTGCGTAACATAAAAATAAATGTAGTAGGCACCTTTCATTGATGTTATGCAGCAACCATAGTAGAAAGAAAGCCTGATTCATGTTTGCCTGCATACAAATGTTTTTAGACAATATGGATTGTGACAAAATCTGTTTGCTCCATTTTGTATTATCAAAGCATTTGGCCACTTTTTAGCAGCAGCGCAAATCTTTGATAATCTGGCCCCTGCTCTGCAGGAGTATACATTTGAGATTGTCTAAACCACCACTTCAGTCCCCACACTTCTATAAAACCAAGTGATCTGAATTATAAATGTCAATAAAACATGCACAGCCAAGAGGTAGACCTCGTTCGCCTTTTGTGGTAACGTTCACCGAGGGACCTCTATAATCTTAAAAGGGGTGTCAATGTGATCGAGGAGTAACCCAAACAGCAAAGTATAACAGTACAAAAAAGTTATATCCAATCAAGGTTCTATAAAAAATATATACATTTTTATTAAACACACCAACGTACAAATAACTATTAAATAGACTATAAAATCTCAACCCTGTAAGGGAGAACACAGAATGTACAAAAACATGCAGAACTCTGGATAGTGAAAATAAGGATGAAAAGGCAATAATAATGAAGGAGTTCAAAAGCATTTGGGCCAGAGGGGCAATTATGGGACAAGAGTTTTTGAGCTTTGTTGATTTTCACACTACGCATTGGACACAAAGATGCTAAATGGTGCCGGGAGACGCGTATATATCGAACGCAAGTTCAGCGTTCGTTATGGTAAACGTTTACCTTCTGAGTGTGTCCCCCACGTGATTTCATTGACAAGTGGACATCAAGACACATGATCCACTATGGGTTCTACAGTCCACATTTGTTGCCTCAGTAAAGGAACGTGATCCTTCGAACTCATTACTATAAGGAATGTTTATCCTTTGCATCCACTGAATGACGATAAAATGACGGATCTCTCCAGATGACGAATCTATGGGAAGGTTCTCATTTAAGTCCAAAAAGACTTGCCCTCCACACCAGAAAGAAATTAACTCAAGGTTTCAACTATGATGCACAGGTTCCATGCATCAATTATAGTTGAATACTTTTACTAATCCTCTGCATCCTGAAGGCGGGTCCTGGAACTCCACTAGCAAGATTTAGACTACTGAAGTGCCGTTCCTTGCCCAGAAACACATTTGAGTGTAGACGCTGTTAATCCATGTTGTGCAAATAACTGTACATGGTTGAAGTCACTGTTACTAACATCACGTAACCAAAATATACATATGAATAACATCTGCATCTGATATAGAAACATCTGAAAACATGGGTGTTTTCCCATTTCTAGCGCTTTCTGTGTAGCTCTTCAAGTCAAGATCATATTCATTAGCGTTTTATATGTTTTTATGTGAATACACTGTTTGAAATATATGAATTAAAATATGTTCCTTTTTTGATACTATGACTTTGGTTGAATACATAATGTGATGATATTTAATATCACTTTGGGAGTAGTCCTTCTACAGCTGTTTTGTGGTTGAGGTGGGTAGCGAGTGGTGTCCTTCGCTGTTTTACATATATATTCCTCAAACACCACAGCCCCTATAAAAAAAGGAACCCCTTGTTTGCTCAAATCATTTTTTTCACTTACCTGTTTTTGAGCTGGGCCAGGTTCGGGTGCGGCTAGTCGTGCTGGTCAAGAAGCTTGAATCGGAAGCTAGATGTGGTTCAAATGTAGCACTCAGGTCATGCAATTTTGAAGGCTCACCAGGTCCGGTTCAGGAGTTGAGGCAGTTCGAGACATTGGTAACTGCTGGTTGCTCTAGCAGTTGAGTCGAGGTCTGCCAGTTCAATGCAGTGACATTGGTGCTCCAGTGCAGGTTTGAAGAACGGTTTGAGGTTGTCCCACAGCGGAGAGCAGGCTATTCAATCCGAACAGCTGACTTGCTCCGCTTGGCACCCACCCCAAACCATGCGCGCACAATTTTGCTTTATTTGATAACATTTTTTGAGGACTCTGGGACCCCCAATTTATAAGGAATGAATTCTCTACAGCCTTCCTTCCCCTTTTGGGAAACACAGAGGGTTACACAGAAGGTCTACTTATTAAATAAATAGAAATCAGGGGCAATTCTGAGTAAGGCGAGGGCTGAAAAATCAGTGCTTTTGTTGAACAGCCATATTTTAAGACGTTTCCTGAAGATTCGGTTGGAAGGCTCATAGTTGATGTCAGCAGGGAGAGAGTTCTTGAGGTAGGCGTGGTGACCGTGAAGCTTGTACCCTCAGCTTGCTTGCTTTTGAGTCTGGGGGTAAGGAGAGGGAGAGTGGAGGAGGATCATAGTGGGTGAGAAGAGGACTTTATGTAAGTACAGTGATTGAGGTAAGAGGGTGCAGAGCTGTGGATATAACAGTGAGTGATGGTCAGGATTTTGAGGTCAAAGCATGCTTTGATGGGCAACCAGTAGGCTGTCTGGCCTGCGAGATGTGAACAGAGTCACATAAACCCCAGGCAGCTCTGAGGGCATTATTGTGTAGCAATTGAAGTTTGGAGAGGTTCTTAGCAGAGGTACCCATGAGTAGGGCATTACAGTAGTCATGTTTGCTGCCTATGATGATTCTGGCAAGTGTTAGGCAATTGGGTTGAATGGCAGTTTTGTGTGTAGGATTTTGCAACCTGGGAGAGAAGGTGTAGGGATCTCTCTAATAGGCAAAGTGGACTTGATGATAAGAGCTACTCCGCCACCTGGTTTGGAAGGACGGTCTGATCTTAAAATGGGGTGCACAGTGGGAATGGCCAGGGAAAATGCTAGGCCGACCTTATTGTGAAGCCAGGATTCAGTGATCACCAGGATATCCAGGTGTTTTTCTTCAATGAGGTGTTCATGGATAAGAGATGCATGGGCATACAGCAAATGTGCTTTAATGAGGCCACACTTTAGGTGTGAGATGTGGTTGGGATAGGGAGGTACTGGAAGTAGGCACAATCGTTGAGAGCGTGGGGTGGAGTGAATGTGGTGGTGAAGTGGGGTACTGTGCATAAGGATAGTCTGCATAGTCAGAGAGGGCCAGTAGCAGGTATGTAGCCACATATAGTGGGTGGGTGATGGCTCGGTTTTGGAGCGTAAATTGACAATCCTTTGGTGGCCAAGGTGAGGCAGAGAAGGTAAGGGTGTGAGAATTTGATAGGTGGGGATGGGGCGAATTGGGCTGAGTAGGGTTGGTGATAAGAGGTGATAAAAAGTGATTTGGGAGTGGCAGGGAGAGGTGGGAATTAAGAGTCGGGGCAGTTTGTTTCAGGGTAGGTTTGCAACTGCAAGGCATTCTCAAGTGTGGGTTTGGTGCACAGGAAGACAACCTCACCAAAGACAACTCATGGTGCAGTAAGATGCAAGATGCTCTCATGGGCATAATTACCATACTTCAAGACATAACTGTAGAAAACAAGCCGCCATTAGCAACAAATCCTCCTCACGTCTAACTACACCGAATCATCCCACCTCCCCACTTTCCTTTACCTTCCGTTCATTCAAATTTTGCCCCAACACCGAACCAGAAGTAGCCCACCTTATTAGAGGCCTTAAGCCTTCACTGTGCAAGGGTAATATCCGTCCTGCTCCATTAGTCTAGGACTGTGCTGCGGCCCTAATGCCTATCATCGTTTCCATTATTAATGCTTCCTTCACACCCCTATAAAGTCCAACCAGTCTTAAGGAAGCGTGGGTCTCATCCCTCATCAAAAGTCTTTGCTCGATCCCTCCACCCCAGCTTACTATTGATCCATCACCACTGGTCCATTTATCCTAAACATCATCGACCATGCAGCCTATCTCCAGATAAAAGACTACCTGGAGAGCCACTGCATTCTAAGCCCTGACAGACAGGCTTCCTCCATGGCTATGGAATGGAATTTGCCCTAATGGACCTGAAAAACCAACTGGATGACATTGAAGACTCAGGCAAGCCAGCCCTTCTTCTCCTGATTGACTTCTCTGTGGCCTTCAACCTTGTCGAACACCAAACACTGTGCCACCACCTCACCACAGATGCCAACTTCTCAACCGAAGCAACAAACTGGATTGCCTCCTTCCTCACAGACAGGACTTCTCATGTCTATGCCAATGGCTTTGCTGCTCTTTCAGCCCCCATCTCCTGTGGTGTCCCTTAAGGTTTGTGCATTTCCGCCATGCTCTACAACATATACACAAGACCCCTTTTGGACCACCTCAACTCCCATGGTATCGCTTACGCAAATTACGCAGATGATACACAAGAGAGAACTCGGGCACGTCATGGAAGAAAGCTGATCCCATCTTGCTGACTGATTCCCACTTGTTCCTAGAGTGAGAGAATTGAACCAGTCCATAAGAGCGTGCCCACCTGCCTGTCAGACAGCCAAATGAACTTTCAGTAAATATGGTCTGGGACTTTAACTTCTGGTAGGCCTCACTTACAGTGCTCTGCTTATAATCCAATTGATCCAACAGGAGAGCAATCTATTCCATCTCCTTCCTATTATCAATTATCTTTTCTCTCCTTCTTCCTCCCCATCAGTCAGTGAGTGTCTGTCCAGAATCTAGGGGTTTGACATTTTATAGAACAGAAACCACTCCCTTTTGAGGTGTGTATAATTTATTTAATCTAATTGATCAATCTATGTGATTGGACAGTGCTCCAAAAGAGACATCACATTAAACCTACCCCTCAGTGTTAATTGGGAATATTAATGAAGAGGGCAGTCTGATGGGAGTAACTTCTAAACCACGTTTTCCTCCTATTTGATGTGATGTCATCTTGGAACTTTTGGAAATAAACAATTGTAACTTTCTGAAACAGCATATTTCATACATGTAATCATGTTACCAATTGGTTCACTAGAGTGTTTTAGCTGGCACAAACGAAATGTGCAATTTTCATCTCGTTATAACATTCAGTTGATGACACACATTTTTTCATTTAACTCACGTATACCTTTATGCATAATTTATTTTTCCTTTTCAAAGTAATGGGCTCGCCAATACAAATGCTAGGATATATGAATCACCGTGTGCTTTGTTTCTGAGTAACAAAATATGAATACGCCTAATTGACATAGTTATGACATCAAAACTATTTTGTTTGGGGTCTATCTGATAGATATTTGCAAGTTGAACATTTAAAAAAATAAATGTATGCCTTTATCGGTTCAAAGTTATTACTAGACATATCTATTGTGAGAAACCTGAGGGTATTCTCACTCCTACTCCCCTGAGATCCTCTATGCAGGTGGCCAAGGAAATGCCAGCGCTTTTGGAGCCTAACCCCGGGGTGGATAAGCAAGAGAGGATCACCTGGGCACAGGGTCCTGGCGGACTGAGAGTGGGATGCCTTCAGATGAGACATGGCATCCTCCTTATCCTAATGTCAACCAATCTAGCCCTCCTGCAACCTTTATGGGTTATGGTAGGTCAATTCCCCTTCTTTCCTCTCTTGGGACACAATCTCCTCACTCTCCTCACTCTGGCACTGAGACGAGGAAGAAGCAACTAAGACAAACAAACAGCATTCACTTTCTCCACTTAGGTGCTAGGATGAAGAAGATGCATGAAAGGTATGAAGGTCAGGCATGGCCTCTTAATCAAAGTCAGGCAAGATTGACTGATGGAATACACCTATAGCGCATAGAAGGACCACGGGTGTATAAAAGACCAAAGCATGCAGGAGTAAGAGAGAGAGACTAGGGGAACTTGGATGGAGATTATTGCAAAACCCAGGGAATCCAGAGGCAGCCGTGGTGGAATCCAAAACGAAACACAGGCAGACATCCCCAAACTAAGGGAAGCCTCCCTTATGAAGAAGGAAAACTCCCATCTGAAGTGAGAGCAAAAGAAGCACCGGCGAGGCACAAACACCAAGAACGCTGCACCCAGCTTCGCAGAAGCACTGAGCTCGCCGACCGAACTCCTGTCCCTATACTAGCTGAGCTTGCAGAAGCTGAAGCAGTGGCAAGAGAGAACCACCGGAGGAAGACGCTTACAACCGGTAAGTGCTGGGAAAGCTACCCAGATACCGGGGCACTCCCGCTGGCTACACAGTTTGCAAACAGTGCTGAGGAAATAAATACTGGCATTACAAGTGGAACAGTGAAGTTAAATGAAGGAGAGTAACGTGCGTGGCGTGAAAAAAAGCATAAACTGCCAATATTGAAAACCGAATTGAATGAAAAGCACAAAGTACTAATATTGACTTCGGAAATGAATGAAAAAGCATGAACTGCTAATAGTGAATACTGAAGTGATTGAAATCTGCAAACTTGCTAATATTGAATACTGAATTGAATTAAACCAACAAAGCTGTTAATATTGAATACCGGACTGAATGAAAACAGCAAAACTGCAAATATTGAATACCGAATTGAATGAAAATAGCGACACTGCTAATACTGAATACCGTATTCAATGATAACAGCAACACTACTAATATTGAATGCTGTGTTGAATGAAACCAGCAAATCTGCTAATTTTTTTATAACGTACTGGATAGAAAAGCAAACCTACTTATATTAAGCTGATGTTTAATCATATACTGAAAGAAAATAAGAAACTAAAATTGAATGAAGAACTCAAGCTGAGAAACTGATTGTCTTTGAAGCTGGCTTTGAGAAACCTTGTTTATTGAATATTTGAACTGATCAAAGGGAACTCAAGATTCCTCCTTGCGTGACCTTGGGTGGGTGGACAGTGTGGTCCGACAACTACACCAAGACCTGGGAACCCCTATATACTAACAAGGAAACCTGCTATTGTATCAAGAGGAAGACTACTATTGATGCATATAAGCCTTGAGGAAAGGAGCCCCGAGCAGAGAAGAATTGTTAGAATTGAGCTCAAAGACAAAGCTTCAAGATGCTTCTTTTTACAACATCTTTTTACAATGAACTTGGGGAAGGGAACCCTCAGACCTGCTGCCAAGCAACGGTATTGAACTTGGGGAAGGGTAGCCTGACATCTAAAAAGGTATGAAACTGTCTAACCTTAAAACCAAGAGAAGGTGAATTGAACATTATGGCGAATGTTTTGACATTTAACAAGAAGAAGATGAAGACTAAGCTTGAGCTGGAAACAGCTCAGAACTTTACTTTTGGAGCACTGTTTGATTTATGGTTGACATCCCTACACATTGTTTTGATGTTAGTTGTGAGGGCAAGCATATGTTTTGGACACATACAGACCTTAAAGTTGAACTTACTGACACAAATTATCCTTAGGTAGGGAAATCCCACCTTAGCATAGGTCAAGTTAGACCTTACACCATCCTGACATTTAAGGTAATAAAAGTATGTTCATTACATTGTATCTGTTGTCTGTGTCTCTTTCCATGATGCCAAACTCACACTATCTAGAAAACACTGCATCACCACAACAAGCGTGCCGAGAGATATTAAAACCTGTGCAAGTAAAAACAATGACAAATATCAAAAGTGTTCATTACAGTGCTCATAAAATGAATGTAGACTTGTAGACATTGTTCATTTTACAAAGTGTTTGTATGTGCACTGTTAATGTCGATTGGAGTGTACGTGCTATTTTGAGGCCTAAATAGTTCCTGTTTTGCAATGTCCCGAATTATGAGCTTCACGGTGCAAAAGTGCTGCATGCTTATTTGAGATGGAATAATACACTAAAGAGTAGAGAATTGCAGTTTGGGTGCATGTAAATTTGGACCAAGATATGCCACATGTTTCTAAACATATTATACCTAGTGTTTGGATTTTCTTTGTTTCTCTTTCTGGGAATGAGGGGTTCAAACTGTTGAACATATGTTTCTGCGAAGTTGTTGTAATGAAATAAAAATGATGCTTCTTAATTAAATAGTTTTCTAAAAAGAAACATGTTTAGTTTATTTGATTAGTTTTCACTTTGGGTGATTTGATCTGTCGATTTGAATTATGTTTCTTTCGGTCATATGGTGCACATTGATCAAGAAAGTGTATTTTATCGTGGCAATGCTGGAATAAACTGTGGGCACAGGCATTACGAAATGTGTTGTAACGTTCCCCTGTGTACTGTTACCTGACATCTATTGAACTTTTTAGTGTGTTACCCAGAGCCAATTGTGAATAGTATGTTTTTTCCCATTTGTCCTCAAACATTATGCTGTACAATACACTTTTTCATAGCATAATTTTAAAATAAAATCTCACAGGGGGATAACCTCTCAAACTCCATCGGGGGAATTATTAAAACACCATTCACTGAAAAAAAACAAGCTACCTTTCAACTCGAATCATTTAAAATGAAGGTGCTTCCTCAGAAGCTCATGGCACCAAAGGCTGCCCCTCCCTCTGGGCATCAAAGTTCATGTCACATCACGGTCTTTGATGTAATTGGCATCAAAGGTAGCGTGACATCACTTCCTAATGTGATACTGTTTCCTGTGAGGTTTTTGAATTTCCTCAGTGGCCCAGTGACCAACAAAATGTTCATGATCCTGTCACACAATGAAAAACGTTTGACACGCCTGAACCTTGGCACACATTTCATGGGCACAAAAAACACAAAAGTGAGAGTGTCAACTTTAAATCCTGCAGAGAGCCTTTACTTTGAGAGCAATCCATTAGCTAATATTCTCTTTCCAACGGAGGTCTGTTGGAGTGGCAGAAAATGGTATGTATTGCCAAGGATAGGGGTGTACTGCAACTGTATGCAAGGCAGGGGCCATGCCTGGCTGGTGACATAGACCAAATAAATTCCTGGTTCATGGTGTGGGTTGCTTCTGGGGTTTGTTGGTGTTAAGCGCATACGGAAGAAATCACATGTATATATGTTCATGTTACTTTTGGGTGACTGAGAAATTATACTAGTAAAATATCAAGTAAGCTAAACTTGCCAACAATGAACTTAAAAACAAAACAATATGAACAATAATTTAATGGGTCACCACATTGCATTGTCAGTATCATTTTGCTGCAACAGATTTGTGTGTCAAAATTGTTTTCTATATTTCCCAAACACGTATATGGAAAATTTGTGTCTGCTTGTATTTTAATTGGTTGTCAGAACTGTCCTTTAAGAAGGTTTGTTCACATATAGAAAGCTCATTTTGAAACACCTTCAAGAGTCCAATGTGTGCGTCTGTCCTGAAATCCAGTGACGTACCCCTTACCGATGCTCATCACCACAATAAAGCTGCAGTCCCACCATAGGAATCTTAAATCCCACTCGCCAAATTCTTCTGCAGCCAGAAAGGTAGAAACAAAGAACAACAAAGGATCTGGTTTCCAGGCATAGTTTTGGTTATTTTTTACATTTGTAAAGAAACATACAAAACCTTAAAATTGAAAAAATAAGAGTAAAGCAAAAGAGAACTTAACAAGGTGCAATCTGTATCAAAGTAGGAGGAGCTAAATGCCTTCCAGACCAATCGTAGACAATTCCAAGAAGCCCGGTTGCCTTTTCCCCTGCAATCAAGCAGCGCATTGTGATCTCTTCACCTCTGTGCCGCTCTCTTTGGATGGTAAAGGTCGTATCTCTGCGTACTGCCCCTCTCTGTGGTTTCCCAAAATGATCCAGCCGGTTTATCCTCCCTTTGGAAAGGACATGCTCCAGTAAACCTTGAGCTACTCTCTGTTGATTGCTATTGATCAGCACATTTCTGACATAATTTGGAGATTTCCAGTTTCCTTTCAAGAAATATGTTTTCATGGCTTTCCATTGGCATGCACCACGGATGGGTGAATGGGGGATAAAAGAAGCTATACAGCAACGACGGGCTCAGCTGGTCGGCTTGATGTATTTGTTTAATGTAGACACCTATTGAATATATTTCAGACAGACAAGACTAACAGAGAACGCATGCATACAAAATTATGCAACAAAACACCAATCCGGAAAAAAAGGAAAAAGGAAATGGCTACACCACATCGGTATATAACAACATTAAGAAATGCTTTCAGTCATGGGAAGTTGGAAGCATGGGATGTAATGAGAAAAGAAATACACGAAAACAGAGGGGTTCTTCACCAGTGTTGGTTCCACCTTAGTAGTTAACACTATGGTTAATTCAAACAAAGTTTAGTTTAAGCAAAGTACACAACTGTTCTTCAGTCTTCTTGTCTGTGTATACCATCTTTATTTCGATAGCTCTGTCAACATAAATACTGAGTGGCAGAAACAGTAGCCAATACATGTCGTCCTTCATCAGGGAAATCTCTACAACACAGAATATGTTCTTAATGGGATCTGCCCTTAACATCAAAGAACAATCGAAGGTTGACAATCATATGCATTCCAGAAATAATTACACATATAGTTCATATCTAGCATCAAGTAGAGCTCAGATCTATGGACCCTATCAACGCAAGAATGTTTCTTTCAAGGAATGATCAACTTATGTATGTGTGTGGTGGTTCTAAGACCATCAAAAGTATGCAGCTTGTCAACACATTATTCAATCATATACAGTAAAACAACGAATTGGTACCTTCTGGTCATAATTATACTTTTGACACTTGCAAGTTGTGGGTTTGCACATTTCAGATGGTCTGTTACTGTGTATCCAGCATGCAAAAGCCAATGTTCCTGCTAACTGTGGTGCCAAGCCTTGCCTACTGTGCTCAACCCTTTTCCCCGCTTATGCTGTTAACCCTTAAATGCTAAGAGCATGTATGTTCATCCTGAATTCCCATAAGGAATCATTGTAGGGTCTGCCCACTCCAGCACTTAAGTCATTAATATCCAGAATTTAGAGTGCCTTGTGATCTACACCCGCCCACCCTATTGGGACTTTATAGGACCAGCTTGAGGACTAATTGCTTTCTCTGTGCCTTTCAACTTGTGGGGATTTAACCCTGCTGTTCCCCCCAGTTTGCAAGTACTGCACAGTAATTAAAAGGGTCAAGCCAGAGGTGGCTACCAAAGTGAAGAAAGTGTTTGGACCTGTATATTGTGGCAGACCAGAAGAAGGAGTCGGAAACACGTTGGACATGGTACAGCTATTCCATTTCAAATAATAAGAAATAAATGCCTAACTGGCCCTATCGCTATGGGAATGGTCTCTACCTAACACAACTAAATAAGGGTGCTCGACTACTGTAAGAAGTCCAAAGGAAATGTACATTGGCAGCCTATATAACCCCTGGCACATTCCCTTTGTCCTTCTATCGTGGCTTTCCTTCTGGGATCTCTGCACAACAAGTCTTGGTTAACTCAGTATTTGGAAACAGGTCAATGGGTAATATTGGTCCCACCTCACTGAATGTCTCTCATCAGCTCCTGTAGCTCCTGGTACACATCTCTAGGTCATTTCTCCTGGGGTTTGTAAGATCTGTTCATAACTTGAATGTCCTTCTGATTATCCTTCTGTATATAATCATTGGGACTCTTCATCTTATTTTTACTCCTGCTGTATCATTGTATTGAGGTCTGTCCCTCTTGGGATTTTTATTGTCTTTCCCAATGGTGTGGTGCCACCACCCCTGGATGCTCTGCATCTGTTTCCCCCTTTACTGGTTTTTAAATAATTCTCTGGTTGGTGCTTACACTTAATTCAAACTGATTTGCACAGTCTTTTCCTAATGCATTCCAATGCTCAGCATATATTATACTTAGCATCTTCCTTGGTGGTTCCCAATACACACATTTGTGTTTTCTCAGTGCCCCACGGTCAATATTGCAATTATTTTCACATATGACTTGTAGTCCGAGTTGCCTCCCACTTTCTCACTCTACCCTGGTACCTTAATTCCTCTGGGTTACGTTTATGGGACCTTGGTCAGGATTGAGCGGTTTCCTTGTGGCTCTGCTTCCGCTTTATCGACTCCAGTGCAGCCTTTCACGCGGTCTGCGTTGCACTGCCGGAGGGAGATTTCGTTCCTCCAGTTTCTCTGGGTTTTGGCATTGTTGGTTGGGCGCTGGGCCCACCACGGACTTCCCGTGGTCATGCCACCACAAGGGACGATCACCTGGACTCCGTCCTGATAGCAAGTCGTAAGACCGGGCCTTTGGTGTTCTCTGCTGTCGTTCTTTATCTCCCTGTCAGCAGTGGGATCTGCAGCGCCACACTGCTCCACCCATCCAAGGCATAGCTACGTCAGAGGGTTTGCCCTGAGCATGGATCTCTCTCCCATTTCTTGATTGGATAGTCCCAGTCATATACACATCAGAGTTTAAAAGGAGATTCCATTTTCTTTAATGTTTCATCCAGCATTGACTGCAGTCAATAGAAAGGAAGGCACATTACTTGGTATTGAAGGCAATCCCATATGATCAGATATTGTTGCTTGTCTAAGGAGTTCTGCATGGGAATGAACATCCTTGTCCCCTGGAGGGGTGTCACTCCCAGTGAGGTCCCACTTGCCTCAACCTCTAGGGAGGGTCTTACTGAAGCAGGGCAAATTAATTGGCATCTGTTTTCAATACTGTAAGTTTGGAACAGCAGAGAGCTGTCCCAGACTTACAGGATTGAAGACAGATACCTCGCTAGCCTCACAGGGGTTGCTCCCTCCTGGGGAGAAGGGACGAATACTCTCAATTCATCACAATATATTATAACAGAAGTCCAGAAGTGGTTCTTGATGCTCATAATTATCGGAGCGTGTTCTTCTATGAATTCACACACCAGGGTAAAGGGGCATCCCTCGAATCAGGTAATAAAGCAGCAAGTAAGTGTTGTAGGATGTTCAATAGAGAGTGGGATATGTCAGATGCTACGCCTTGCATGGGTATACACACTAACATACCAATTCACTTTGCTTGATTACACTTGTACAAACTGTGTGAAATAATTGATTGCATTCTTGAAAATGATGATAAAAATGTGGGTTGTTGCTGAGCTCTCTGCTGTCCCAAACTTACAGGATTGAAGACACATACCGAGTAATTTGCCCTGCTTCACAAATGGCACACTGCAAAACAGTCCATCTTTATTGTGGTTTGACATGGAACGAATGTTGCTGTATATGGTTGTGCAGTAGGTTGTTATCCTGACGTGCAGTAGGTTGTTATCCTGACGTGTTTAGGTTTTTTTCCATGGTAGGGAAACATTTACTCTATGAGAAATGGCTCATGGAGAAACACAATATTTAATCATGGCAAATGTAACATAGAATGTCACTGAGGGTAGAAAAGAGGGTTTTAAAATGAGCAGAGAAAGAAGAAAGAAAGGGGGATTTACTTTTTACGGACTGGTCATGAACAATATTGTAATTGTGTGCGTTTCTGGGATTTTGGTGCACATTTATAATCCATGATGTTATCATGGAGCTTGAGGTGTTGTACACAACACACAGGATTGAGACAGGTAAGATCTGTGCAGACATGTTGTGTGCTGACCATATATTCATCGACTTGAACAGTTCAACGGAATGAGGTTTTGGAAGATGGTACTACTGTTGAGTAAGCAGGAGGCGAAACCTCCAGTGAAAGTCTATGACTGGGAAGCATCCTCAAGCATTTCCCATGGCCCACTGCCATTTTATAAGGGGTAACAGGCACAGACTTCATCAAGGGAAACATTAGCTATGGGGTGCTAGTGGGGCATGTGAAAACGTTTTATGAACAGGAGACCAACGCATAGTTGTGGAAAAGAACCCAAAACATGACTACACTTAGACATTCAGAGAGAGCCGGGGCTCTATTGGATCATAGCCCCTCTGGAGTCACCTGACCTAAACATGGTCGAAATGATCTTGATGCAGCTCAAGGATGTCTTAAGTACATTCATGAACAACTCTCAGCCATTGAAAGCACTGGTTGGAAGATTGGTTGGAAGCACTTTCAAAAGACATTTGCTGCAGGACAAATATCCACATGAAAATGGTGCATCGAGTGGTCATTGAATGGAATGAAGTGGCAACAAACATGTGATCCTGGAGCCCAATGTCCTCATGATTGTAATGAACTTTCCTACCTCCACACCTTCGACCTGTTTGAAACCATTTTATTCTCATCCCATGTTTTGCAAATAAATATAACAAATAAATAAAACAGAATGCCACGCCTTCAGTAATGCACTGAGCAATACATAAAATGATGATTAAACATTCCCTCTTCTCCAACCACTGAAAATCAACCCCTGTAAATGGTAATTTTGAGCAAGAAAAAAGGTTATGCTCAAATGTTGCTGTTAAGTACACGTTATCCACACTTGATCTACTGTGCAATCCTGCCCCTCATTCTCTATCCAATAAAAAATACAATAAACAGATTACATTAATTCTGTGGGTGTCCATGCACAGAGTACTGTGCATCGATGGATGGGAGGTTGGAAAACTGTTGGTTTGATGTGAGATACGAAAGCACTGCTGTGTAGGACTCTCGCTCATACTGCACTTGATCGCTGCATCCATGTTGTGACTTGCCATTACTGGGTTGTTCTAGTACAGGTGCATAAGCAAAACAAAACTACTTCACCCTGTGCATTCATTGCACTGCCAGTTTCAAAGAATCGTTTGTGCTGTGGACCCTCACTTGTATACTTCCTTCAATCCTGTAGTGTGCTGCACTGTCCAGTGATTGCACAGTTGCTGTAGTTCTCTTGTGTGTACTTGGTGTCTTGGGATAATCCTGTGGGTGATTCACTGTTGGTCTGCTGTAAAGTGCATGCTGTGCTGCAGTGCAAATACACACTCATATTTTGTAGTTGCTCACTGATATTCTATGACTCTGAAAAAGCATGCCTGCTCCAGAGATATTTCAATTGTATATTGTGTATGATATTGCTCGTGTTCCTGCTTTTGAAAGTTATCTAGCACCCTTGAGCACCGATACACCGTTTTGCATTGCTGTTCTGCCTTTGCTTCGGAATGCCCATGTCTGCTGGAGGCTTGTGGAGCAGAATGTTACTTGTGCGAACCACTGATGAGCTACACACTAGGTCTCCACACATTGGATGGGCAAACAAGGATCTGCCCAAAAGCTGCCCTCTTTATGATGAGAGTGCCCCACATTCTGCCACTGTGACAGGTGGGGTGCATCTTTCTTTGTAACAGCCGCTGTGTGGTGAAGGGCAATGGTGGTGAAGGGACCTCAGAGAAGTGTGAGTCTTCGTGTGGAGGATTCTACAGCCTTGCACTGTTTTATTTAATCTACGAGTGTGATGCAAGGGGGGTAGGTAGGGTGCTGGATAGTTCTGCCTGAAAGGGCTTTATGGGTATATGTTTAGTCCATCCCAGTAATGGCTCTTGATGGTTAGTCGGGCAATGGGGGACATGTCCTCGTCTTTCTTGGAACCATGGGCACGGGCAGGGGGACATGCTGCGCTACCATGGGCAGCAGACTGGAATTGGGGGTGCGAGGAGGAGTTGGAGTTGCGGGCAGTCCCACGTCCTGTACACGGGGGAGAAGTGCTGTGGGGGGGATCAGCTGCAGGTTTCTGTACCTACACGAAACTGGGGGTGCTCTTCGGTGCTCAGCCAACAATTAATAGTGCCATTGCATGCGCAATCTGTTTGCCGCAAACTCGGACGCCGCGCGTATTAAAGGACGCATACGGAACTGTGAACCCCATGTGTGGCTTTTGGGTTCAGCCAAGTAGGGGGTAGGTTGGAGGGGTGGGGATGGGGGCCGCACATTGCGGTGGGACCCCCAAAACAGAGAGGGGGCCGTGACCAAAACACCGTCCTTGCGTGAGTGGCCTTCACAGGCTTAATTACATGAAGTCTGTCTTTGGGTCACTGTGTTTAGACCGCGATCTTGTGTATTGTGGACTTCTGCTGCGTGCTACACAACATCACGTTACAGAGCAATGCGCCCTTGCGCCCATCTCCCAGGGAAGGTGACGATGGCATGGATGACAGACACTAATTGAACTTGCACTCTGGGTTGGTAGGCATTGCACATGGCCTCAAGAGAAGCATGAGTCAAAATTCAATTAATCAAAATGTGAATAGTTAATATATAACATCCTGCCCCTTCCTAACAGACCCCAGTATCACAGTTTCAGCAACGGGCGTCATCTGTGCTTTGTGGATAGTGGAGTGAGGGAAGCGTGCACCCCAGAGTTGTGAGTGGAGCACCTCCTAGATCTGTCTTGAGGGGAAGTGGGAGTGGGAGGGGAAAAAAGGGCCAGCTGTCCCCGGCACAATGGACGGTGGACAGATGTATTTGGAGCTTTTGTTCTTTTGCAAACATCTTACAGAAACTGCACATGCATTTGCACTCCATTTTCTCATTTATTTTGCATAACTAAGCGAGGAATCCAAACAGATGCACATTTCAATTACATAAAAGTACAAGCATTAGAGATGATTATGCTAAAAGCACTCTGCAAAGGTACGATGCAATCATTAGGACAGCGTCAGACCAACGCCAGAACAGCAGCCTAGAGCGAGTGAGCGGGACCAGGCAACAGCGATGGGTGTCTAATTGGGGGGACAAGGAGCGGAACAGAGTGATGGGAAGAGGGATTGGCAGGCAACATGACATGGAGTGATGGATAAAAAGGTGGAGAGGTAGAATTTGTGCAGAGAGGATGAAATTGAACATAGCAGCAGGGAGATAAGCAGATAAGAGGGGGGAAAAGGGATATCGGTCTGGATAGAACTGGCCATACTAGTGAAATAAGGTGGGGGTTGTGGAGGTGAAAGGACTTTACCACTGTAGTCGGCGGAAGGAAGTACCACTTCTCGGCTTGGCTCTGCGCATTTCCCAATATAACTGCAGCACAGTAAATAGAGGAAGGGGATTGCATTCACTGGCCTTGCAATTCTCGAAGAGCCATCTGCCACGAGGAGATGGGCAAAATGCAAGCTGACAAGCAAATCGTATTTCAGAACTTGCCTTTTCATTTACAGTTTCACAACAATGCAGCTGTGGTATGATAAAGCATTTCTCTTGAGGATTAGAAACAAGATAAACCAACCAGTAATGCTAGTGAAACTTCTCCTTATCAACCCTCTGTAGAAAGGATGAGGCAAGTGTTGCATAAGGATACATTGAAGGGAAAGGTCTCTCCCAGGTTCCCTCTTCAGAGAGATTCTGAGTCTGAATGTTCCCGGGTTCCCCAGGACACGTGACAGATTTAATTTTCCGTCAGTAGGGTCCCTAGGTCGAGTTTCTAATCTTCCCAGAAGTGACAGAGACTGGAAACATGTATAAAAAGGCTCACAGTTCTGGTATTTGTCTGCCTCCCCAAACAAAAGTCCTTGCCAAAGATAGTCTCTCTTTCCAGGTCCTTTCCGGGGGTTTACTCACAGTATTTGAGGATCCACACCTCCTTGTTCTAGGTGGGCATGACTGGGCAGCCAACACTTGGGTAACACCTCTCAGGTAAAGCACACATTCCTTATGAAGCTCCAAAGTTTGCCGCATTGAGGTCCACAGTGACTACCAGAGACTAGGTAGGAGCAGATGATCTGGCTGGGCCTAGCCCTACTTCGTTTCTCTGAACTTGTTACCCAATACCATCTCACCTTCTCCTCAATGAACAGACACTCTCTGATGGGCCTGACTCTAGGTCTCACCTATGACCCTCTGTTGGCTGACCTCCTTACCATACTGTCACAAGCGTGTTCCTCCTCACACTTCTCAGAGACAGTGGGCAGATTTGTGTTGTCTAACTGTTGCTGATCATGTACCTCCAAGGAACCTCTGCCGTATCTCCTGTCCCTTTACTCCTCCAACTAAGGGTCTTCCACCAAGGCCATTCCCCTACTTCCTTCTTCCATATCTCCCGCTGCTTTCTCTCATGCTCTCTTTTTCTATCTTCTCCACCTTCATTGGTGCCCTCTCTTCCTTTCTGCTCTTCATTTCATCCGACTTATTCAATTCTCTTAACCTTCTCTGCAGACACTCCCGCTTCTTGATGTTCTCACTACTATGACCTTTTCTGTTCTCCCCTCCCCTCCTTGTTGATTTGCTCCTCAAATTATTTCTGTGCCCTCCTCTCATCCTTGTTGTTCTCATCCCCCAACCTCGTATGTACTCACCTCTACTTCCAGTCTCAGTATGTCTCTCTGTATCTCCTCCCAACTCCTTCACCTTCCGCTCTCTCTGTACCCCTGCCTCTTCCTGCACCTTCAGCTCTTTCCACACCATCACCTCCGACTGCACCTTCTGCTCTCTCTGCACTTCGATTGAGGAAAGAGGCAGGAGGCACAGGTCCCATTCCACTGCTGGAGCAGTGCAGACCACTGCCCAGGTGAGGCTAGGATGAGCCCCCCTGCTTCACTGACCACTGCGCCCAACTTTGCATCGCGCCGCCACGAGCAGTTTTGAAATCTGCCTCGTGGTCCACATTTCACACAAAGCTTCCCCTTGTACTCTAACTGCAAATCCTTGCAGTAGCTGCGGAAATATATTTACTAAACGTGACCGCCACCATTAGCCTCGAGGAGGCTCAGTGAATTCCAAGATGGCCGATAGCAGAATCGAGCCAAGCCCCAGCTCACTGCCAATGATGCAGGCCTGATTGAATTGGCCCACCGATTTCTCTTATCCTATCACCGTCGCCAGCAGGCGAACGCCGGCCCACCCCTAAGGCCACCCACAAGGCTTCCTGTCCGGAGCCTGTTCCTTAGATCGAGGAAAGAACGAGGAGGCACAGGTCCCCTCCCACTGCTGGAGCAGTGCGGACCACTGCCCAGGTGAGGCTAGGATGAGCCCCCCTGCTTCACTGACCACTGCGCCCAACTTTGCATTGCGCCGCCACAAGCAGTTTTGAAATCTGCCTCGTGGTCCACATTTCACACGAAGGATCCCCGTGTACTCTAACTGCAAATCCTTGCAGTAGCTGCTGAAATATATTTACTAAACGTGACCGCTGCCATTAGCCTCGAGGGGGCTCTGTGAATTCCAAGATGGCCGATAGCAGAATCGAACCAAGCCCCAGCTTACTGCCAATGATGCAGGCCTGATTGGATTGGGCCACCGCTTTCTCTTATCCAATCCCCGTCGCCGGCAGGCGAACGCCGGCCCACCCCTAAGGCCACCCACAAGGCTTCCTGTCCGGAGCCTGTTCCTTAGATCGAGGAAAGAGCCAGGAGGCACAGGTCCCCTCCCACTGCTGGAGCAGTGCGGACCACTGCCCAGGTGAGGCTAGGATAACCCCCCTGCTTCACTGACCACTGCGCCCAACTTTGCATCGCGCCGCCACAAGCAATTTTGAAATCAGCCTTGTGGTCCACATTTCACACGAAGCTTCCCTGTGTACTCTAACTGCAAATCCTTGCAGTAGCTGCTGAAATATATTTACTAAACGTGACCCCCGCCATTATCCTCGAGGAGGCTCTGTGAATTCCAAGATGGCCAATAGCAGAATCGAGCCGAGTCCCAGCTCACTGCCAATGATGCAGGCCTGATTGGATTGGCCCACCGCTTTCTCTTATCCAATCCCCATCACCGGCAGGCGAATGCCGGCCCACCCCTAAGGCCACCCACAAGGCTTCCTGTCCGGAGCCTGTCCCTTAGATCGAGGAAAGAGCCAGGAGGCACAGGTCCCCTCCCACTGCTGGAGCAGTGCGGACCACTGCCCAGGTGAGGCTAGGATAACCCCCCTGCTTCACTGACCACTGCGCCCAACTTTGCATCGCGCCGCCACAAGCAATTTTGAAATCAGCCTCGTGGTCCACATTTCACACAAAGCTTCCCCGTGTACTCTAACTGCAAATTCTTGCAGTAGCTGCTGAAATATATTTACTAAACGTGACCGCCACCATTAGCCTCGAGGAGGCTCAGTGAATTCCAAGATGGCCGATAGCAGAATCGAGCCGAGCCCCAGCTCACTGCCAATGATGCAGGCCTGATTGGATTGGCCCACCGCTTTCTCTTATCCTATCACCGTCGCCAGCAGGCGAACGCCGGCCCACCCCTAAGGCCACCCACAAGGCTTCCTGTCCGGAGCCTGTTCCTTAGATCGAGGAAAGAACGAGGAGGCACAGGTCCCCTCCCACTGCTGGAGCAGTGCGGACCACTGCCCAGGTGAGGCTAGGATGAGCCCCCCTGCTTCACTGACCACTGCGCCCAACTTTGCATCACGCCACCACAAGCAGTTTTGAAATCTGCCTCGTGGTCCACATTTCACACGAAGGTTCCCCGTGTACTCTAACTGCAAATCCTTGCAGTAGCTGCTGAAATATATTTACTAAACGTGACCGCTGCCATTAGCCTCGAGGAGGCTCTGTGAATTCCAAGATGGCCGATAGCAGAATCGAGCCAAGCCCCAGCTTACTGCCAATGATGCAGGCCTGATTGGATTGGGCCACCGCTTTCTCTTATCCAATCCCCGTCGCCGGCAGGCGAACGCCGGCCCACCCCTAAGGCCACCCACAAGGCTTCCTGTCCGGAGCCTGTTCCTCAGATCGAGGAAAGAGCCAGGAGGCACAGGTCCCCTTCCACTGCTGGAGCAGTGCGGACCACTGCCCAGGTGAGGCTAGGATGAGCCCCCCTGCTTCACTGACCACTGCGCCCAACTTTGCATCGCACCACCACGAGCAGTTTTGTAATCTGCCTCGTGGTCCACATTTCACACGAAGCTTCCCCGTGTACTCTAACTGCAAATCCTTGCAGTAGCTGCTGAAATATATTTACTAAACGTGACCGCCGCCATTATCCTCGAGGAGGCTCTGTGAATTCCAAGATGGCCAATAGCAGAATCGAGCCGAGTCCCAGCTCACTGCCAATGATGCAGGCCTGATTGGATTGGCCCACCGCTTTCTCTTATCCAATCCCCATCGCCGGCAGGCGAACGCCGGCCCACCCCTAAGGCCACCCACAAGGCTTCCTGTCCGGAGCCTGTTCCTTAGATCGTGGAAAGAGCCAGGAGGCACAGGTCCCCTCCCACTGCTGGAGCAGTGCGGACCACTGCCCAGGTGAGGCTAGGGTAACCCCCCCTGCTTCACTGACCACTGCGCCCAACTTTGCATCGCGCCGCCACAAGCAGTTTTGAAATCTGCCTCGTGGTCTACATTTCACACGAAGCTTCCCCGTGTACTCTAACTGCAAATCCTTGCAGTAGCTGCTGAAATATATTTACTAAACGTGACCGCCGCCATTAGCCTCGAGGAGGCTCTGTGAATTTCAAGATGGCCGATAGCAGAATCGAGCCGAGCCCCAGCTCACTGCCAATGATGCAGGCCTGATTGGATTGGGCCACCGCTTTTTCTTATCCAATCCCCGTTGCCGGCAGGCGAACACCGGCCCACCCCTAAGGCCACCCACAAGGCTTCCTGTCCAGAGCCTGTTCCTCAGATCGGGGAAAGAGCCAGGAGGCACAGGTCCCCTTCCACTGCTGGAGCAGTGCGGACCACTGTCCAGGTGAGGCTAGGAGGAGCCCCACTGACCACTGCGCCCAACTTTGCATTGCGCCACCACGAGAAGTTTTGAAATCTGCCTTGTGGTCCACATTTCACACGAAGCTTCCCCGTGTACTCTAACTGCAAATCCGGGCAGTAGCTGCTGAAATATATTTACTAAACATGACCGCCCCCATTATCCTCGAGGAGGCTCCGTGAATTCCAAGATGGCTGATAGCAGAATTGAGCCGAGCCCCAGCTCGCTGCCAATGATGCAGGCCTGATTGGATTGGCCCATCGCTTTCTCTTATCCAATCCCCGTCGTCGGCAGGCGAACGCCGGCCCACCTCTAAGGCCACCCCAAGGCTTCCTGTCCGGAGCCTGTCAGGAGATGAAGGAGCCAGGAGCCACAAACGCTGCCCGTTTCTAATCTGACTGATCGCACCTTCTATGGTAAGTGCTTACATGGCGTCCAGCCAAGCATCATACCGTACTACTTGAACAGAATTTCGTTATGATTATATGCGCGTAGGTCGATCGTTTGACCTTCCCACTGCCACTCCCACACTGAACGTTTCCCTGGCAACAACTTTTTGGCTACATTGACTAGCTCCTTTTTATACTCTGTCGGATGTCCTACCATCTTGCATACTATGGCAACTTAACTAATACTATACTCTCCCCACTGCATTGCACTAATCCTGCGCCTGATCCGGTACATCTATCCTGAAATAATCCAAAGTCGCAACTTACCCACTGTCGACTCTGCTCTGTTAGCACTGTATATTATATTGTCATGTATAACTCACGCTACTAAAAATGCAACTGCAACTGCATGATAATCTTACCTAGGTGAATTCTAGGCTATGCATGCAAACTGCTGCTTTTAGCCTTATTACTAAAATTTGAGCCTTGATGGGTTACTGCCCTGGTATTTGAGTTATTGCCTATTTAGCCCCATTGCTAAACCGAACCCAGATGTGCTACTACCCCTGTACTGGACTATTACCTGTTAGACCTCAGTGCTAAACCTGCCTCTATGTGTGTTTCTACACATGTAACAAACTACGGATTGTTAGACCTTTAATGTTAAAACTGAATCTAGGAGTGCTACTGCCGCTGTATCTGAACTGCTGCCTCTCAGACCCTAGTGATAAATCGAATCTAGGTATGCTAATGCCCATGTATTTAACTGCTGTATATCAGACTTTAGTGATAAATCGAATCTAGGTGTGCTAATGCCCGTGTATTTAACTGCTGTTTATCAGACTTTAGTGATAAATCGAATCTAGGTATGTTAATGCACATGTATTTAACTGCTGTTTATCAGACTTTAGTGATAAATCGAATCTAGGTGTGCTAATGCCCGTGTATTTAACTGCTGTTTATCAGACTTTAGTGATAAATCGAATCTAGGTGTGCTAATACCCATGTATTTAACTACTGTTTATCAGACTTTAGTGATAAATCGAATCTAGGTGTGCTAATGCCCATGTATTTAACTGCTGTTTATCTGACTTTAGGGATATAACTGAATTTAGGTGTGCTACTGCCCTGCATTTGAACTGCTGCCTACTCCGACCAGGTGTTATACGATTGCATGCCAACCGCCAATAACTACCCTGCACTAACCTTATCCTGCCCACGCATCCAATGTATCTCCATATGCTGTATACTGTGCTACTAAGATCACTTCTCTATATCATGAATATCCAATACCCAATCTCGCCAGTTAACTCACTTGCACACGGGGCCCCACCTAATTCTAACAAACCTACTGACATGACCACCACACCCTGCACTGTCCTCCAGAGGAACCTCAAACTATGTGCAAGGCTCCCAAGGCTCTATGACCCTTTAACCAAAGTAGCTCACAGTAAGGCTACCACTAGCCCCCATAGCCCCTCCCAGCACCCTCTCCAACTAAACAGTAGACTCTATCGCGAGTACATTCGTGCCCAGAAAAGCACGCATAAATCCCTGGTACCACTCTCGAAATCAGCACAACTTGGGACCAAGGGAGCACTGATAAATGCCCGCTCTATGGTAGCCCATGCAACAGACATTGCCGACCTACTCCACAATGAAGACCTGGACTTCTTAGCGGTTATCCTGGCTACACCCAACAGCAGGCCCTGCAATTATGCTAGCCATTGCACAGGACTATACTCTACTACGACTTGATCATACCTCCTCTCGAGGCGGAGGTCTTGCCATTATAGCTAAAACTAAATTCCCCCTGATTATTGAGACACCATCCAATGCAGGATCTTGTGAATCCTTAACTGCAAAACTAACCATATCCAACACACAATCCATCTCCATCAACCTTATTTACCGACCTCCGGGCTCCGTAGGGTCATTTGAAGAAGACCTTACAAATATCCTATCTAATAATCTCAAGAACTCCTCACAAAGCATTTTATTAGGAGACTTTAACCTGGGTTTTAGCGACCCCACAGATGCTAATGCTACAATAATCAATAATACCTTAGAAGAACTGGGTTTTATCCAGAAGATTACGGAGCCTACTCACACCAAAGGTAGAACTTTGGACTGGCTAGCTACACACAATTTCCCAGTCCTGATCTCTTCTATACTTCCTCAGCCTTGGACAGACCACTACTTGATCTTGTTTACCCTAGAGGCGACAGCAGTGCAAATTGACAGCATAGCTCCAGCTGTCCAGACAAGAAATAAAAAGAACATTACACCTGAAAATCTGATCCCATTGATCACACCGACATTGAACGCCATCCCAGACCACACAGATCCCCACATGATGGTAGACATATACAACAAAGTCATGCTCTCTTCTCTTGATGTCATAGCCGCATTGCAGCTAAAAAAGAGCAAACCTCGAAAACATATCAACTCTTGGTTCTCTCCCCATCTTAAAGCCCTCAGACAGGAAAAGCGACGGTATGAAAAAATCTGGAGATCACAGCCCTCAGAAAAAATTAAGAATAACCTGAGTAGACTAGACTCCCAATACAAAAAAGAAATTATCCTGGCCAAACAAATGTCCTACAGCACCCGAATCCTACAAGCCAAATCTAACACCAGAGAGCCCTTTACTATACTAAATGAAGTTGAATCTCCTATCCAAGCTCCTGATTCGTGCCTCAATCTCCTATCCAAGCTCCTGATTCGTGCCTCAAGGATAAAAACGGGTGCACGGGATACAAAATGCCTTAGCCAACAAAATCTCCTCCCTCAAGACAAAGATAAACATTAAAAAAGATTCCCTTCTCTCTTCTACTAAACCTACTAGACACATCCCTAAAAAGAGTCACCCCACTCAGGCGCACCCCCATACGCATTATTCCCACTTTAACTTCCACAAAGTATCTACTAAAGAGGTAGAAAAGGTCATTCTCACTCTCAAACCTTCAAACTGCCACGGGGACCTATGCCCCGCACAATTGATTAAGGACGCGGCTCGTGATCTTGCACCATTTATTACCAAACTAATAAATGTGTCATTCACTTCAGGCACCGTACCTAATAATTTGAAACAATCTTGGGTCCTCCCCGTGCTCAGAAAACCGAATCTAGACCCCTCTACTCCCACTAATTACCGCCCCCTTACCACAGTACCGTTCCTTCTTAAAATCCAAGACAAAATAGCATTACAACAAATCCAACATCACCTCGAGCACTTCCAGCTTTTAGGAGTCAGACAATCGGGCTTCAGGCCACAACATGGCACCGAAACTGCACTCATAGACCTCAAGGCACAGATAGATGAGCTGAGAGATCAGGGCATGACTGCACTACTGCTACTTCTTGATCTCTCAGCTGCCTTCGACCTGGTTGACCACAAGATTTTATGTGACCACCTTCAAAAAGCAGCCCACTTCTCTCAAGAGGCTACTGACTGGATCCAATCCTTTCTAAATAACCGTACGATGAGAGTCTTCTCCCTACTAGCAGCAGCCGACCCAACGCTCATCACATGTGGCATGCCCCAGGGATCATGCGTTTCCCTGACACTGTACAACATATTCACGAAGCCCCTTTTTGATGATCCAGATGGTCTGGGTATCACCTACACTAATTATGCCGATGATACCCAGATCCTCATCCCGTTGATGGGGGATTACGACAAGGATTTGGCCTTCGTCAATAGTGTACCTCACCATTCAGGCATGGATGGCCTCACACGGTCTATGCCTGAATGATGACAAAACAGAACTCCTCATTCTAGGATCCTCACATAACCTTAGAAAAATTAAACCAAAATTACTCCTCTTTCATAATTGACAACAATAAGATTATGGTAGCCAAGGAGGTCAAACCCTTGGCTTCTACTTAGATTCCACTCTTACCTTCAAAAAACAAGTTAATGCTATGGCTTCCGCCACATCCTACACATGCAAACTTATCAGAGCAGCTAAACCTTTTCTCTCTACATCCAATTGCATCACACTAGCCAGGGCGTTGATCTTGTCCAAGCTGGACTATTGCAACACACTATATGTAGGCTGCAACAAATATATCACTAATAAAATACAGATCCTTCAAAATAATGCCCTCAGAGAGGCCCTCAATATCCCGAAGAAAGCCCACATTTCTGACTCTAGAAGATCCACCAACTGGCTATCCACTAAAGACAAAATATTCACAAATGCCTCCACCAAGCAGCCCCTCAATACCTTATCACTAGATTCACCAGACCAACTTCCTCTCGCCCCTCTAGAATGGCCAACTCCAATCTCCTCCTGGTACCTACGTTTAAACGTACAATGTCTGGAGGGAACAGCTTTCCGGTAAAAGCAGCACAATTCTGGAACTCCCTTCGTCCTACCTGCAGGGAGGACCTCCCCTACCGCCAATTTAGATCTAAGACCATCCATTGGCTCAAGGCTCACGACACATAATGACCGCCTGCTCCCTCCCTGCCCTGATGTCCCACACCACTATGTTTGTAAATATGTACATTTAGGTGTCAACTGTTAGGCATAGATACCTCTCATGAGACAACGGGCATCTTGTAAGTAATGTTTATACTGTTTTTTCGCTGTATCCTATGCCTTTTCGGCGTGCATTGTCTATTCTTGACGCGTCCAGCAGTGTAACCATAGCTGGGCCTCACACCTCTGTATGTAATCAAGCTTTGCAATCCTCTTGATGCCTCTGCGCCTTGCTACCTATGGGTTAGGTGCGCAATATAAATAAATACTAAATACTAAATACTTGCGCTCTGTCCTTCCACCTCCTCCTGCACCTTCCTTTAGTTCTGCCCACAAGCTCTTTACACACCTTCAGCTGTTCCTGAAATGTTCACCCCCTCTTCTCTTTGGCTTCTCCTTGCCTTGCCACTCCACTAATATAAAATGCAGGTCCGATAGCACAGCGAGTAGAGGGCTCGCTTTGACATCCGTGCAAAACCTGCTGATGCAGGTTTGAATCCCGGCAGGGCCAAACTCACCCTTCTGAGGTTGATAAACGAGCATCACACACTGTGGGTAATAATAAGCAGCGCTCAGATACCTGAGGGGTCATAGCGCTATATAAATGCTAAATTATTATTATAAACAAACACCCATAGCCCTGCCCAGGAGTTTGTAGGGCCTTTTTCCCTTCCCCTAGATCGAGCTTCTATCTATGGTTTTCATGTGTGATTGGCAATTATTTCTAATTTGGGACTGGTTTTGCAGTTATAGTGCAAGTTGCTTACTAGTTTTTCTATGGATGACTTTTCAATGGGTGGGTCTGCCATTTTCAAACGAACAGTTGCATACCTGCACAGTCAAAAGCACACGCAGAGTTTGTAAAGTAGAGCTGAAGGCCCAGCAACTCTTTGTGCCCTGCTCACGGGCTGCGGTTCACGCCAAAAATAAGTCATGTTGGGAACTCAAGCTGGTAACCCGTGATTTCCCATTATCAATAGATAATGGGAGGATAGCTCAGCGGCAGTGTGCGCGTCTTGGAAGCAAGATGACACGAAGCAACAACGTTCGATCCCCGGGTCCGCGCTTAAAAACCTCTGGGTGTTTAAGCGCGTTATAAATACGTAACTAAGACAAAAAAAAAAAAAGCACAATTACGCAATTACGCAACTAATTCCTGTAACAGCGCCTCGATGCCTGCAGGCTGTGTGAGTGCTATATAAATGTAAAAATAAATAAAAAATAAATAATTCTGAAGCAGGTTGAGGTTGCAGTGGCTGAATCTGTCACTTGTATTGAATCATTTAAAGGACAAGTAGCTAAAGTAGCCTCAAAGAGGCACCCAGCATAGTGATAGGCGCAGGGGATCCTCCACCCACTCCTACCTGAGGGCCCTACTTCACACAGGGGGGTCCGGCTCTCTGTGTCCCACCAACACACACACACACCCCTAGTGACAGGGAGGGAACGTCTTCACAACCCTGTGTTCCTTTCCCCTTCACATAAGCATAGTACACATCTCCAAGTCACATGTAGCTAAGGCATTACCTTGCCAACATTTAATATGAAAAAAGTGCACACATCGAGGAGCATAATAAATTGAGACAGGAGAGCCAAAGGAAGACCAGGTTACTGGTGCCGGTAAAACCAGCAACCCTCTCACGGAGTCGATTGGGACTCCATTCAATGGGGATTGACCAACCCTTGCTGCCACTTGTAATCTGCTGGTAATTACGGCAGACCAAATAGCGGAAACCGTATTACGGTTTGGTGCGCCAAAAACACACAATTACCCATTAGCAATTTCTGAAATAACATTAACCAAATTGCGATATCGATTAAACATTATGGAATGCCCTTTCACATGTATAAGAATGGCATACATATCAAATTAAGCCCAATCCAGACATGTCACCCTGATCATCCCGAGGTAAGAATGAAAGAGTTAACTTTGAGGAATGGAGACAAATGTGGCACGTGCAGCTGTGAGCCCACTGCCCTCACACACACAGTGAAAGGAAGATGAAGCTTGCATTTGAGGCTATCAAAGCAGGGATTGGTGCAAATAGACTATCACTGTAAGAAATATCAGTCCACCTACCTAGCAGGTGGGTCATGAGTCCCAAAATCTTATAACGTGGGTATTGCTCCCTGTGTCCGCTGTTACACACGAGGGAGGAACATACCTCAGTGGTTAGATTAAAATACCTAAAGGCAAATTTGTATAATTATCAAGTTTTGGGGTCAAGAGCACTCGGCCAGGCTCTGTCAGCTAGATTCTGATCAGTCCTTGCAAAAGCTGGAGAAAGACTGGAGAGTCACTGCACTCTCTCGGGTTTCCATGACTTTGCAGAATGTGATTCCTTTCAGATCAAATCTGCATGTTAGAGATATGTAATGGCGGCCATCGTTACAGTATTCATTTCTGTTGACTGTGCTTAGTTTTTTTGGCCATGTTTTCGTGTTACCTGCCCTCCATATGCTCGGAAATCCTGAGAGTTGGAGAGTACCGATTCTGAACTCTAGGTTTAGGGATCTCACAAGGGGTGGGGTGATGACATCCAGGTACTCCTCATAACCAAAGTCCACCTTCACTCGGAGGTAGCTTGGCCCGAGGCACAACCCCTGACACGAGTAGATCTTGGTCCTCCTGGATTCTTGTAAAATAGCATCTTTGATCCTTGTCCTTGATGCTCTAGCCAGTACACTCGGTTCAGCCCAGTGCTTCATTTGTGTGGTGTTTGCCGGTGGGCAACACCGGTACTCTTTTTTGGGTACTGGCACTGATGCAGGCCGGCCCAACGGAAGGGTGTGTGTGTAACAGGGTCCTGTCTCTGCCTCGGCTGGCTGCCAGTATGCACCCATGGTGCTGTGTGTACCGCCTGACCCTCCAGGTGCCTGGCCTGCAGGCTGCAGGTCCGAATTGCAGCCTGCAGGGTCAGCACATGTCAGGGTGCTCAAATGTGAGCTGACTCGCGACTACTACCATGCATGGTGCATGTCAGCCAGCAGAGCCCAGGGCACCGTGCAGACTCATTCAATCTGGCCACACCTTGGCGCTAGCTTGCTGGTTGCGAATGAGCAGGCACTGTGGGCTGCCAGCGGTGCACTGGCACACATTCAGTCGGCATGACAACTTCCAGCATCAACCATCTTCAAGTGTTTCTTTTAAGGCTCCAGCTTAAGGCAGCAGAGACCGTGATAGGCAGCCCGTCCTCCCTCCAGCTCAGAACTGTAGCACGCTCGCCTCCGGCCAGGTGAGTGGCTGAGGCCAACAATGTGGTCCATTTCCAGCACTGACTCTGTCACGTAATAAGTGGTGAAAAAAATTAAGTCTGTGACTATCTGAACTATCCACCATCCCACCATGGAAACCATTCCAATCCATGTGTGCAGTGCACCATTATACGTTTTTGGTCTTGATTTGTCGGCTTTGCTGTTCCAGTCCTTGATTCCGTTTGAAGCACTTAAGAGGTCTGTTGTCCATGACCTGGCCCCAGGTGTGCTTTATTTCATGCACTAACTGTTAATTTTGGTCAGATTTCTGAGTGACACAAAGGATAGTGCTCGCTCAGTCACACGCATCCGTTTTGGTGTATTTCCCTATGCTGTCCTGTGGGCGCATGTGACAGGGCGGGGCCGGGGGACCTGGCCTCGATGCAGTGCCTCATGCCATCCTGCTGCTCTGACTGTTCCTATGTCTCCTGTTCATCCTCCCATCCTTCCTACAGTCTCTCCGGTCACTGTCTGCGGCCTCTGCAGCTCTCTTCGCCTCTTATGCTCCCTCCCCATTCTGCTGCTCGGACGGTTCCTATATTTTCCATTCTCCCACTTGAACCTTCCTGTAGTCTCACCTGTCACTGCCTCTCGCCCCACCTTTTATGCCCCCTCTGCTTCCCTCCTGCTCTGTTCCTATGTCTCCTGTCCTCATACTTCTTTCGTGCCATCCAATACTCTTCTGTTATTGACTGTCCCTCTCTCCCATCTCTCCACCTCTTATGATCCCCTTGCTCTCAATGCCTCCACTGGGGTCCAATGTCTCCTGTTCGCTCATGCTCTCTTACCATCCTCCTCTATGCCATGGGACTGCCTCTCACCTCTAATCTTCCCACCCCTTATGTTCCCTCCTCCCCATCCCCCTGCTTTGCTCCTGTCTCAAGCTCTCGCCTTCTCTTTCTCGACCCTTTCTGCAGTCTCTCCCGACACTGCCTCTCTCTCTTAATCTCCCCACCACCTAGGCTCCCTCTCCATCCCTTGTGCACCTGTCCACTCATACTCTCTCCTCATGTTTCCTAGTTTATCCTGACACTGTCGGCCTCTGCAGCTCTCTACGCCTCCCCATCCTCCTGCTGTGCACCTCTGTCTCCGGTTCTCCAACTTCTCTCTCTTTCTTTCCATGACTATGACTCTCTGCACCTCTAATGCTCCCTCTCCATCCTCCTGCTCTGCTCCTATGTCTCCTGGTCTCGTGATACTCCCTAGAGCCTCTTTTGTTTGCTCACAGTATCCCCTGGCCTGCTTTCTCCGCCTCTTGTGGTTCCATCGTCATCTTTTCTGCTCGCTCAGCGTCTTGGCTGCTCTCTTGCACGCCCTCTGCTTCTTCGCTATCTCCCCATCTATCTATTCCCTATTTCGGCTGCTCCCTCAGTATTGCTCCTAGGCTCTAGCCCTAAATTCCTACTCTCTCGCTCCTTCGTTTCTGCTCCCAGCCAGCTCGCCTCCCTCTCTCTCATAATTGCTCTCTGCGTGGCTGAGACTGGCCGTCTTTCTCCTGTTGCCTGTTCTTTCCAGCTGACCCCATCTCCGCAGTCCTCTCCCTGCCTTGCTCTCTCTTCTGATCAATATCTCTACAAACTCATTTCTACAGGTCCCTGCAGGGCCCATCACAACTCTTTTTTTTCTGGCAGCATTGGCAGCGCTGCAACGATCACAAAGGTCCCCAAACCATAGCTCAGCCTGGGTGGAAAGGTTTGCACTAAAAATACCGGTTTCTTTACAAAAAGATTTTAAATGGCAAAATCCAGAATTGCGTACTTGCATTGGGCAGGGATGCCTTAAAAAACGAAGCATTGCAGAAGCAAAGGCGCATATGCAACAGTTTCAAGTGTGGTTCACACAGTAGCAGGTGGAGGCCGGGCTCTAATCCCCATGACAGCCCGGACTGCATGATCCAGTGCTCCAGGAATGAACATATGGAGTGGAATTATTTTACTCCCTAGCCTCCTGGGTAAACACGAAGTCAAGAGTAAAGTGAGCATTCACCACGGGAGGAGAGTAAAGAATGTGCAATGTTGTCCAACACGTGAACGCAGTTTTTTAAAATGCATAAAATCATTAAAAACAAAAGAGTTGCATAATTAGTGATACTCGACCATAGGAAATAACTAGTACCTAAATAACTAAAGTACTTAATACTTAAACCTACCGTAACGATTGTTTTCCAACTTCAAAGCATTATACTTCCTCAACCCATGTATGCTCCTTCCCCATCCATCCTACTACTAGCCTCTGCCAGCAGTTGCTGCAGCACCAATCATGTGACATGGAGCAGCAGTAGCAGCATTGGGATGGGCTGGTGGTGGGCGACAATCTAGCACTCTGCTGGGCCGGGCCACCGGCAACGCGTGCGTCATCCGCCAGTGCCATGGCCGCTATTAGGGCCCTGACACTTATTTTTTCAGAAACTAAGCACTGGTTCAGCCCACATTCCCGGCAGTTCGAGTCCCCTGAGTTTCCTCCACATGGGCAAACTACAGGAGGCTCCTCCCCTGTCCCGGGCCAGAAGCTGATGCAGTACATCCCTATAGCATTCAAGGCCCTTTGTTGTCCACAGCCGAAGCCAATAGAATGCTGGTCTGGTTGTGACCTGGTCTACTACTGGGCACACGTCTACTTCCAGGTGAACAGTAACATGAGGTGAATACAGGGGTAGCCTCAGCAGCTTTTTAGGAACTCATTTTCTGCTACCATTAGTTTGGGGCTTTAACATCAGTTTCTTATCGAGCTCAAAGGCTGGCGAGACTGCTCCCCCACCGCAGCAGTTGTGAAACGCTTTGGCCACGCCACTATATTTTTCTAAATTAACGCTAACGCTGTTAGTTGAGCAGACCATTAACAGTTTTTGAAATTGCAGCCTCTGGTAATCAAAGGATCCAACCTGCTCGAGCTGCATCCATTTACAATCACATTCAAAGTGCATCTGTTTGCTGTTCTAGGTTTAAAGACAATTGTTTTTGTTTTCTTCTGGTTCAAAGTTAATCCCATTTAATCACATTTTTCACAAACGATGCCATTGTACTCTGGATGTCCATTGGCGATGTTGCTCAAAGGACTGCATCGTCGGCAACAAAAAGCACTGGTACCTTATCATTGCCAATCATCAGCATATCTAAACATTTGACCACCAGTTCTCTAATAACTTCATAAATAAACAGGCAAAACAACAGTGGAGGAGGGGTGCACCCCTGCCTGATGCAATGGATAACTCCAAAAGAGTCTGCAACATCCCCCTCCTAACCCAAAACGTACCACTGCCTTATTTTCATGGTAAAGCATTTTAATAATTTCAATTAGGTGCTGGGGACTTTGCCTATTCCTTAGAATTCTCCATAATAGGTCTCATGGAACACCATCAAAGGCCGTCTGGAGGTCCACGAAGACTGCAAAGAGTTTCATTCCCCTCAAGGTTACGTACTTCTGGGTTAGGATAAATAGTCAGAAGCACTGATCAATGGTAGTTTCTGAAATCTAGCTTGCAGTGAGTGTATTATGCAGTGGCTATTGACTCAGTCCTGCAGATGGCCTAATATAACCCTTGCCCAGTGTTATCGAGCAGAGAAATGGGACGATAATTTGCAGGGTCACTCCTCCTGCCCTTTTTATAGATCGGGGTGATGACTGCCTTCTGCAAGGATCTGGGGACCAGCCCAGTATTAATTTCTGCATTAAAAATGTTCATCAGGGTTGGTGTCCATCTACTAGGCTCATCTTTAAACAAGTCTATGGGGATCCTGTCAGGTCCTGCCGCTTTACCCACTTTTTGGTGCAAGATTGCCTCTAACACATCATTCATAACTAAAGAAAAGGGAGTTACAGGGGCATGATGGTTCTCCTGGTAATTGCCCACATCATTCTCAGATGGACCTCTATTATATCATTCTGAAAAATGGGAGCACAGTTCTTCCTGGCTGATGGCACACTGGAGTGAACCCTTCCCTCTGTAGTCCCACCTACGACTAACTTCCAGAAGAGTGTGGTATCCCCGTTCTTGAATGCTGCAAGTAATTTCTTCCATTTAACGTGGCAAGCGTTCTTGGCTTTAATTAGATTTTTATAAAACCCACTAGAGTTCCTTAGATACATTTTATGTACGGTTGGGCCACGTGCCAAACAATCCATGATCTTTTGTTTTGCCACTCAGCAGTCTTCATCATACCATGTCTCCCGCTTTTAATGCATGCTTTCTCATGACTTGATGGTGGTGGGTGATATAAGGCAAAATGATCTCTACCATATCCTCAAACTCAGATATAATCACACTACCTGCTGCACATCCTCAGAGGTATTCTTCCCTTCCTCTCCTTCCCCCAGAAGCTCACTGTCTACAGAGCTCTGGTTCTTTCTAGGCTGGACTATTGCAACAGCCTCTTTCTAAATCTGCCTGCTTCTACTCTCCGCCCTCTGCAACTCATCCAGAACAGGACAGCAAGACTTGTTCTTGGCCTCAAGCCCAGGGATCATATCTCTCCTGCTCTGAAATCCCTGCACTGGCTCCCAGTGGCTGCGAGGATTAAGTTAAAAACCCTCTGCATTGTCCACAAGGCTTTCTGGGGTCTGGAGCCTCAATACCTGCAACTTTCTCTTCCCAGATATCTTCCTTCTCAAGCTCTTCCCTCATCCACCTCCAACTCCCTCAGGGTCAGTCGCTTCTCCAAGCAACGAGTTGGTGGAAGATCTCTTTCTTTGGCTAGGGAATCCCTCTGGAACAGCCTCCCTGCTTCCCTGAAACTTGAGGAGAATTATCTCTGGTTCCGGAAACACCTAAAACCTTTCTCTTTGCTTCTGCTTTTTCTCCTCCTCTCTCCTGTTGACTCCCTGGCTGAAACTTAAACTGGACTGGCCACCCTCTGATCTCGGGCCCAGGTCCCCTCCCATCCAGTCACACACCTGCACTGCCATCCTGAGAACCCCCTCATTTGGGGACTGTTTTCTGCATCCCTACAGTCCCACTACTAGAACTTACACTGATCTCTGCACTTACCCTTGCACTTGCCACCTGCTGGCCGTACTTCTATTTATTGTTATTTATTCTTTTATCCCATGTACTGCACTGTCGTCTTCTCCCCTCTCCCCTGCACTTTCCCCTTACCCCTTTCCCATGCACTTGCGTGATCCGAATGATACCTGGCCTAGTATGATCGTAATCTGTCCTCCACCTGTTCCCCCTGTCTTGCCTCAACGCGCCTTGAAACACTTGTGTATAGCCGCGTTATAAATGCCATATCATATCATATCATCATCGTAGATCTAATTTCATGCATTAGTATATGGACACCTACAAAGGACAATGGACATGGCTTCTGGTTGGATGCTGGGTATGAGCATGAAAATCAAAGAGATGTTGCGAGGCAGACCAATGAAAAGAAAGGACAAAAGGGAAGAATGCGGTGAAATTACTGCACTGTTCTGTCCTGCCAGCAGACTCTGGTCATAACTTATTTTGTTTAGGTTATTCAGCCTTTGTTGGCTTATGAACCTCTCAATACTCAAGCATTTCCAAACTGTTTTAAACTGCTTGGATAACTTGAATAATTGGATAACTTGAATAATTATAAGCTCATTGATTACCTAAATCCTTGATGGACAAACTGGTCAAATATACCCCCCCCCCAACCTGAACAAATTAGTGCACTAGTCTTAGGCCTTGAAGGACACTTTCAACCATGAAGAAAGGAAAAGTAATTTGTTTTAAAAAAATGTGTTAGGGCATCAGATAAATAACCGGTACTCCTGAAATGTTTTCAGATTATTACCTTTGGCGACAAGAATTCTTTTCTAAAAACTTGAAATAAAAACTAACAAAGAAAGTGACCATCATGAAGGGGTGAGTAAATTCAACTATAAACCTACACATCAAGTCCTCTCTCTTCAAACATTTTCATATCGTTTTTTCCTTGAACTACATTTTGTTGAAAATGTACATATATTGTTTTATTTAAAACAAAGCCCTATTTTCTTTTTGGTAAAGAAACTCTCCTGAGGAACCACGGCAAAATGCTGTGGGGAAACACGTGTTGGGAGATTATATGTGTTTAATGGGAATGCAAAACTTGCATAAATGTATGAAGTCAATACATGAAAAATGAGAGTACATCCAGTTATAATTTAAGAATAAACGAAGAGTCTTTCTCATCATATTTTGGACTACTGTTTCAGATTTATTGCTGGGATCGCACAGATTACAAGTGCCAACAGAGGAAGAAAAATATCTGGTCATAACTTACTTTACATCCACAACACCCCATTCCCTTACATGCCAAGTGATCCACTGTAATAGGTCCTATAGACCGCCATAGCAGGCTGAAATTGTGGCCAAATTTCCACAAAGGGCAACACAAAGCTACAAGTTCCAGAATGCATTGTTTAAAGCCAAGCCAAAAGTGGCTGGAGGTGTAGCAAATATACATGTCACCACTTTCTAGCTATGCAATTCTCCAAGCACACTCAAACAGGTTAACTGTAGGAGAATATCTCAGAACATGTCCATGACTTGTGGTGTCCAGATGATTACTGGTTGCAATTGTTGCATGTTTAATGCACCATCAATGAAAGACATATTGACTTATTGCATTCAATATTACATCTAGTGCAGGTGACTCTGGATATCCACAACTAGCTTGGTTCATGACGCCCATCTGGGACCCCTGGACACCACGTGAGATGGCATGCAATGAAGCCCATGTGAACACATTGGGGTGCATCGAGAGGACATTTGGGATACTGAAGGGCAGGTTATCTATGCCTACATTGGATTGGGGTACTGGTGTATTGCCCAGAGAAGGTTTGGAAAATTGTTAATAAATGTTGCATGCCACACAACATGTGCATCTGCAGACAGGTGGCCATGCCTCTGCATTGTGTCATCTCATACCAGAACCTTGAAGGGGAGGCTGCTGAGAACTATGTGGTTCTTCTTTCCTGGTCTTGTGGCTTTGACGATGCCTCTGGTGGCAACATTGGTTCTCCTTTGGTTTTGGTTCACCCTCCTGGTCTTCATGGATGCAGAAACAGCCCATGCATACTAGTGGTTTGACACAATTAAATACTGTGATACAATTGCATATTTCTAATGCAGTACATTCAATCGTTTTCCCCTACTGTGAAAAATGACCTGACTCATACGACTACTGCACAGTATTGAATTATTTGTGTGTGAAGCCACAGTCAAGTCTGAATTATGTTTCATTGTTGTATTTCGAAACCAGGACTTGCAGAACACATTATATCATTCCATGACGTCAACCGTGTGAAATGAGGAAAGCAGTGATTTCAGCAGTGACACTGTCTTTTCATCATCATCATCATCTTGAAGAAAAGAACCAATGATCTCACAGGCATCCCAAAGTACAGTGAACAAAGGGAAATGGAATGTTTGTGTTCAAAGACATGAATGAAATGTCATTTCTACTGAAAAGGACACTACAGATGCCCACAAACCCTGCACATCCTATAGAGAATTCTTCTTGATGATTAATTATCCCCTTCTGTTGGTGCTTGTCGCCGCAGTGTGATAATGGACAGAGCAACTGAAAGAAATTCTAAGATGAGCCATTTCTGTATTCAGTGCCAAAAAGCTTTTTAACCTTGCTCTCATCTCTGCCTCGATCATGTCAGTTATTTCGCAGCACCAGAAATTGGCAGACTTGCAATGCGCAATGATAGATGTTGCCCGGAAAAGGTCCTATAAAGACCTAATGGGACAGTGGGTGGGGATAACAAGGCATTTTAATATCTTGAAATTAGTTTTGTAATTTACCATAATGTAGGGAACAGAAATGTAGTCTGGGCACCCCAACAATCACGGTACATTAGCTTGGGTATCCCAGATAGTAAATGGCAATTTCAGAGATGCAAATTCATACATTTCAGGAAACCAGAGGTCACGCACCTTCAATGCAGTACTGTACACTGTGCAGATGGTTAACACATGATCCAGTACCATTGGGATTCCCCAGTCAGTATTATAATAGCATGTAAGAAAGACTTCTGCACAAGGCCCCCAGCCCTGAGACAATACATCACACTAAATGATCAAACACAACTCTGGGACTGACCTAATGATGACAAATACTAACAGGTGAGCACTAGTGAAGAGGTTTGAACCCAACTGCAGAATAACTGTGACACTGGATTAATGATTTTTCTAGCAGCACATTAACAGTAGCATGATTTTAAACATCCCACAGTGACAACAAAATGCAAAATATAAAATGCAGAGACCCCGGTGCAAAGGTTCAAACCAACTCTCAAGGCTGCCACAGATCATGCTAAATGGAATGCTATGTATTGCATGTATGCAATCCAAAGTGGAGCTACTGCCAAGTATGCTGTTGATTGAGCGAATATTACAGGAGGAAAATGTTTGGATTTTGTTCCGAAGCACTTTGTAAGGATTCAATTCTGCACTGTATGTTTTGTGTATTATGAGTGAATGCTACATTTTGAAACTGAAAGGTGGGTCTTTGTCTCCTGTGGAAAGGTGACAGCCTCACAGAAGCAACTGCTGGAAGAATGGAAGTATTTCCTCTTTCTCAGCTTTGCTAAAGCAACTTCAGGAAACAGCAAAGTCATTAGGACATCACAAGAATCACAAGCAAAGACAGTGCACATGTGGGAGCTGAGAATACATTGCTCTTTCATGGAAAATAACAAAAGGCCTAAGACAAACATCCATGCCAGCAGTTGTCTTTCAGATGTGTTTGTGAGGTTGAGGCTGCTGGTCCTTTTTTTACACATTTTAAACATTTTGCCTGTAGAGCTAAGAGCTACTTGGCCAGAATATCAAGTGGATCAATATAATGTTACATTACTGACATGTGATTTGCAACCACATAATAGGAGTGTAGAGCATTTTGGGAAGGCTAGTCCTGAAACCAGAAACCTATAAAGTAAAGTTTTCTTTACCTAATTAATGTTGCAAGCAACCCCTACACCTGTACAGCTGCATAGACATAAACGTCAGTAGAGGGGTGGCCATTCTGATGGTTATGCCACGCTGTATGTTGGAAGATCAAACCCTAAAGTGGCTCCCTCTTGGAGCAATTTTCAGAGTCCTGGCCTCTCGCTCAACAGCGATGGGTAAGACGGCATCCTAAACCAACTTTAAATTAGGTCACTTGCACATAGCAGGAAGTGGGAAATGGCGTCTCCTACCAACCACCACTTTGCGCTATGTGAAGCAGAATTCCTTCTGGAACTGGAGGACATTGGGTGAAGTCCCCTGACCCACAGAAACCAAACTTAATCTCTCCAATTCACCAGTAACTCAGGAGAGAAAACAATATGCCAGTTTCAAATGTAGTTATACCCTATTCCACCCGAGAGACCATATTACTTACTACATGGTGAACCGGAAAAGCACTCATACGCTTGTTGGAAGAAACCGACTAGGACAGTGATGTATATTAGACACATGTGGATTGATTGATTGTTTCTCTTGGCTAACAGGTTGGAAGAAGAGGAAATGGAAAAATATCAATGTCCAGAAGACTTCCCCAGAACCACCTTCTAGGTGGCAACATGTGTGCTTGTAAACACTTTTGTCCCATCAAGAGATTGACCTATGAAAGGTCATGTGAAATTCTGGCTATATAGGATAACCCAACCAGGACATCATTGATGTTCCTAGTACTGATTGAAGTCTGTTGTAAAAGACATAATTCTAGAATAAATTCAAGGAGTTGGAAATAGCTATTGCCCTAAAGTTGCCTCAGTAATCAGAACATACATTTACACGGAGGCAGGAAACTATGGGTCTCATAGTCTGTGGAATTAATGCCATACTTGTTTACAGTTACCACCACTTGGTCCATCGGAATTACCACATGATTATGAGTTGTTGTAAGGCAGTTTTAATCACCATTTTTAGTATTATTGCCATGGTTAATATACCAATATTTGGAGGTAAGGGGTAGGAGTGGCCTCCAGCTACATGCTGGAAGTGAATCCTCCACTTCACCTCCAAACCTAGGGTTTGGCAGTGCAGGAAAGGGGCAGTATAGTGTCAGTAATTCAACCAAAAACATGTGGAATTGGGAAATTGAAAGTAGATGAAATAGTGCGCATCTGTCACGCCCACTCTCTCACCACCTTTCTAATGCAAAGCATAAAAGGATCACCATTGGTTCAATGCAAAAAATGTACAGCAGTTGAATGAACACTATCCTACATATGAGGGTGAAAGTGGATAGCAAAATAAATACCAAGTGAATTTTCTGTCACACTCTGGGGTTATTGAGAGGAAAACATTACTGTGTGTGAACTATCCACCATTAGACATCTATATGAGGATGAGAATATTGTTATCTGTTCAGCAGAAAAAGGGGGAGCGCTGGTAATAATGAACGCAATTGATTATCGTGAAGAATGCAACAGACAATTTAGTGACACCAAGATTTACAGCATCCTACCTGATAAGCACACCAAAGATATTATGGAGAATGTCAAATCTTTGTTAGATATGGCAGAGAGCAACAAGTGGATTAATGGGATCCTACAACTTTTGGTTATTTACATCGACAAGATCTTACAACCAATTGTTCCGAAATTTCCGTCATACATTAAAGACACTACTGACTTTTTGAATAGACTGAACAACATCACAATAGACCATTGTGACATCCTAGTGACCATAGATGTGTGCAGTCTATATGCCTTGATTCCGCATGACTTGGGCCAACAAGCAGTAGAATGGATACTTTTGAAGTTCGAAGAATTAGGATCATTCAAGAAATGGATCATGATTCTTCTGGATTTTATATCTCAGAGTGCGTATTTCGGATTTGAAATTCTATTTACAGAGCAGTGGTACGGCAATGGGAGCAACTGTAGCACCTGTCTAAGTGAACTCTTTCATACTTAAATTGGAAGAAGATCACATATTACATCATTCAGTTTGGCACAAATACATACGACACTGGGAACGATACATTGATGACATCTTTTTGATATGCAACAACAGCAGAGAAACATTAACAACCTTCCTAGCGTACCTGAATATGATCGAGAACAGGATACAGTTTACGTCTGAAATTAGTAGCCCAGGTCTCCATTTTTGGGATGTACAGATTTTACCTACAGCTCCAGGTTTTTAAACCAATTTATACCACAAACCAATTGACAGAAACAATTTGCTCCATAGAATGAGCTTCCATCTACCATCAACTATTAAACATTTTGCATACAGACAACTCTTACGAGTAAAACGGATTGTAAATACTGAAAGGGAATGCGAAGCTGAATCTAAAAAGATGATGAGGAAGTTCCAAGGAAGAGGATACCATGAGAAGGAATTGGTAGAAGCTAAAAACAAAGTTGATAGCAAAGATTGACGGACTGTCTTGACATCTAAGACAACAAACACTGGACCTGATGGCCCACTAGTATTAAGAGGTAAATACAGTATTCAATCTACCAAAATTAAACAAACAATGCTGGAACATTGGCCATTACTGAACTGCGACAGTAAATTACAGAATCTCTTTGTAGAAACCCCCATCTTTGCGTTTCAAAGGAATAACAATCTCAACGATCTACTGGTGAAGATGCAACCCAACAGAGGAAAGAGACAGAAACCCCAAAACCCTGGCACATACCCTTGTTTATCATGCAATAGTTGCAACAATGTAACTAAAGGAGATATTGTGACCCATTCAAGAACAGGAGAAAAAGTCCAATTACAAGATTACACAACCTGCAACACACAGAATGTAATATATGCGATCAGAAATATCCATGCAGGTTGACATATGCTGGACAAACAAGTCGGAAAGCACGGGTTAGATGGAATGAACATAAGTCGGATATCAGAACAAATAATCAACAGTCGCCCTTAGCAAGGCATTTCAACCAACATAAACATCAATTGGCCCAAATCAGATTTCAAATCCTTGAAGCAATCAACACTAAAGAACTAAAAATGAGCATAAGTAAGAAATTAGAGCAGAGAGAGGCATATTGGATTGACAGGTTTAACACAGTTTTCCCTAACGGTTTAAATGAGGAACTAGATTTACATTGCTTCCTATGAACCTTTCTCTACTATAATGACAGAACTCAAGTATATATAACCACAAACCACCAATATTTGAAATGCACAGAACAGGTGGGGAGTAGTAAATGGTAAAAAGTTCCACATTTTTCAAGCCTGTATATGAAATTTGGCACATAACTATATCTGAGGGATGGCACTGTTGCATTTTGCATATCGGATTTGAAGAGGCGATCATGTGATTATTGGTGTACGGTGACAATAAGAAATACATCTGTAACTATTGTATATACTAAGTGTGAAAAAAAGCTTATTTGATTACTGGCATGAACAGCGAGAATACGAAAATTGATTGCGATTGCTAGGATTACATAAAGATTGTACAGATGTAATCCCAAACTTTTGTATTTACAAAGCATGAACGGACTGATTTTAGTGCTACCATGAATTGCATGAATACGAAATTGATAGCCATTGCGATGGACTTACACACAGTTTGTACAGATGTAGTCCCAAACTGACTGGTACAACATACACACAGGTTTAGGCCAAGACCTCCATGTATAAAACTCCTTGGTGTTATTGTTGGACTCTGACATTTATGAGCCGCTGCATTCCAGGACCTAATTTTGCATTCCGTAGTTCAGGCGACATCTAAACTACACCTCCCATGATATTTTAGGGGCCGGTGCCCACATGCTAGAGGCCACTTTGACAGAATACACACACTGACATCATCGCGCCAGAGCGCGTTGATGTTACACCTAAAGACCTCACTGGTGGGCCCAACGCTACTGCTTCCATCGTAACGCTCGCGTTCTATGTTTAATAGACGAGCTGGGACCCACAGTTGATATGACAGGAGTCTATTTGCCTCCGGACAAGGTAAAACAAACTTTACATTTAAGGATGGTCAAACTTCAAGCTCAATATTATTCCGAATGTAGTTAATTCATTTGAAAGACATAAGTGAACAAGAAATCCTTTCCTCAACAGGTCTTCCTACATGTGATAACCCTTGTAAAAAAACGCACGAACTGACCATTCAACAGCACACCTTGAGCGTTTAGACTGGAAGTAAGACTATGTATGCCGCTGTATTTTCTCACTTGACATTTTGAATTATACAGATTGAATGTCTGTACCCCCTTGACATAGTATTCACTACACAATTGGCGTCTCCAGGCTCAGTGATTGTTTTACTGAACATTTCTTTCTCTGGTTATTTATCGTGACAAGGTGTACGTCATGTTTTCTGGATGACAAATTTGATGAGCAACTAATATAAGCTTTGCAAACTATTTTGGATTAAATTGAGTGGTGCCTGCCCCTCCCTGTTTTGAACCTTGAAAACACTACTGTCCTCACTGTGGCAGTAGTAATTCTGTTAGTGGGTCTGGCTACTCAGATTAGCACTGGTGGTAGTGCTTTGGTAAGGCTATTTTTCTCCTGCAGGGAACACGTGCAAAGCTGTAATGAGTGTTAAGGGAAGAAGCCTGAGGGACATTTCGCCATGCTCGAGGGAACTTTGCCTAGGAATCAACTTTTCTTTGAGGTGGAGACAATGAAGGATGAATAAGAAACAGGAGCCATGCAGGGTAATTCATAGAATTCAGCGCACAAGTGGCGCACGCGGCTGGCGCACAGTGTGCGCGTGCGGCGTTCTGCGCAAGCCGCGTGTGCTAAAATCCATTTCCGCGCACAGCGTATTCATGGATTTTAACATCCAAAACCAGCTGCGATTGGGCCTGTGCGAGCGGGCTACGTGGATTACTGGGGTGCGTGGGAAGTTTCACACATGATTGGGCCTGTGCGAGCGGGGTACGTGCATTACTGGGGTTCGCGGGAAGTTTCACACGTGATTGGCCCTGTGTGAGCGGGGTACGTGTATTTCGGGGGTGCGCGTTAAGTTTCACACGCGATTTTGCTGTCAGAGCGGGGTACATGTATCCAGTGTGGTGCGCGGGGAGTCCTACACGTGAATTGTCAGTGTGGGTCTTCCCAAGTGTCCCCTCTACCCCATCCTCGGCCCCTGCAGGCAGCCCACACCACAGGGGACTACCCTGCCCCCATGGTCATGTCCCGCAGGCAGCCCATACACCATGGGCAGGCCCCCCACCCAAGCCACATGTCACGTTGCAATATGATTACCAACTCATGTCCCCCAGCATCCCCACCCCCCAGCAGTGAGGGGCACCTGCCAGCAGGCCCCCACTCATGTCCCCCAGCACCCCCAACCCCCAGCAGTGAGGGGCACCTGACAGCAGGCCCCCACTCATGTCCCACTCATGTCCCCCAGCACCCCCACCCCCCAGCAGTGAGGGGCACCTGCCAGCAGGCCCCCACTCATGTCCCACTCATGTCCCCCAACACTCCCACTCCCCGCAGTGAGGGGCACCTGCCAGCAGGCCCCCACTCATGTCCCACTCATGTCCCCCAGCACTCCCACCCCCCAGCAGTGAGGGGCACCTGCCAGCAGGCCCCCACTCATGTCCCCCAGCACTCCCACCCCCCAGCAGTGAGGGGCACCTGCCAGCAGGCCCCCACTCATGTCCCCCAGCTCTCCCACCCCCCAGCAGTGAGGGGCACCTGCCTGCCAGTGTTACTGTTGGACTCTGACATTTATGAGCCGCTGTATTCCAGGACCTAATTTTGCATTCCGTAGTTCAGGCGACATCTAAACTACACCTCCCATGATATCTTAGGGGCTGGCGCCCACATGCTAGAGGCCACTTTGACAGAATACACACACTGACATCATCGCACCAGAGCGTGTTGATGTTACACTTAAAGACCTCACTGGTGGGTCCAACGCTACTGCTTCCATCGTAACGCTTGCGTTCTATGTTTAATAGACGAGTTGGGACTCACAGTTGATATGACAGGAGTCTATTTGCCTCCGGACAAGGTAAAACAAACTTTACATTTAAGGATGGTCAAACTTCAAGCTCAATATTATTCTGAATGTAGTTAATTCATTTGAAAGACATAAGTGAACAAGAAATTCTTTCCTCACCAGGTCTTCCTACATGTGTTAACCCTTGTAAAAAACTGCATGAACTGACCATTCAACAGCACACCTTGAGCGTTTACACAGGAAGTAAGACTATGCATGCCGCTAAATATATGCCTCCTGCTCTTATAGTGCACACCACAATATAATCCCTATCACATTACTGCTAAGGTCATTACTGACATGACCCATTTTAGGCACCATTGCCATTGTGCACTGCCATCCTAAATGCCAACTGTGAAAAAGAATTTACATCCCTATGTCAACCGGACAAGTTCCAAGGTAAACATGAGTTTGAGAATGGTTACCTAAACGCACCAACTGCATAAACTTAAGAGGTTTGAAAATTGGATTTTATCCTTTCTCCCACCAGGCAACGTGCTATGATGATTGAACGTCAAAGTTAGTGCCATGACTTGCTAATGAGTGAAGCTAACTGGATATCATTCTTTAAAGTGCAAAGAACAGGTCTGATTAAGGAATCATGATCAGCACTTTGCTGAATAACTGCATTGTTGTTTATATGTTACACACATGATGCTATAAGTAATTGTCTCTACAAGACTACATGTATTGTATCTCTATAGAGCCCGCCCTGAAGAAGGACATCCACTCCGAAATGCATCGGCCAGGACTTCTGCACGAAATGAACTGAAAATTAAAAAGAAGATTATCAAAATACAGAAAGTCTAGAAACTGCTGTATTTTTTCACTTGACATTTTGAATTATACAGATTGAATGTCTGTACCTCTTTGAAGTAGTATTCACTACACAATTGGCGTCTCCAGGCTCAGTGATTGTTTCACTGAACATTTCTTTCTCTGGTTATTTATCGTGACAAGGTGTACGTCATGTTTTCTGGATGACAAATTTGATGAGCAACTAATATAAGCTTTGCAAACTATTTTGGATGAAATTAAGTGGTGCCTGACCCTCCCCCTTTTGAACCTTGAAAACACTACAGTCACCTCTGTGGCAGTAGTAATTCTGTTAGTGGGTCTGGCTACTCAGATTAGCACTGGTGGTAGTGCTCTGGTAAGGCTATTTTTCTCCTGCAGGGAACACGTGCAAAGCTGTAATGAGTGTTAAGGGAAGAAGCCTAAGGGACATTTCGCCATGCTCAAGAGGGAACTTTGCCCAGGAATCAACTTTTCTTTGAGGTGGAGACAATGAAGGATGAATAAGAAACAGGAGTCATGCAGGGTAATTCATAGAATTCAGCGCACAAGTGGCGCACGCGGCTGGTGCACAGTGTGTGCGTGCGACGTTCTGCGCCAGCTGCTTGCGCTAAAATCCATTTCCGCGCACAGCGTATTCATTGATTTTAACATCCAAAACCAGCCGCGATTGGGCCTGTGCGAGCGCGCTACGTGGATTACTGGGGTGCGCGGGAAGTTTCACACGCAATTGGGCCTGTGCGAGCGGGGTACGTGCATTACTGGGGTTCGCAGGAAGTTTCACACGCGATTGGCCCTATGTGAGCGGGGTATGTGTTTTTCGGGGGTGCGCGTGAAGTTTCACACGCGATTCTGCTGTCAGAGCAGGGTACGTGTATCCAATGTGGTGCGCGGGGAGTCCTACATGTGAATTGTCAGTGTGGGTCCTCCCAGGTGTCCCCTCTACCCCCTCCACGGCCCCTCCAGGCAGCCCACACCACAGGGGACTACACTGCACCCCTGGTCATGTCCCGCATGCAGCCCCTACACCATGGGCATGCCCCCCAGCCAAGTCACATGTCACGTTGCAATATGATCAACTCATGTCCCCCAGCATCCCCACCCCCAGCAGTGAGGGGCACCTGCCAGCAGGCCCCCACTCATGTCCCACTCATGTCCCCCAGCACTCCCACCCCCCAGCAGTGAGGGGCACCTGTCAGCAGGCCCCCTCTCATGTCCCACTCATGTCCCCCAGCACTCCCACCCCCCAGCAGTGAGGGGCACCTGCCAGCAGGCCCACACTCATGTCCCACTCATGTCCCCCAGCACTCCAACCCCCCAGCAGTGAGGGGCACCTGCCAGCAGGCCCCCACTCATGTCCCACTCATGTCCCCCAGCACTCCCACCCCCCAGCAGTGAGGGGCACCTGCCAGCAGGCTCCCACTCATGTCCCCCAGCACCCCCACCCTCCAGCAGTGAGGGGCACCTGCCAGCAGGCCCCCACTCATGTCCCACTCATGTCCCCCAGCACTCCCACCCCCCAGCAGTGAGGGGCACCTGCCAGCAGGCCCCCACTCATGTCCCACTCATGTCCCCCCCCCCAATATGTCAACATGACCCACAATCATGGCCCTCATGTCCACTAAAATCCCACGGCACGCCACCCCTGCCCAAATAACCAACCAATCATAACATACACCCCACATTGAAATGCCCATTACATGAAACAACCCAAATGGCATGTATGTACATCAGCACATGTCCGTCATACACACACAATGGGTGCCAGTGAATGTGGACACCCACATCGTGACATGCATGAAACCAATGAGAGAATACCACACATTGAAGTACGGGAACAAATGTATTGAACAAAAAATGTGGTGAAAGAAAATCAAATACCAATCAATGGACATAAGGAAAACAATGCAGAATGTCACATAATGATAAAAAAAGGAAATCATAATCCAAAATATATGAAATCAAAAATGTCTCCAAAGTCTCCTTCCAACAAAGCAAATCCAAACAGAAATGAAAAAGTAAAATCCATTGCTCCATGGAAAAATCAAAAAAGAAAATGCTGACAAATGCACACTCCAACTAGTTACAAGGATGAAATCCTGGGTCCATGAGTCCAACTGTCCAAATGAAACCTACAAAAATACACTAACTAATGAAGAACTATATACAAAAATGTGGGGTATTGTCCAAGCGCCCCAAAAAAAATGAAAACCAAAAAAAACCTAACACTAACTAACTAACTAACTATTTACAATGGCAGCGGGCAGACGGCTCACTTTTGGATGTCCGGGGCCAGGGCATCATCGAACTCCCACTCAATGTCCTGGAGGCAGTCCTCTTCCATGGCCCCGAGGGTTCGCAGGGACAATGACATGTTGGCCTCCAACTCCCTGCAAATTGCCTCAAGGCACTCGGTCCGCCTCAGTGCCCTCCGCATGGAGTTCTCCGCCCTGACCATTGTGAGCCGTGCCTCTTCCGCCCGCTGTCACTCCACATCTATGGCGTGGCCCAACCGCTGCCACACAGAAGACACTTGCAATCCTGGGTCCTCCTGCCCTCTGGCCGATGCCTGCCCCTCCGATGTTGAAGGCCCCAAGCCATCATTGCTCCCACCATGTTGCTGCTGCTGCTGTGCCTATGCCTGTGCCCTGGCTCTTGCTGCCTGCACATACTCCTCCGGCTGGGGTGAAGTTGTCGTGGTGGCCACCCCTGCTGGATGTCCGACTCCCGACTGTGGCAGGGATGTGTCCTCCACCAGCCTGGCCGCTGGGTCAGAGGCAGCTCCACAGGGTACCCAGGTGATACATGGGTGGGAAGATGGCATGGAGGACGGCACCTGCCAGCGACTGGCGCATAGGGGGTTCAGGTGAGGAGGGGGTCGCAAGAAGGTCCAGCACACAGAGGAATCCAGCACTGGTGACCCTTCCCAGTAGGTCAACGCAGTCAAAGAGGCATCCGAGATGACGTGCAGTGTCTTCACGAAAACACAGCAGGTCACCTCGCATTCCCCGTTGACGCAACGCAAATCCCAGCCAGGACAGGCTCAACATGGTCCCGGATAGCCACGTCCGCAGGGAGAGGAAGGCCAGTTGTTGTGCGCCCATCCCCTCCCTGAAAACGGGTCTGGACGTAGGCATCCCTGCTGGTGCCAGATGATGCAGTCACAGGATCAGGGACAGTATTACACAGAGGCACCTCCGCAGCGACCTGTGCTGCCTCCTGTCCCTGCCCCTGCACTGCACCACTGGCACCAGTGGAATCCCCACCTCCAAACCCCGTGTGTGTCCCACATCTCTGAGGTCCCTAAAAAGTCAAATTTCCGACTGCACCTCCTCAGAGGTACGCTGCCTTTCCTCTCCTTCCCCCAGAAGCTCATGGTATCTCAAGCTCTGGTTCTCTCTAAGAAGTCACACTACCAGCTGCACCTCCTCAGAGGTATTCTTCCCTTCCTCTCCTTCCCCCAGAAGCTCACTGTCTCCCGAGCCCTGGTTCTCTCGAAGCTGGATTACTGTAACAGCCTCTACCTTAATCTGCCTGCCTCCACTCTCCGCCCTCTGCAACTCATACAGAACAGAACTGCGAGACTTGTCCTTGGCCTCAAGCCCAGGGACCGTATCTCTCCAGGACTGAAATCTCTACACTGGCTCCCAGTGGCTGCGAGGATAAAGTTCAAAACCCTCTGCATTGTCCACAAGGCCTTCTGAGGCCTTGGTCCTATATACCTTCAACTCTCTCTTCCCAAATATCTTCCTTCCCGAGCCCTTCGCTCATCCGCCTCCAACTCCCTCAGGGTCAGCCGCTTCTCGAAGCAACGAGCTGGGGGTAGATCTCTCTCCGCGGCAGGGGCCTCCCTCTGGAACAGCCTTCCTGCCTCCCTGAAACTTGAGGAGAACCATCTCCGGTTCCGGAAGCACCTCAAAACCTTCCTCTTTGCCTCTGCTTTCTCTCTCCCTCTCCCCTGCTGAACAGCCAATTATTCCTCACTGATACTGCACTGATTCTGCAACTGGACCACTCTTAACAGCCTCGGTCCTGGGCCCAGCCACTCTCCACTTGCACTGATGCCCTGGAACCCCTCTGCACTGCGGGACTGTCTCTGTATCCCTACAGCCCCCCCCTTTTCCAGCACTTGTTCTGCACTTACCTTGCACTTGCCACCAGTTGGCCCTATTTATTTATTACTTTACGCCACTTACCTTTACTGCACTTCCCCCCTCCCCTTCCCCTTGCACTTTTCCCCCTCCCCCACCCTTGCACTTGCGCGATCTGAATGACACCTGGCCTAGTAGGATCGTTGTCTGTTTCCCCTTGTTTCCTCCCCTCCCTGCCTCGTCGCGCCTTGAAACACCTGTGTATAGGCGCGTTACAAATGCCATATCATATCATATCTCTAGCTTGGACTATTGTAACAGCCTCTTTCTAAATCTACCTGCCTCTACTCTCTGCCCTCTGCAACTAATCCAGAACAGGATTGCGAGACTTGTTCTTGGCCTCAAGCCGTGGGATTGTATCTCTCCAGCTCTGAAATCTCTTCACTGGCTCCCAGTGGATGCAAGGATTAAATGCAAAACCCTCTGCATTGTCCACAAGGCTTTCTGGGGCCTGGGTCCAAAATACCTTCAGCTATCCCTCCGCAAATACCTCCCCTCTTGAGCTCTTCGCTCCTCTACCTCCAACTCACTCAGGGTCAGTCGTTTTTCTAAGAAACAAGCTGGGGGTAGATCTCTGTCTTCGGCTGGGGCCTCCCTCTGCAACAGCCTCTCTGCCACTCTAAAACTTGGGGCGAACCATCACCGTTTCCGGAAGCACCTCAAGACCTTCCTCTTTTCTTCTGCCTTCGCTCCAACTCTCCCCTGCTGATCTGTTCTCTCTTGGCACCGTGCACCTGGCCAACCTCTGTCTTTTGGGCCCAGGTACCTGCTCATCCCGTAACCCTCCCGCACTGCCTCCGGCCACCCCTTGCACTGGGGTCTGTATCTGTACCCATACAGCCCCCCTTTTTCTTCCTGCACTTATCGGACCTACCCTGTCTGCTGCCTTAAACCTAGCACTTGCAAATTGTTGGCTGCATTACTACCGTTTGTTACCTTTATTATTTATTTATTGTTATTTATCTGTTTCTCCTCTGCTTCGCACTTTCCACCTCTCCCCCCTTCCATGCACTTTTCCCCTCCCCCCTCTCCCATGCACTTGCGTGTTCTCAATGTCACTGGGCCTAGTAAAATCGCTGTTTTGTTCTCCCCTGTTCCCCTCCCTTGCCTTGTCGCGCTCTGAAACACTTGTGTACGAGTGCGATAGAAATAAAATATCAATCAATCCCTTCCACGGCCTCCTGCTCCTCCAAACCCCCCACCAACCTGGATGACTCCATGCCATCTTCCTCCGTCAAACCCTGTGGGGTCTCAGCTGCCCCTTCTGCTGCCGAGGAGTCCATCTCCAACCTCCGCCTCTTGGACCTACCCTCGGCAGCTGCGGCCTGGGACGCGGCACCAGACTCCTCACTCCCCGAAGAGATGACAATCTGGGAGGGGAGCCGGGCCTTCCGATCCCTGCCGCTTTGCTCCACAGCACCCTCTCCGCCCTCTTCATCAGTTGACGCTGCAGACAGGGAGAGATAGAACACAGGCATCAGGGCACTGTACAATGGAATGATACACACATGACAGTTGTACATGAGTGCCAGTGTCAAACTTCAGACATGGCATCACACTCCCTAACACACATGTCATTTCTACTCACACACATGAGCAATTCAACAGCAATATTGCACCAGGTAGCAACATCCATACACATACAACAGCATCAGCATCCAAAGGTGAGCCTGATATCACATGAAACACGGGGAGTACACAACACATGCACACAAACCAACACACTTACATGCATGTGTGCATGTCCACCAACTGTCAGAGTGATGAGATTGCCATCCATGTCACATCTGGCATTCAGCATTCTACATGTCAGTGCCACATGCATCCATGATGCATCACAGTTGCACACTTGTCAAATACACACACATGCACATGTACACAGTACAGATACATGCAGCTGGAACCAACATCCATGTGTGACACCACAACCATGCCAACGTACATACACAGTAATTCAAACATGTGTGCTCCCACATCTGCATTTGGCCTGCATGCTTACCCACACATACACCATCCATGTGTCTCACACATGAGAGGACTCGCATGTGTCAGCCTCACGCCCCTGTACATACACATCCATACATGGCCCTACAAAAACACATGTGCAACCTGCACACTACTGGCACACCACGACACGCACAGCATCCAATCAGTATGCATGTACACTTACCTCTCGACTCCAGACGGGTCTGCCTCTCAAGGACCTGGACGTGGAGCGCTGGGCATATGCATTCCAGGACCCTCATTTGGTGGTCGGACAGGTGGCCCCGGCGCCCCTTGGCATCCGCTGCCTTCAAGAGGCGGCAGGCCTTGTCGAGGGTCCTGGACCTGAAGTCCTCCCAGCGCTTCTTGACATGTTTGATGTCGCGGACTGCCACCCCCTCCTCGTTGATGGCAGTCACGATGTCCATCCAGATCCTGGTCCGTCCTTCATAGTCGGCGCGTGAACTTCCAAAGAGGGCATCATACTGCCCCAGGACTTGCTCCACCAGGACACCAACTTCCCTGGCACTGAAGCTGGTGGCCCTCTGCCTCTCTGGCTGGGGGTTGCCAGTGGTGCCAGATGGTGGTGTGCCCGACATGGCAACCCCAGAGGCAGGTGTGGGTGAGCAACTGGGTCCTGGGGCTGGGCTGTGGAGCGATGGTATCCCAGTTGGGAGTCTTCAGTTCCAGCAGGGGTGGTCACAACAACTGCACCCCTGCAGATGGCTGATGTGCAGGCAGCAAATAGCAGGGCACGTGGGCAGCAGGCAGGCAGCAGCAGATGGCAGGTGGGAGCGTGCTCGGGGTTTTGGGGGGCAGTAATTCGGCCTTCTGGGCAGGAGCATGGTCTTCCGTGTGTTGTTGCCTGGCCAGCTTGATACGGAGTGATTTGGCATGTGAAAATCTTGCACGTCTGCGTGTAATTCGAGGAAAGGCCCTTAGCGCGTAAGCGCGACTGTGACGTTACGCGCGCGGTCGTTTCCCTCGTGACGTGGGCATAGTGGTTCATGGCGCATGAAAAAACTGTACGTCCGCGTGTGAATGCATGTAATCCGAGGAAAGGGCCTACGCGTCTGTGCATGACGTGCGTGGGCGTTTCCCTCAACACGGGTGCATGTTCATCGCACACGTCCAAAAACTGCACGTCGGAGTGTCAGCTCGTGTAATTGGAGGAAAGGGCTTTAGCGCGTACACGCGTAAGTGACGTTGTACGTATGGGCCGGTTTAAAAGGTACGTGTTGGACCCCATTTCCTTGTACGTGCTTTTCGTGGAGAGCGAGTGGGTGAATTCTGTACTTCTTGTCGGTTCACACGCGATTACTTCACAGCGTTTCAAGTTCGTACTCCCTGTTACCTCTGACAGCATTCATTTTTTTTGTTGGGCCTGTTTCCTCAAACAGCATTTACTTCTTCGTTTGTCCTGTCTCCTCAGACAGCGTACAATTCTTCTTTTGGCGGGGGTGTTACCAACGCGCACACGTGTGTCTTTTTCACGTTCGTTTTCCAGGCAGACGGTGAGTCACGCACGTATTTACCAACTGTGCTTGCCCCGTGTGTCGCATACCCCTTCAGAGGTCATTGTAGGCTGTGTGTAACACGCGTACGCCTATTTTTGTGTTTCTGGGTGCCACAGCGTAGTGCGGGTTCATTTTTCCATGCAAGTGGTCTACTAGGGGTTGCGTGCACGTTATTATTTTTTTTCGGGGTGCCTGTGCGTTGCGTGACCCGTCATCTTCCCCCAGGGGTCACAGACAGCCTTGCTAGAGCACTAGGGTACGAATTCCATCTAGTACCCTACCCCTTTCACCCCCAATTGCCCAGGACAATCGTTTACTGCTACTCCCATACGCACAACAACATCAGTGCCATGGTTGGGAGGCGACCAAGCGGTAAGGGAGGGAAAGGTGGACGACCTCCAAAATGTGGCCATGGTGGGCACGGTAGGGGGCGTGGCCATGATTTGCAGGGTGCCCCTAGACCCCCATGTGTGGAGGAGCAATCAGGGACACCCATGCCCCCCCCATGGTTGTGGGAAACGTAGCTGACACCATCCCAGCTCAGCCCTTGTTGGACCAGCCCATTGTGGCACCTGAACCGGCACAGGAGACTCCCAGGCTGACTTCCAGGTCAGCAAGTCTAGGCCACGTGTGGCGGTGCAAGTTGTTGTCACCAAGCCACGTGGATCTGGGGCAGCTATGTCATCTGCTGCCCCAGGTAGGCAGGGTGGGGAGGCAGCAGGGGCAGCTGCAGCTCAATCCACCTGAGCTCTGAGTCTGCCAGCTAAGACAGTGTCGGTCCCAGTCCATCAAACCGACGTTGCCCCTGCCAACATCACCCTGCAGCCAATGCCTGCACCAAGACCTATGGTCATTGTGCATTCGCACACTCCTAGTACCCAGTCCACCGGCGCTTCTGCCCCTACTGACCAGAGCGGCGTAAGCCACTCAGGATCCACACCACCTTTGAAAACGAGGAAGAATGGTGCTCTGGCACTACAAGTTGAGACCCCAGACACGGCTACACACTCCGGCACGTCAAGGAAGCCTAGCTTTAATGACGCCGAACTTGATGCACTAGTGGCCTATGTGTCGGCACATGGCTGCGAAATGGTGGTGACTGCAGGGTGCAAGACCACACCTGGTCAACGTAAGGCACACTGGCAGACAATAGCGGACATCATTAGTGCCCTTGGATTTGTGAGGCGCTCAGCTGATGATTGCTACAAGCGCTGGAATGACCTGAAACGCAGAGCAAAGAACAAGCTGGCCTCAAATCATGCTTCAACTCTGGTGACTGGCGGTGGGTCTCCACAAGAGGACAACCAACTCACTGAACATGAGTCTGTTGCTGGAACCTTAGTCACAGAGGAACAGATCCAAGGCGTGGGAGACCTACCAGATTACAACGCATTGTCCTGTGAGTGCCCATGCATGTGTGTGTAATCCATGTGTATGTTGTGTGGGTGATGGGTTCTGATTGAGTGCCAGGTGAGGGTGTGTGCACCTGAGTGGTATGGGTCACCCATGTGCTTCCTCCCAAACATTCACTGGCCTTGGATTTGGGTATGACAGTATCCCTTCTGCCCACAGTAGCCATTTAGTGCCACATTACTGCAGTTGCCCTTGAACTGTCATCTTGCAACAACGTTGTTCAGATTTTTTCAGTGTTCATTCAGGCTGATTGTTTCAATTCTCCCACTTTTGCAATGCATTTTTCAGCCCTATTGTCACATATGTGACATGCTTCTGTCATTGATTACATCCCACATTGGCCCACATTTGTTCCCTTGTTATGTGAATGATTAGACCATTCAGGCTGATTGAGTACTGGCCTGCTCACATTGATTTTTGGTGCCTGTTTGTATGTGGTACTTGATAGTTGTTTCCTGTGATGTTTAAGTGACCAACCATTGATGTGTACATCTGCCTGCAATCACTGTATTCTTGTACACTGAATGTGTTGCAGTGAGTGGCACATGCGTATTTTGTCACACTATGTAGCATTGTTCATCTCATCATGTCCATCTCAAATGTACCATGACTATGCCACATACCATCTGTGTGCTGGCATGTGTCATGTATGTGCATTGGACATGCCACTCACAGGCTAATGTGTGATGCCAGTGCTACCCAGCATGCAGCAAATGTGTTGCTTTTCCATCTTCGTGTCGTCAGTGTCTGCTTTTTGCCTCCCCTTCCAACTCAGTGACAGTGCATGCTTGCCAGGGTTATAGTCATGTGGGACATGTGTAAATCATGTACTGGATCTCTGGCTTGTCAGGCCTATGTGTGTGTGCTATGGTGCTAATGCCTGTTCCCATTTTTTGTGTTTCATGTTTTTGCAGGTGATGACGCAACTTGATGCTGTTGAGGTTGAGGAGATGGTGCAGACCCAGGAGGAATCTCAGGCACTACTGGGCACCAGTGGGGGACGTGGTGTGGTGGTGGGTGAAAACCCTTTCGTAATGCAGACCATACTATCCAGGGGTGTCTCTGTGTGCACCTCCCCAGACCTCTATTCAGGTGCTGAATCGGATGATGAGACTTATGTGCCGTCGCAGGTGAGTGTTTCTGGCAGGGATTCTGTTCTGTCCAACCCACCTGCACCAGGGGTAGAACCCTCTATGGGGATGTCAGTGTTGCTAAGTCCACCTTTGGCGGTTACAGATGCAGGGTCACACTCCACAACATCTGATCCTGTTCCTGGGCCAGCAGATCAGAGGAGGAATGCAGTCCTGCAGCCTCAGGCAGTGCCAGCACAGCAAGGTGCAGATTGCCTTACCCCGAACAGGTGTGGTGCCCGCCGACGCGGTGGCCGTACGCCACCATGCAATACTGTAAGGGAAAACTCCATGTACGGTATGGCAACCCAACAGGCAGCATCAGTTGAAATGATGGCACAGGCAATGGAGAGGGTGGCCACTTCCATTATCCCCCCTGAAAGGCAGATGGATCAACAACAGCAGGCAACAGACTCCATTTGCCGATCACACGGGGAAGACATGTTGGTGTCCAACAGGGACCGACGGGCGGCACTGTAGACTCTGCGGGAAGCCATTTCTATAGATTCACAGGGCCACAGGGAAGCCCTGAGGGCAAAACTCCATAATCTCAGGGAGACTCTTGTTGAATTTGAGGCTTCCATACATTTGAGGACAGAACAGCAGCTGGAGTGACTCACACATTCACTCTCAGCTGAGCTGCAGGCAACTCGGGAGGAGATCCGGGCATCACGGGAGGCCATGCGTGCAGAAATGCAGGCAACCCGTCAGGTGCTGCAGGGGGATCTCCGTACTATCATCCTCCAGAACGAGACCTTCCACACCCGCATGCTTGCTGCCATGGAGGACCATACTAGGGCTTTGCGTGGGCTGCCTCCCATAGCACCACCACCTCCTGATGCAACAGCAGAGGGTGATGATAGCGACAGCAGCACTTCTCCCACAGTAGCGTAGCCGTGCAGGCCATGAGCCCATGGAGGTGTTTATTTCCGCAACATCCACACAGGTGGGTGTTGGTGTGCACCCTGTCCTTGGACCTCCTGGGTGGCCTCTCCCCCCTTTACCCCCACATGGCCATTTTTGATTATTTTTAAAAAAAATGTTTTACAGTGTGTTGCCTTGTGTGGCTCCTGTGGGCATCCACTGTGTATTCCGGCTGGGCACATGCAGGCTTGTCCTGTGTTTGGGTTAGATGCTTGGGTTCCTGACACACACACCCCTCCTGCTTCCCATTTCCATGGGCTCGCAAAGGGTATGACCAAGTGACAGTGACTTACACAGTGACATTGGGCTCCCATGAGCTGTGTGGGCAGTCTGTAGTCATAACTGTGTGGACATCCCTAGTGGGGTGTGTTTTTGTATTGAACACTGCATGGTGTATTGATATGTGCTTGTGCATCCATGTCTTCCTCCTTATCCCTAGGTACCTTCTTCATGTCTTCACAAGGCCATCTCCTTTGCAGATGCAGTTCATGTTGTATGCAGTACACTGACACATTTGCCTGACAGCAACACTCTGGAGTTGGAAGGGGTCGATGTGCTGGCTTATTGAGGTTGTATGACTTACATTACTTTGAGTCTGTACTGTCATATTTTGGCGATGTTTCATTCTGTGTTGCTGTATTGTGTTGCTGGTAAGTATTTGGTCATGTGTGCTGTTTGTTATTGATTACTGGGAGCATATTGTCTGTGGCCTGTTTCCATTTGGGACAGTGCACTTTGTGACACTTGTGTCATGTGTTGTGCATTCCTTTGTTTGCTTTCACATTGCAGGACATGCCATGGTGTGTTGGGTGGCAGAGATGGGGAGGGGTTGGGTCACATGGCGCTATTTTCATGTTGTATTTTTGCAAGGGGGTAGTCATTCATGCAGCATAAATGTGTGTCTTTTTGTGACACAGCATTGGTTGTCTTCGTGTAGGTAGAAATGCACACAATGTGACATTTCTAGGTGACCAATCTCAGGCTGGTATGGTCGTGACAGTTGACTGTCCCTTTTGTCATCATCATTGATTGTCAGCTGGTATGTGCCAGGGCTGTGTGCACTCCAAAGGGGTGTGATTTTAGGTGAAGTAATTACCCACCAGCTGCGTACGTGACTTGAGCACTCTGAATGTGCGCTCCACTATGCCCCGGGTTGCAATATGGGCTGTGTTGTATCTTACCTCGAGTGGTGTGGTGGGGTTCCGAATTGGCGTCATCATGTGGGTGCTCAGAGGGTAGGCATTGTCCCCTGGGGAGGTGATGATGGGTATCATTAGTGGTGTTGTGACATTACTCAGTATCTGACATGCATGCATGTGCATGGGGCATTTATACTCACCAAGCAGTCATGTATCGCCATGCCGCCCAGCTTCTAGGTCCCGGTTTAGGGTTGACATTCTGTAAATGAAACTGTATTGTTGGCATATACTGAGGTGATGATTCCCTTCGCATCACATACTACCTGCACGTTGATGAAATGCCAGTGCTTGTGGTTTCTGTAGATGTGCTCAGTTGCCCTGGGAGGACGTAGAGCCACATGGGTGCAGTCAATGGCACCTAGCACTTTGGGGAAGTGTGCCACCCCGTAAAAATCCTGGATGACAGCCTGCCTTTCTGCAGGTGTTCTGGGCAGGTATATGTGCCTGCGGACTGATGGGTGTGCAGTCATGATGGCCAACACCTGGTGCAGGCAGCGTGACTGCGTGGCCTGTGACACCCCACCCCCCACTATGGCACTTGTCCGCAGAAATGAACCAGTGGCCAAGAAGTGCAGTACATTGAGCACCTTTTCCAAGGGGCTCAGTGCTTGGGAGCACAGGGTGGGTGATGTGAGGTCATCCTCCCACTCACTCACCAGGTCGAGTATTATGTGAGGTGGAAACCTGTACCTCCCATGCACCTGGTCATCAGGCATCCCAAAAAGGCTGGTTCTGGGTGTAAAAATTCTGGCCCTGACTATCCTCCTCCTCCTGCGGTATCCCATGACCACTGCTGCGAGGAACGGTATATTCATCTTAGCGTCTGAGCTTGTTTGTTGTTTGCGTGCACTTTTATGCTGCGCGGGTCCACGTACGCCTGCTTCCTGCTGGCGTACGTGTTTCCGGATTAGCGCGTCTTTTTTGTCGCACGCGTTAGCCCCGTTCGATTCCATGAATACGTGTTGTAGGCGCGCATGTGGGCATTCCGGGCATTTGCCGCCTGTACTTCCCCCGTGACGCACACATTTTCACGCGTTGTTCCCCATTCCGCGTGTTACACCCCGTGTTACGCCTACTTTTGTTGTGTGCGCTGCGCTATGTGAGCCTTCACTGTGCGCATAGCGCACGCTGTTTGAAGACGTGTGCGCCAGCGTGCACCAGGCAGGATTTTAGAGCACATCCATGGATTTACATGCGCACGGACTTCCATGAATCGCTGTGCCTGGGTTTCGCTGTGATTTTCGGACTTGCACTGCGATTCGCACGCTTTTGCAGAAATTTTCAGCGCACATTAATTCCATGAATCGGTGGTTTCACCAGAGGTGAACATGACTTTTGGAATGTTGATGACTTGTGTGAAACTAAAGTCCAAGGAGAGACCTTTACATTGAATATGGCAACTGCAATAGGTGGCACGTGCAGCATTTCCTCTAATTCCAAACTGCCTCATTCATTTTTCATTCATTCATTTTGTCAGTTGTCATATCACCGTTCACCATTATTACGGTCCGAACACGCTTTTGGTTGAACGCCCTCAAGGGGCAGGAGAATTTGGGGGGTGCTATTATGCTTGTGTGCATTTCAGCCATTAAAGTTATGTGAGGGTGGCCAAGACCCTGCTAGACCCTGCTATTCACCCATGTCTAAATAGAGCATGGATTGGCGCAGAGGAGGTATATTATGGACCAAAGGGGGGGAGTCATGTTGTAAGCTACAGGTATGGTTGTAGTTGTCATCCTCAGAGGGAAAAAGTTACTGGGAGTTTTTCTGATTCAGCTACATAGCCTTTTCCACAACACAGACGCAGATTACACTGATTGCTGCTCTCCTGGCAGTCTCCGCAGGAAAGATCAAGCCAGGGGAGCGTGGACCCTACTATGAAAGGGATTAGTGCACACATCTAATGATGTGTTAACCTTCAGATTCCAGAGCCCCAATCAAGTCACTTCATTACAATTTAATTCACACCTCAAGGGTTAGAAGCCAAGCTACAACCAGGTTTTAACACTGCATTGCCAGAAATCAGTCATTAGCTAAAATGTATGGGCTTTAGGTGCTGCTTTCGTTGCTGATGGCAAACAAAAAACTTACACTATTGGTTTAGGTTCACTTCACAGTATCCTTTTCGATGTACATACTGTACAGTGAACATACTAGAGAAATGTAATTCAGCCATTTTAACTGGAAATTATGACATTATCATGGGATAATGACCCACTTCCAAGTTATTGCCCAAGGCTATAACTGCACACTTAAAAAGAAACGCAATTTTATAGTGGAAAAAATGAGCACACAGTAACTTGTAATGGTAATTTAATGAACATGGAACTAGCAACACTAAACTTTAAATGGTGTGTGTTTCATTGCTGTTTGTTAATTTGGGGATTTGAAACGCATATGCTACTTTCTGCCTTTGCATCTGAATACATTTGTTTTTGTGCTGCGTCTCAGGTATCTGCCCCACGCAGAATGTTCAAAATGAAGTCTCTACCTGAAAGGAATTCTGGAATACTGAGAGCCAATCAGGATCCGTGGCTTCTGGGCCACATTTGCTGGTGTGATGATGGGTCCTGCTCTGACCCACGACACCGGGCTGGCTGCCACTCCAGGTATCGCTAACCAACTCCACTGTTTCCCTGTGCTCACCGTGAGCCACACCAGCGCTGTTTCCTGCTCCGGTTTGGCTCCTCACGCTCGTCTCACCTATCACGGCACTGACCACCCCTGTCAAGTCACTACTCCTGGGATGTTCCACAACGCACTGGCTTCATTCCCCAGCTTCAGAAGACATATTCTGCTTCCCTCCTCCAATTCAACCACCCCATGCTGGCAAAAGTAAATAGGAACCATGGACGTCATTTGGGGGTAACTAGGGGTCGCACCAGTGACCATTGAGGTCTCCCTTGCTACCCCTGGGTCTCCCTTGCTAGTCCTAAAAAAATACAAAAATAAAGTTGTTTTAAAAAATTGAAGCTCCTGGGCTGTGGCCAGCGCCATGTGGCTCTTTGTTTCTGGAGTGGCTGGCTTTCTTGTTCAGGCCTCTTAAAAAAACAGGGGGTTCCACAAGTTTAACACTTTGAGCAGTGACCCCTGATAAGAAACAATAGGAATAACAAATAATTTGTCCTTCTAGAATTAAAGGTTTATTTCAGGGGTTGAGTCACTGGTGTAGTCTGCTCTTGAACACCTTAAATTCACAATGCTGACAAAAACTTCCAAAAAGCATTTAGAGTAGAATAAGCATCCATTTCAGACTATGTATTTTGCTTTTCGAAGTTGCAGTTATAGCATGTTTTTTTCTGCTGTTGTCACTGTTATGATCATCACAAATTTTCCATCTCGTTGTCCTCGGTCACTTGACAAAATCCTTGTGCCAAAATGTTTGTGTACAGTGTACAAATGCTTGACGATAGCACATAAAGTGGGCCTTGATTTCCTTGTGCCACAGTTAATTTTACTTTGTAATGTGCCTATCTTTCCTATCTCCATGGCATGCTGTTCGGGATGTTTGTTTGCATGTATGAGGTAACGAGTTCCCCGAGTATGGGATGCTGTGTGAGAGGGCTGCTTTCCCTGCGCTACTCTAAATTATTTAATACACAGTTATGAACACACCCAATGTTATGTATTTTGTCAACCTCTGAAATCTGTAAAGTAGATCCATGCAGGCTTGCCATGTGGCCAACTTTGTACCAGACCTGCAGATGAACTGGCCTGCTCTTAAATCTGTTACCAAATTAATGGTATCCACTACAGAGTGTTGTAGAGGAGCAGGTGGGCACCTTCTCCTTGGTCTCCTCCCCCTTAGCACCATCCCATTGGAATGACAGACAAAGATGGGGAGCAGGTGCAAGTGGATCTAGGTCACCTGGCCTAAGCCCCGCCCACCTGGTGCATTCCTGCCTGCCGCTCTTTTTCACCACTTAGCAAGCCCCGCCCACCTGGTGCCTTCCTGCTTCCCGCTCTTTTTCACCACTTAGCAAGCCACGCCCACCAGGAGCCTTCCTGCCTGCCGCTCTTTTTCACCACTTAGCAAGCCCCGCCCATCTGGTGCCTTCCTGCCTGCTGCCCTTTTTCACCACTTAGCAAGCCCCGCCCACCTGGTGCCTTCCTGCTTCCCACTCTTTTTCACCACTTAGCAAGCCACGCCCACCTGGTGCCTTCCTGCTTCCCACTCTTTCTCACCACTTAGCAAGCCACGCCCACCTGGTGCCTTCCTGCTTGCCGCTCTTTTTCACCACTTAGCAAGCCCCGCCCACCTGGTGCCTTCCTGCTTCCCACTCTTTTTCACCACTTAGCAAGCCACGCCCACCTGCTGCTTTCCTGCTTGCCGCTCTGTTTCCCTACTTAAGGAGCCCTCCAGCTTCTTTTCCTTTGCATATGGGGAGCAGGTGCAAGTGGATCTAGGTCACCTATCCTAAGCCCCGCCCACCTGGTGCCTTCCTGCCTGCCGCTCTTTTTCACCACTTAGCAAGCCCCACCCACCTGGTACCTTCCTGCTTGCCGCTCTTTTTCATCACTTAGCAAGCCCCGCCCACCTGGTGCCTTCCTGCTTGCCGCTCTGTTTCCCTACCAAAGGAGCCCTCCAGCATCATTTCCTTTGCAGATGGGGAGCAGGTGCAAGTGGATCTAGGTCACCTGGCATAAGCCCCGCCCACCTGGTGCCTTCCTGCCTGCCGCACTTTTTCACCACTTAGCAAGCCACACCCACCTGGTGCCTTCCTGCTTTGCGCTCTTTTTCACCACTTAGCAAGCCCCGCCCACCTGGTGCCTTCCTGCTTGCCGCTCTGTTTCCCTACTTAAGGAGCCCTCCAGCTTCTTTTCCTTTCCAGATGGAGAGCAGGTGCAAGTGGATCTAGGTCACCTGGCCTAAGCCCTGCCCACCTGGTGCCTTCCTGCCTGTCGCTCTTTTTCACCACTTAGCAAGCCCCGCCCACCTGGTTCCTTCCTGCTTCCCGCTCTTTTTCACCACTTAGCAAGCCCCGCCCACCTGCTGCCTTCCTGCCTGCTGCTCTTTTTCACCACTTAGCAAGCCCCGCCCACCTGGTGCCTTCCTTCTTGCTGCTCTTTTTCACCACTTAGCAAGCCCCGCCTACCTGGTGCCTTCCTGCTTCCCGCTCTTTTTCACCACTTAGCAAGCCACGCCCACCTGGTGCCTTCCTGCTTGCCGGTCTAAGGAGCCCTCCGGCTTCTTTTCCTTTGCAGATGGGGAGCAGGTGAAAGTGGATCTAGGTCACCTGGCCTAAGCCCCGCCCACCTGGTGCCTTCCTGCCTGCCGCTCTTTTTCACCACTTAGCAAGCCCCGCCCAACTGGTGCCTTCCTGCTTGCTGCTCTTTTTCACCACTTAGCAAGCCCCGCCCACCTGGTGCCTTCCTGCTTCCCACTCTTTTTCACCACTTAGCAAGCCACGCCCACTTGGTGCCTTCCTGCTTGCCGCTCTGTTTCCCTACTTAAGGAGCCCTCCAGCTTCTTTTCCTTTGCAGATGGGGAGCAGGTGCAAGTGGATCTAGGTCACCTGGCCTAAGCCCCGCCCACCTGGTACCTTCTTGCCTGCTGCTCTTTTTCACCACTTAGCAAGCCCCGCCCACCTGGTGCCTTCCTTCACCATCACTGTCTTGTGGCCAATGCTGGATTTGACTTTTATGGACTTCATTCATTCCCGGTGCGTCACTCTTTCTCAACTCTCATGCTGGACTTCCTTTGCATCTTGTACTCATGGTGGCCCTGAATCATGCTGTTCCCATCTTCATCTTGTATCCTGGCTTGCAACATTATGTGTTACTGCTGACTTCTGCAATTGTATTCGCTCTCCACTCTTGCTTCTCTACTCTTTTTGACTGCTTACTCTCTTTTCTCTCCTCCTTTCCCTTCTCCCTTTACCTATCTCCTCCCCTTACTTTCTCCTATGCACTTACTCTATCAGAATTGTCCCTGGACCTAATATGATAGCAACCTCGTCTGTTTCCTCCACCCTCCCATTACTGTTTTTTTCCTCCCCACCACTCCTCCAGCACTATCTAAAATGTCGTCAGGCCTCGTATGATAGTCGCTTGTTTTGTTCCTCCCCTCTCTTTCTGCACCCCTCTCCGTCACCTTTTACTCCGGCTCTACCAGAAATGTTGTCAGGCTTAGTACGGCAGTCACCTGTCTGTTTCCATTTCCTTCCTACTCTCCCCCTCCCTTCCTTATCTATGTCTTAGCTCTTGCACTATCTGAAATGTCGTCAGGCCGAGTACGATAGTTAATTTCACATCCTTACTGTTCATGGCCTGTAAGAATGTGGTTGTATTTTCCCTTGTTCCCTCCCTTGCCTTGAAGTGCTTTGAAACACATTGTGTATAGGCGCTATATAAATAAACAATCATATCATATCATATCAGAGCCACAATTGGGAACCTGTCCATGAATCCTTGCAACATTCCTGTACCATGTCGAGTATATGAGAGACGATATGCGCTCAGGCAACCATTTAGAGTGTATCCACAAACTAACATAGTGGAGGAGGGCTACCGAGCAGCATGCTGTTTGCTGAGCTGTCGAAATGAAACCTTGAACAGAATGGATGTATGTTAAAACAAAGTCTGACGACAGTAAAAGAATGTCATAAAGAAGATATAAGAACCATTGCGAAAACGATATGAAAATACTTAAAGATGACAATGTATTGGAACACTAAGAGAATCAAGGGAAGAGCTGACGTATCTCAAAGCACCTGGTTTTGTTTCTGTGTGTGTGCTGCTAACAAGCTGAATGTCCAAATTGGATTTGAGTTGCCGACCAATCATAAAAGCCTGTCATGCACTTTTACATACAATGTTGCAAGTATTATTCTGCTGCCATATTCTTTGCTGTAATCAGTGTGCTACGTATTTAGAAGTAGCTCAGGGCATGTCCTACAGACAAGGGACCGCCAATGAGAGACTAACACTCATGCATTCTATATGTAGACATGTTCCCATAATCCAATTCAACCACTCAATAGGTTTTTGTAAGATGCCACGTAAGATGACGTCATAGATGACACATCTAGCACTACATAAACTAAGAATAAACAGAAGACAGTGTGATCCTGCATGAATCAATTTGATTAACCCTGCTTTCCTTCATTGATATAAAAGCAAGATTTTACCATCTTCTTTGAATCTATCTGGTTATTTGGTCTGAGATATTTTATTGGTAATTCCATCTAGCACTAAGACTCTTCAAGGTGCTAGAGCACAGTGGGCCTCATTACGACCCTGGCGGAGTGGGTTTACGCCAGCGTTATTCGCGGCGGACCCGTCCGCCCTACTACGAGTTTCCGTAGCGCCATGGAGCGTTTTCCGCCTGGTTTTTCCGGGCGGAGAAATCCATGGCGCTACGGGACCTTGTCGTTAATTACGCCACCGTATTTTGAGGTGGCGTAATTAACGCCTTCCCCACTCCCATTATACCCTATGGGGCAAAAATGGGAATGGGGAAGGGTAAAATGGGGGATGGGGATTTACCGCCCCGCCAAGGTCGGAATGGGGCGGAAAATCCGCCAACCCCCATGGCGCTATCGGCAGCTTTCCGCCGTGCTCCATGGTGCATTTTGCACCGCGATTTCCGCCAGGGTCGTAATGAGGGCCAGTGTCATTTGCTTTCTGACTGAGAACATTCAGACATGTAATTGCTCATTTTATTCTAGCCGGTAAGATAACTATAGCGGTAATATAGCTCAGTGGGTTAAGCACTCTATGCTGCGATGTGTCTGAGTGATCTGCAGGTTACAGGTTCGAATCTAGACAAGGCCAGCTCAGCCCTTCATCGTTCTGAGGTTGTTTAATGAATACCACAACAGGCTTGGAGAAATTGTGAGTATAATTGTTCTATATAAAGCACTTAATCGTAAATTCTATCCAATAACACATCATTATCATTTGACCTCAAATGTCTGCTTGCATTCATAGTAATTTGGTAATCTGGGCCTACACACACTGATATTAACGATGCATATGGTGATCCATTCTTGTCTGAAATGTATATCACATTGCAGTGATATCATAACCATATTTTTCATAATGTACTTTGGAACAATGCTATTTGATTCCACGTCCTGTTTTGTAAAGGGGTGAAAGGTCATGTTCCATCACTTCCTGTGATGTCACTTCTGGGTATGGGTGAAATGGCATCACTTCCTGTGATGTCATCAGAGGTCAAGGGACGTGTGATGTCACTTCCACTACCCCTGGCATTTTGGTGAAATGACGTCCCTGATAGGAACTAACAAAGTCTTGCATGAATGTTTTTTTGGGGCTTTCTCTTCAAAACAGCACATTACCCATAGTACCCAGTGAAGGGGCCAGGTGCTAATCGGATTATTTCTCGCAAATGCTAGGCAATACACGATCTTAATCTCCCTTGGCCCGCCACATGCATGCTCACTTCGCTCAGACCCAAATAGTTAATCCGTCCTCATAATACCCATATTCCCTGCAGCTGCAGGCAATAATACTTAATTACAGACTGCATCCTGAGCATTCGGATTGGCTGAAAAGAGGTCTATAAAGGAATCCATGTGAAAATAAAGCATAACTCCGAATTGGCGATGCTTAAGTGTGTAATTAGGTTCGAAATTACAAGGGAGGGGTAACAATGGAAAAGGTGGCATGATAGTGTCCGGTCATCTTGGCTAGATATTGATGCTATTTGTTTTGGATAAACACTGCAGAGGTGAATCCCTTGAGGGCCACCATAACAGCCTCCTCCTCAAATGCACCTCAAGTGCAATTGTAACGTAATACCAGGTGTTGAATTCCTATGGGTTTAAAAGATGTTTTTATTGAAACATCTGGCAGGGGGTGGCATACACACTCTGCCAGACAACAGATGTAGATGTCATGCAATTACAATTTGGAAGAAATTATTTTCCTATGTGGCTTAGGATACTGAGCAAAAACCGACTGAAAATAATAATATTGGCGATGCTGTGCCACGGAACCGGTATCACGTGAGAATGTGCCTCGCTGCAGGTCGGCTGTGGTTGCCGCAATGCGCCTATGTGCTTCCACTTCCTGGGAGTTCAAACGCACATGATTAAAGCAAAATAATCACATCCATGACTATATACCCAGACTTTGAGCCTGTTTCTAGTATTGGGAAGTGGCCTGGAGCCCCCTGGTGGAAGCAATGCTCCAGACATGCATGTGTGCATATAAAACAGCTCTTGAACTAACCCCATCCTTCACAAGTGGCGCAGAAGCACACCCGGGGGAGACGTTTTATTAGCAGTGCATTCTTTGTACTTCTTTCTAGAATGTTCTAGGGCCCGTGAAACAATCGCTTGCCAGCTCATTAGGATGGCATAGACCGATAGTGTGGGCTGCCTGAACGCTGTAAATGAGTCTTTTGACTGCGTAATAGATTTAAGAAGTCATCAGTAAGGCCCCACACTGTTTACATCGTCCGTCATCCAAACCATTGGCAAGGGTTTGATCTAACCTTCCCTGAGAGACGCCCGCGAGCCTTACCGGTGTAATATACAGCTCGTGTGTGCATGCGCGCAAGACCTGCTTGCGTCACCGTTGGCACACACAGAGCATAAGTAGCACTCACAACTTTCAAAGGGGCCTTGAAAACCACGAGACTGTATTAATATGCAACATGTCAAGGGTTGCCGCGCAGTTATAAATACAGGGGTTTTAAATCCTCGCCAAGTTGATGGGCAGAGGGTGAAGGGCGCAATGGCTCCTTTCAATTAAGTGTTCACATTGCATTAAAGCTCATTGCTGCCCTGTCTATATACTCGTATAACTTATGTATGAAGGCTCTGGCTGTTACTGAGCACTTCATCGATGGAGTGGCTGAATCTGAACGCACAGGTTACAAACTAACAGGTCCCAGTGTGTGCATTTTCATTTGTATTTAATATACACTGCTCTTAGTAAAAGGAATACAAATGAGGGTCTTATTAGGGGTATATATTGAGTGCGGGCCTGGCTTCAGGAAGCATGAGAGCGCATTGCAAGGCATGTTCACGGTGAGGGAATCAGATTGCAAGGGTTCAATGCAAGGGAGTAGGGGAATAATAGCGGGGGGCTATTAGGCGGCAAGGGATCTACAAGCCACCAAGTGAGGAAACCGGGAGGCGCGGATCGCCCAGACTCAGGTCAGGTGGGGAGGGGAACTGTTTGACGACCAGACAAAAAGGGAACCTCGGGCGTGGTATCTCGTCCTTGGGATTACCTCCCTGTTGCCAAGGACGAGATATCTCGTCCTTGGCACTTAAGGGGTTAATGAAACAGAAAATGTTAGAAGGCACTGAATGGCGAAATACCAAAATCACCCAAAAAGGCCTTGGCACTGGGGGGGTGTGGGGACCATGGCAGTTAAAAGGTTTGCATAGAACACATGTTGCTTTGTTCCAGAAAGGGGGTGTGGCTACTATTTTAAGAAATCGCACGCTTAGAAATCCCCTCACTATATTCCGTGGGAAAGTGACTGAAGCTGGTATGGCTCTGTTTGAGGAATACAGTTAAGGGTGAAATGGAATAGACTCGAGCAGAGCGGGAGCACTGCGCAATAATCAAGGCTACCATTAATTAATGTAAGGATGCACGGTAACAATGACCTTCCCACACCCCTTGTTAAAGGGGCCTCGCTGAAAGAAGATATTAATAATCACGGTTCTATGAAAAAACAAAGACAGATTAATGGTGGGAGGCCAGGAACCAAGAGTGAAGACAGGAATGAGAAGAAGGTCAAGTGTAAGAATATCAATATTACTAAGTAATAAACCCTGGGGCAGAGGGCTTTACCTCCCACTAAAGGGCAAGGCCCATGTATCAGCTTATCAAGGGTCCGGGCCATTACTGGGCGGTAAAGATCCCTGCCTCAAAGGTTATAGCCATTTTTACAGTGGAAAAACACTGATAACGAGCAGGTGTCCCAGGGTATTAATTGCCAGAGAAAAGCTGCAGTGCATTGGGACGCAGTGTCCTAATCCCTGAGCAACTGCCCTTCCTGCAGCAGCCATAACACTGGAATGTGGTGCAGCAAGGAAGTGTGCTGAGTGTGGAGGCCATGTTGGAGGAAGTGCGTGGCACAGTCAAAAGGCACAAAAAAGCACATGATCATAGAACCACAATCCAGAGCAAAACGTGTGTGCCCTTATATCCGGAGCAGGCGGTCCGCGACCTTTTCTCCGAGGCCGAGCTTGTGGCAGAGTTAATGTGATGTGGAGATGGCACCATAAGGTGGCGGCTGATGGAATAAGCAAGGGAACGAGCAGCCCTCCTAGGTTCCGGGGGTGGGAGGATCAGTCAATAAGCAGAAGACTAATTCTCCGAATCTGAGCATCAGTAAATGCCATGGCGGGGTAGAAGGATTGCGGCAGGGCGAGGAGAAGGGAAGATGTGACCGAAGCCTGGCCAGATGCCATACATTACAGGAAAGATAAAGGAAGATGAAACAGGAAATAAACAGATGAGCAGTACAGACCACTGTAGGTACAGCCAAACTTCCCATGACAGCGTGACTTCCCTGGACTAGGGCACAAGGCACTCTGACATGTAATCCGTAGGAATAATCTATTAAAACCGAGATCAATCACGTGAGAGAAAGGAAAATGACATTGATTTCCAGGGTTTAGCCCTCACAGAACAATGTTGAAATCGCTAGTAATAAGCTAGCGGCTGTGGCCCAATGCAGGAGACAATGATGTCATCACAAAAGCCAAGTGGCTGCAAATAGGAGCAGCAGAGACATCAACAAATGAAGTGACAGATTGCCCTAGAAATTGCGTCATTTGCCTCACGATTTAAGTTGAATCTGTCAATCAAAGACATGTAACAACAAGCACTGTACCAGGAGGCTAGCTCAGGGGCAGGGTGCGTGTCTTGAAAACCAAGCCAATACAGAGCAACACGGGTTCGAATCCCAGTCCCACGCGTAGAGTCAAGCATGTAAAAGATTGATTCATTAAAATGTATTTTTATTTTTTTTAAAGACGGCACTTCAATGAATCAATGTGGATGTAATGTAGGTTAGTACTTTAGATCCAAAGTGCAGTCTGCTTGCAGCCAGACGGTCTTCCCTGGTGAGGAGCCCGGCTTTAGGAGCGGTAAGCTGGGCTATAGCCTGGGAGACCATATTAAGCAGTTGTGCCATCCTGCCAGAATAGGAACAGAGAATTGCAATTAGAGAAACCGGAAGAGACGTGTACGAGTGTTGAAAATAAATTGGTCTACTGGTACATTCAGCGTTACAGAACCAAAGCTACTGAAAATGTTAAAGTATAATCAGTGACCCTGTTTTGAAGGCATAATTGCCTGACGCCCACATATCAGGTACCAACCTCATATTGTCATCCGCATGCAATTAATTTCCAAAAAAGGGCTCAACTCATTGGTGGTTTCGTATCGTCCAGATATATTAGGCCACCCCAAATAGCATGTTAGGTTTTTCAGTGGGACTACAGACCAACAATGCAGCTGCTACAGCTTTGATTGCATTTTCATGTAATGGGTGTTCCACCTAAAAGTGCTTCATAAGCTTAGAAAGGTGCACCAGAAAAGGGCACGTTATCAGGTTTACCAATTAATCTCCATCACTTCATTAAGTGCAGTACATATACACATGGCCCTTCTATTGACCATGCAACATGGCCAAAGGACAACATTGGAATCTACGCAAACACACAAATTATAAAACCTTGCCATCTATTGTATTGAATGCCCATGTGGGCGGAAATATGCGGGGCAAAAAATGTGACCAGTTACACCAGGCTCGTTTAGCAGAGATCCCGTATCCGGTGTAGGAACATCACTGCCCCCCTTGCATCCCACTACATGGAATATGGACACTCTACAGATGACATGTCTTGGCGGATTCTAGACTAAGGACTCTTGCATTAGTCGCAATCGATCTATGCAGGAGGTCAGATGTATTCATCGTTTAGACACAATAGAAAATGCCCTGAATGAGGCCTTGCCGCAGTATTGGTAACTTATACAGTAACCCTTGTGCACCTCTCAGTTTTTGCAATATGCATTACAGACAGCCACTCAGGTCTACTTTCATTGGGCCTCTTCGTCCCCCATTGAAGTATCCATCATAGAGATATCCATAGAGGATCCAGATCCCATTACCAATACGGAATACCCTTATTCCCCCTTTCCTTCTCCCCTTTTCCTTAGTGGTTGATTTTCTCTTCATTAGACTTTGTGCTGTACCATCAGGCTTGCACTTAATATGGATGCTGTTTTTCCAGGCACTGCTCACGTGTGAATGCATCACGCCCCCACCAGACGTGTCTGGGGCTTTCTCGTCCCCTTCCCTGCCCGTCTTCTTTTGATCCTTGTTGGGCTCCTCTGTCCAAAGTCGGAGGATCTATTAGAGTAAGGTCTATATAAGGGTTTTCTAGGTGTATCATGTTCCCATTATATTAACGGGTTGCCCTCTACCCTTCTACCCCGCTCTGACCTATCTCACAGCGCCAGATTCCCCTCTTCCACACTAGGTTTAGTGCCGTACATCTGAGCTTGCTCCTAGCTGTAAGATACAAATCACAGCACACGTCATTTGTTTCTGTATCACGACCACTTCAGACGTGTTTGAGCCACCTCCCCTCGCCTTCTGGCTCCGTCTCTTTATCATCACGTGACTTCCGTACTGTTTTTCTACACCCCGGTAATATCGGGCGTGGGTTTCCTTCCAACTGTACCTGTAGAGCATAAATAACCCACTTCTGGAGAGCGTCTCTGAGTGAGTACTCTTTTCTCGTTCGGAGCCTCTCTACATGGGCTGTATTCAGCTGTCCACCTACCCAGTTTACTGATTTAGTTTTACTTGCATGCCATGGCGCACGATAATGGGTGGCTCTTTGTTTTCATCTTGTAACAGTTGGCTTCCTACATGCAGTAGACTAAAACACCCCTGCAATAGTGTTCCTTTCATTGTACCAATCCCCCACTTGCGTACTTCATTCATTGGACTTCTCATATTGCTATGACCGAAAATGCCATCTCCACACACGTGGTCGCCCTCTAGGTAGGTTGCCCTCCTGATTTACTAGCCCTTGCTCTCTGTTTTTATATAAAGCTTCTGCTCCATACAGTCTATCTCGGTGTTACTAGCCCGTACTATCGGCTTTTGTATGAGGCTCATGCTCCATCCAGTCTATTTACATTGGCACTAACACCCCCAGACATTACTCACTACGTTTATTTATTACTGTAGGAGTTCTGCTTAGCCTCGGGCACAGATTGCCTCTACTAGTGTGGGGGCATACAAACCTAACCGTATGGACTGAGTGGACCGGCTCAAGCAGCAATAGACCGGCTCAGGTTTGAGATATCTACTTCTATTTTCAGGTATTTCTTGTTCCGGGCACCACTCCAGAGCAGGGTCAAGTCCCTCTCTCGCTTCCGTGCACTAGACCCCATCTACCTGTAGCATGTTATCTACTCATCATCACCTAGGTACATGGGGACACTAACTTTAGACACTAATTTTGAAGGCGTCATTTAGCTAGATATATAACATCAGTCTATGGCTTAGTATATGTCTTGTTCCCACCAGGTTTCCCTATGGTTTCTGTGTCCAAACCGTATCTCTACCAAGCAGGAAGCCCTCCACTCCTACTCCGCTTACCAGTTTATTTAGACCCAACCGGACCATTCTGGACTAATCCACCGTAAGTCCTTTTTCAACCCACTTTTCGCATGGGTGCATGGGGGATGTCCCCATACTATTCTGTAATTTCACGTAATCCTATGGCGTAGGCTTGGGTGAGGTAATGGATTGGATTATGACTTTCCCACCCTCTCTAGATACATACGTTGCTGGAACTACATGCTACCATATCCTGCAAGGTTTCTCCGGTTGGTGATGGCACACCTAGTGGGTTTTTGATGTTAATTTTTAATTGTACATTGGGTCTATTTTAGCCACATGGGTTGGATACCCGTTTTTATGATCTTCTAAAAGTTTGATTCTCCACATCCACAGTGCTCCAATTTTCCTTGGGTTCCTGAAGAAGGCGGCATATCTAGCTACCTGCCGAAACATCCACACCTAACACCAGGCACCTTCTCATATATGGTACCTGGTGCCACCTCTTGTAGACCTGGGATGTGTCTTTAGACCTGACCTTTAACATCTGGACCCCTAACAACTCCCTTATTTTCCAGATTAGGACTTGAATGGGGGGTGTTCTTTTTTCTTTGCCTTTCTATGGTACAGGGTTATCCAGACAGTAATTTTTAAAGTTTAATTGACTTTCATGTATGCAATTTATGAGGAAAACTGTGTTCCATGTCTTCTTCATATGTTTATCTTAGTTTGCATTATGTTGCTCACAAAAGAATAAGTACCTGGTACATTTTTCCAATTAACTTAGAATTGTCTTATGTATGTTTTGTACAGGTTATTGAATACCCCAATTCTATACTACAATACCCCAATTCTATGGACGATTCATCTGTCCAAAATACAATAAAATGTCATACCTTGTTTATTAAATATTCATCCTTGAATTCAGTGTAAACTTAGATGCGATTCGTAAGCCAGATACAAATTAGGAACCACAAATGTTTTTGTTTTCAGCTCGCTTGCTACTTACATGTAAATAATTTGAAAAAAAACTCCTGAACGACCGTTGCTAACGACAACAGGGAAATACGTGTCAAGGACTTTTTGAGATTGAGAACTTTTGAGCTTAACTACAGAAATCTAATCTTTTGCATTTGGAGGTAGAGAATATTGAGACCAACTTCAGAAATGTAATCTTTCCTTTAGGATTTAAAGGTCAGCAAACAAAGTGGAAACTGTGAAGGACATTTACCAATTGCCAACCAATACCTCTATGAATACATAATTGAGGCACAACAGGAGAACCAATTTGGGGATAAACAATTTGAACTATTACAAACAGACCAACTCTCATAACAAAGCCGAATTCAATTCAGAACAACTGGAAACATTATTCTTTGGTAATCAACCTTTATGAATCAATACAATTGAAAAATGTTGGGACTTTGGAGTACATTTATCCAATGAGCCAACAATTTATTTTGCTAACTCAACACTTCAAAGCTAGCATTTTCAATAAATCACTTACTGGCACAACATCTACAGCGTTTCATTTTCTCTTAAGTTTCAATACTGGTCAGCCACAGTAAAGGGTGATCGTAGTGCAGCCTTTATGTTCAATCATTTCATTACAACATCCAACTTCATCAACTACTAAAAGCGGAATCGCTCTAAGTAGCCCATAGGCCGACATTTTCTTTCCTAAAATGTATTTTCACAGCCCGTTGGGAATTATCCAAACTACGCCAATCATGGTTGTCTAAAAGTGAAGCTCAGTGAGGATGAGACACTTTTGACGAGGAGTTGTTTTCAGCAAGCCTAGACTTTGTCCAAGAATGAAAAACGACCTGGCAAGTGATATGGGCTAAACTTAGCCTAAAAGCTTTACATATGACGTCACTTTAACTTTTTAAAGTTTTGGGCAGCATTGTGAACAACTGCAAATACAATTTTAATGATTGCCTCTCAGAAAACACAGACACCATTGGTCAATGGTTCAGTTAAAGCCTTGATTGACGTCAGAAAGTGGCTACTTCAGGGCACGGATGGAGGGCGGGGGCTTTTCGAATTGTTGGCCACCTTCACACCCTTCTGATTGTAAAACTGCAGAGTTGTGTTAGAGTGGAAGGAACTGCCAATTATTGGATGCTATACATTGTGGCCAATTGCAGCCAGTAAAACTTCATACTTTGTGGGCGTAGTTTACCTGCTTGACTGGGAGATGCCAAAATGATTGTGAAGACACCTGATCAAAGAGGACGGATTTTAATATATCATCCTGATCCACCTAGCCGTATGGCAAAAAAGGTTCACTATGTTTTGAAAATAGTTTTCTCCACGTTTCAGCCAGCTGGAGCCCTGTGCTCAGGATCTGCCCAAATCCCAACAGATCTCAAAAGTGTATTTTTGAATTTTATTGATTCTTATAAAGCGCTTTTATCCAAAGCGCTGTACATAGTATAAAAATAACGGTACACATTTTTGAAAACAAGGTAATTCAGATAAACAGTCAGAGAGTAAACAATCATGGACAGCGAAGTAGATGATTTTTCAAAGAGACACGGGAAGAAGAAGAATCAGTAATAGATCATAGAGGAAGCAGAAGAAGATTCCAATGAAAAGGAGCCAGAAGTTCAAAGGAGCGAAAACGAGATTGGGGAACAGTCAATTTAAAAAGATGAGAAGAACAAAGAGAACGAGGGGAAATGTAAAAGGAGACCAGATCAGCAAGATAGTCTGGAGCAAGCCCATAGAGAGATTTAAAAACCAGACAGAGAAAATTATATTTGAGTTGGGACTGGAAAGACAAGCATCCAAGGAATGTAAGTGAAGCTGAAATGGAGTCACGATAGGAAAGAAGACAGAGTAAATGAATAGAAGAATGATAAATAGATTTCAAGGGAGCAACACGAGAGGATGGGAGACCAATGAATGTAACAAAACAGTAGAAAAGTTGCGAAAAAATAAGAGAAGAAATAAGCAATTTAGTTGCATGAAAAGTGAGAGAAGAACGAATTTTGCGAATATTATGCAAGTGAAAATGACAGGAACGGGAAGTTAAGGAAATGTGATATGAGAAAGAAAGGTTAGAATTGAGATAAAGACCAAGATTACGAAAAGTGGAGAAAATATAAAGAGTTAATGGTGGAGAAGAGATAGAAGGCGTTGGCAAGAATGGGTAAGCAGGGAAAAATAAAACCTTCGTTTTCCCAGCAGTAAGAGTGAGAAAGTGCAAAGCCATCCAAGATTTGGTGGCTGAAAGACAAGAAGTAAGAGTAGAGTGGATGCCTGATGTAAAAAAAGAGAAAGATAGAAAAGTTGTGTGTCGTCAGCCAAAAGAGGAGATCACAGGAGCAAGAAGAGAAGAATAAAGTGAAAACACAAACTGACCCAAGACTGAACCTTGGGGAACGCTGTGCTCAAGTTGAAACGGTGTTGAGGTCTTTCCGCCCCAAGAGACTGAAAAGGTCCTATTAGAAAGATAAGAAGAAAACCATGAAAGAACAGAACCCCTGAAACCAAAAGAAGAAAGAGAGTCCAAAAGCAAAGCGTGATCGACAGTGTCGGAAGCAGTAGATAGATCAAGAAGAATAAGAAAGGATGAATGTTTAGAGTGACCAGCTGAGAGAAGAGAATTGAGAACACACATTAAAGTGGTCTCAGTAGAGTGACGAGGATGAAACCCTGATTGGAAACGTGGAAGAAGAGAATGATCATTAACAAAAGAGGAACCTGTGAATAGACAAGATACTCCAGAAGCTTAGATAGGGTAGAAGAGAAATAGGGCGGACATTAGAAACAACAAGAGGATTGGCTGAAGGTTTTTTAAAAATAGGGATAATAGTAGCGTGTTTGAAAGTTGTAGGCAAGATGGATGTAGAAAGACAGATATTAAAAAAGAAGACAAGAAAAGGTACAAAGGAAGGATAGATTACAGGAATAAGAGCAGAAGGAATGTGGTCCATAGGAGCTGCTATAGAGTGGACCTTGGCCAAGAGTAGCATTACATCTGAGTTAGAAACAGGCACAAAGTCAGAGAGAAAAGATGAAGGTTTAGGAGGGGGAGAAAATATAATCCTAGAAGCAGGAGAGTTAACACTATCTTGTCGTAAAGAATAGACCTTAGAAGAAAAGAAAGAAGCAAAATCAAGAGCAGAAAGAGTAGAATTAATAGAAGGATCAGGAATAGGAAGAGAAAGAAGACGAGTTAAAGTTTGAAACAAACATCTCGGGTTAGCCGACTGTGTATGAAGAAGATCAGAAAAGTAAGTACGTTTAGCAGAGTTCAAGCAAGTGTCATAAAGAGCATGGTAAGAAAAATAGGCAGAATGATTAGATCGAGAAGGAGATTTGAGCCAGCGACGTTCCAAGCGACGTAGAAAACGCTGCATGGAGCAAAGATGGGATGAAAGCCAAGGCTGGGCAGGTTTACGGTTATGCTGAAAAGCAGAAAGAGGATATAGTTGATCAAGACTTGACAACAAAGCTGAAGAAAAAGTAGATGAAGCGTCATTGGCGGAAAGTGAGCTAAAGTGGGCAAGAGAAGGGAGAATGTTAGTACAGATGTCATAATGGAGTGAAGAATTAAAGTTGCGTAAGTAGCGTTGAAAGAATGTATTAGGAAGAAGAGGAACAGAGGAAGAGGTGAGATCGGAGTAAGAAGTGATACAGAAAGAAGCAAGTGATCAGATAAATAAACAAGTAAAGCAGTTACAGAGGAGGCAGTAAAAGAAGAAAGAAAAATTAAATCAAGTGAGGAGACAGAATTGTGAGTAGAGAGAGTAGAGTGTGGGGATAGGAAGTGAGAGTCGAGAATAAAAAGAAAGGGAGGTGGCATGAATTGAAGAGAGGTGAAGATTAAAATCACCTAATAAAACCAGCAGAGTAGAACTATGTAAAATATGAGAGAGAAGATGGTCGATGTCACCACAAAATAATCCAAGAGGGCTAGACGGGCGATAAACGAGAAGAAAAGAGACAGCATGGGGAGTAGTAAAAGACTTGTGAATAAATTCAAAAGAAGAGTACAATAGTGTGTCAGCAGATGATGAAATAGAAGAATAAGACGAGCAATAGAGAATACCAATGCTGCGCCCATAGCCACTGGGATGAGGAACATGTGAAAAGGAAGTTAAAGAAGTAGTGAGAGAGGCTGCAACAGTAGAATTATGAGGTAAAATCCATGTTTCAGTAATGCCAAGGAAATGAAAACGAAGTCTTAGAAAAATGTCCAGAACTGCTGAAGATTTGTTACTCAAGGACCTGGGATTCCACAGCCTCAAGTCAATGGCAGCAGGTGTATCAGTTAAAGAAGGTTAGGCTTCACACATGAGTTAATGTATTGAATACACGATTGTAAGCTATCAGACAGTAGGTGTTTGGATATGGAAATAGTCATGTAAATAAAAACTAGTATCTTGATCTTGATCCTAAAACCGGACAAGGATTTGGCTGGCAATACTGAGGAGGGCAAGAAGCAGGTAAACAACATGGCTACAGGACCATGGGCCACAGACATGCCGCGGACAGCTCCCTTCCACTTGGCCGCCACTTCACCCGCGGCTTCACCTGAAGCGGATCTAAGAAGCCACAGCAAGTGGGATGGAAGTGAGGAGGGTGGCCGTGGCCTCCTTTGTTGTGGCTAGTTGCCTAGCAACAGTAACGCCAGACAATATTGCGAGCGGGCAGGCACACAGATGATAATGGCTGTGCTCCTGCACAAGCTAAGTGGCCAGGCCATCGCACATCGGTGCACAGTTGTAGAATGCGCTGATGGAACCAGAGGACGTCCACACTCCTCCACACTGCAGACAGCTCCTTTCCACTTGGCCCCCACTTTGCCCGCGGCGTCGCCTGAGGTGGATCTAAGAAGGAATAAGTGGGAGGATGGCATAAGGGCAGACCATGGGAGGCCTGGGGTATCCATTGTAGGAATACTTTCCCTTACTCCCTGGTCTCGAAGGGTGACCACATGATATTCCAAAATGTGATCTGTGGGAATTATAGCTGGTTCTTGGATTTCCCTCTCTCTGCTTACCACTCTGCCATCCTCACACCACACAAACAACAGCTTCATGCCTTGCAGTACGTGTTTATTGAGCACACATGCCCTTAAACTACTGATGAGACACACTAGCCCACTCTACAAAACCCTTTTTTAGCAAACCATGGCAATCTGTGCAAGAATCAACAAATGGAAGCATTAGCGCTGGGATGCCCACCAGCTCCCACTTCAGAATGGAAGAGCAAATGAGGGTGTAGCAAGACCATCCTGCCTGGCTGATACACATGTCGTAGTAATCCTGCTGCCAGGGCGATAACCAGCCTGCTGCTTTCCTTTGATAATGCTCTTTTTATTTTCTTCAAAACATTCACCAGTTTTTGCCTTCCATGCTATTCTCCACCATAATCACAACCTCCTCTCTCTATGCCGGCTATACCATCTCCCAATCTTTAGACACATTCAGTGCTGTCCTTCCCATTCTGGTCAAGTGTTTGGGCCCAAGAAGAGAAATGGGAAACAGATATGGAAATGCTAATACCTGACGACAAATGGGGCAGATATTGCGCACTCACGAAAAAGGTATCCCTCAATGCGGGACTACGCCAGATACAATTCAAGATTCTTAATAGGTTACACTACACGCCTGCTAAGGTTGCTAAATTCACATTAGACGATTCAGGCAATTGTCCCAAATGTGGGATTCCGCAAGTGGGATCCTATCACATGTATTGGAAATGCCCGGCAGTGGCGCGGTTTTGGGAGCAGGTGGCCGCCATGTTGACTGATGTCACACAGATTCCTCCGCATTTGTCTCCCCAAAAATATCTGTTCGGGGACATCGGTAAATGCTTGGAGAAAGTCAGAAGACTGTTTATTGTATCTTGTATTATTGCTAAGAGATGTATATTGCAAGTATGGAAAAGCTTGAAGCCCCCCACCATGAACACTTTCTTGCGAGAACTAACATACATCAATGAGTGTGAGGAACAATATGTGCTCACCCAACCCAGCACAAGCCGACCGAAGGACATCTGGGGCCCCTTTAGGACATATCTATGTGACATGCTTACGGACAGCGAAACAGATATGTGAACGATGAACTGCTTACCATGTGATGATGCTATTGCTGTAAATTGACCACGGAATGTATTGACTGAGTGATGTTGTAACTGATGAGACCTTAATAAAAAGATGTTTAAAAAAAAAGTGTTTGGGCCCAAGACACCTTTTAATCAGGACCACTGCCTGCTCAATCTACAAAGGTATAATAGTAGCTGTATATAAGAACAAAAACAAACTTTTTTACAAGGTGTGCCTCTCATTAAAGTTTTCTTAGGAAAAAAGAAATAATGGACACTGGTTGGTGAAAACACTTTTAAATGTATTTGGTTATTTTTCAGAAGAATGACAGTAAGATTTATGGGTAGCCAATAGAGTTTCCAGTTTTGCTCTTCATCAGGGATATACTGTAATCATCTGGTAACATATAGCATGGTATGAACCAATGAGTTCAATGCATACATAATGAAAATATGTGTACAGTTTGAACATGAACATGAAGGATGACAACAAAATAAAGAGCCAGAGACAAATAGACAGAGTTTTCTTTAGTGAGAGAAATTTGAAGCAATTCTTTTGCAAACATTATATTCTTAATACTCCTTCAATACCAAACTGTGTTCCATATATTTAACCTGATGCCAATAGATGCCATATTGCTGTGGGTTTTGTGAGGTGCAACAAAACAGTCTATATCAAATCATGCAAACGTGCATGTCCTTGCACGTGACACATGTGTTGCTGTGAAATTGGGTTAATAGAGCTGCTGAATCTAAAGCATGCATGTGATTAGAAAGAATGGGATAAGTTTCTGTCGGTTAGTGATTAAATAAAGCCAAAAGTGCTCTGAACAAAGTTTGCCATGCATTGTGCATGCCAGAAAAGGTGCGCCTGAACGCCTCCATTAATACCCGATGTTCTGTGTTGGATCCTGATAGAACTTCCCCTAGAATAACAAGTGATAAAAAAGACATATTGTCCTTATCTGTAAATTGTGTGGAGTCATGCACAAAATATGCAATGACTCATGCAGGATTACAGTAAGTAACGTGGTAATTTACAACTTTTCAAACTGAAGCACTGTTAGTTCATGTGGGATATATTGACCCATTCAGATGTGCCTTAACACATCACTTGCTGCATTGCTGCAAGAAACAGCAAAATGGCTGTGCTGACTCCTGTGCACGCCAGGATCTCTAACCTGTGTGTTTGCAATAACAAGAAAATGGCTGCACCACCCTTCCACACACATTTCAGGTGGGGTGTAACAGAGTACTCACTGCAGGAATGTGCCAGTGTGCTCTGCAACATTTAACATGGAGTGAAGTGAAGGAGGCAGCATTAGTTTGCTGAAAACCCAAAATGCCTCTTTAAAATGACACCTCTTTCAGCCATTAAAAGTGCTGCTTGACGCTAAATTCATCCAGTCCTTATGAACCACTGTGATTAAAAAGGCCCTGCAATTGCCAGGATCATCCATTGTGTCTCAGAGGAGCCAGGCCTCATTAGAATGACAGTTCCTGTCAAAAGTATCTTTGAAAAATCAACCAGGGGCTTTGTTTTCATTTTACATGGGAAACACATCTATTTTCTTTGTGAAAAAGTATATAAATCAGCTGTTCAGAGAAAGACACTAAATAGATACCTGTGTAAATGTATCCATGCTGCAAAACAACTCCAGCACTCAAGAAAAGAACTATAGCCGCATAAAGTGTGTATTTGCTGGAGATGAAAACCGAATTTAAAGAAATAGTCAAATGTGCTTGTTTTGACTGAAGAGAGAAAATCGCATATTTAAAAGTAAATTGTTGTGTGAAGGCCTATTTACTTAGCAATGTAAAAGAATTTGTTGCTGGTAAAAGTACACCTATAAACTGTTTTGATTCCACAGGTTTAAGTCAAGATGTAAAACTCATAGGCTAAGTTGGCAAGCTAAAAAAATTGCTCTGCCAGTTGCTAGCCTTGGGAAAGGGTGACATCTCATAAACTTCTGCCACAGGAAAGCTCTAATTGCCAGCTTGAAAGACTTTGAATGCACCAGGACAAAGAAACTTCACAAGCTCATCAGAAATTCGTCTTTGCTCCAGGCTGGGACAATAGCAGGCTGAGACTCTCACCTGCTTCAAAGAAACTGACAATTGACAGTAGTTGGGGAGAGAAAAAAAACGAATCACGTGACAATGGACTTCGTTTTGGTATTTAAGGCTATTTTGTAACTGAACTTTAAAAATGTTTAACTTTGCAGCAAGAATTAGGAAAAATATGAAAAGTTTGTAGTTCTACATCTAATTTTATGCTCTTTATTTGAAAACTTTGTAGAACTCATTACTGCATAAGGAACAGAAATTATAAAAAATGACAGATTATGGGGAAAGTATTGATGTTGCGAAAATAACATTTTGTACATACATCCCTGGGGCAAAAGCGTATCTGTGTACACAATTTTAGGCCAAATCTGTCATGTTTAAAATTACCAAAATGTGTCAGCAAGGCAAAACCAGGTCCCACAGACTTGGGGTTTGGATTGAAATGTGCAGCGCAAAATAGGTAACCTGCGTATCTGACTTACTAAGAGGTTGCAAATGCATAAATATCTGTTTGTGGCAAAATTAGATTTGAGTTCCAGTAACTAGGGGAGGTTTCTAGACATTGTAAAAATCACCCCTAAACATGACATCCTTTTTCTGTGATCCAATCAGCGAAGAGCTAGGAGGAGACTTCTACTTTGCCCAATCCTGTTATTAGAGGTAGGAGTAGTAAGCCTGCCCTGGTCATCTACTTTAGTGATGTCATCAGTCATGATAAATAAGGGCCCTTGACAGCACACAGGACACACCGATTTCTGACTTTCTTCCAGAATTCCTGCGTGGCGTCCGGTTCCTGATTTCTTCATCCTGTTTGATCCTGATACCAGATTTTCATTACAAAGCCAAGGCCTATGCATTGCTGACCCATTTTCAGCTAGGCCTCAAATTCTAAATAAAAACCCAAAAACCCAAGGGAAGCATCCCGATCCAGCCTGGCTTGCTGCTACTAGATGCATGCTTGCTTCAAACCTAGTATCCGGTAACCAGAAGTGTCAGTCCAGTGCAGTCCGGCGACCAGAACAGCCCAGCTGATCCTGTCTTGCCAGATTTGCCCAGCTGTCCTGTTTTAGACCTGATCTGTGTGGTGACCAGAATCCTTGATGGTCCAAAATCCTAAATTAAAGTGGACTGTAAGTATTAATAGGAATGATTGAAAACCATAGCATGCCTTGCCTTGCCTTGTCCTATCCCAATCTCTAAATCATCCATCCTTGCCTTAATAACTTGTAACAATCCTGTCCTTGATTTATCTTGGTAAGCGCCATTTCTTTAGTCATTTTTATCTTGTGTAAATCCTATTAATCCTATTTCGAGTGATCCGACTAGTTCCGCCAGGGCGGGTGCTGGGGATCTTGGGTTGAAATCATGAACCAACTCTAGAGCTTACTGTGTCCCTCTTTGGTATTCTAGTCGGAATGCTCTAGTATAGAGTAAAACCTTGAGTAAAACTATTCTTGTCCAAACTGAGTTTCTTTTCTGTTTTCACTACCCGATTATTCTAAAAACACCTCTTATTCTACATTACATATCTCCCTCAGTTTAATAGCTAGAGACCTCATTTCAATTCTTGATTATACCTAAGACCTATAGCTACACTTCAACCCAAACACCGCAAATCAGTGATTTCACCTGTTTTTATTTAAAACCGTTTGGTTAATTTTAGGCGGGAATCAACTTTTTTGCAAAGTTTTACACCTGTTATTTTTTTCTAAATTATTTTCAACCTTCCATTCAAATTCAAATTGTGAATTTTTGCTCAAGTTATTGCTTGTGACAGCTAGTATCTTTCCAATGTTGCTCCCATAGACATTTGTACTGATTTAGGGATTTTTGCACACTTTCAGTGTTTTATTCAGCCATTTTTCAAGTGTCAGTTTATCATTGTAAGGTTTCAAATCCGTTTTTCTCTCTTGATTGAGGGAAGGTTGGATTCAAATGTTGTTTATTGTTCCTGATGCTTCCTTATATCTCTTTAGAATTGATTATTTGTGGGTTGATGAATATTGCAGGGGGAAATTCTAACTTGAGTGCTATCTTTCCAAAAATGTAAAGTGTTCCTATTTCTCTGGAGTTTTCTATTTTGGGTTGCTAAAGAGTGAATTTAAGTGCATTACATACCTTCTTATTTGTTATTGTCACCACATTGGTGATTGCTACCCCATATATTAAAAAGTATATGTTTGATTTGAATTTTAAATAAATAAATAAATATTACCTTTACCAACCAGCCTGATTCCTGGTCCATCGTGTCCCGGTGTATTTGAAAAAGGGTGTGATATGAGTGGTGTATCTCTCAAATATTGAACCTATATATATAACAAAATAAGCATTTCAGTTGTGCTCTGCATACTAGGCTGAGACCAGGGAGTATCGCCTAATTGAAATCCTTAACATTCACCAGTGCTAGACTAGATCCTGTAAAGTTTCAATGGTGCACAGTAAACCCAAGTTGTTGCGTCCCTGTTTGAGAGCAGATGTGTTCCAGTTAGATTCCGTTGCGTCTCACAAGTGCAGAGTGTGATGGTTCCTTTTACCACTAGAGAAACTCTGGAGTTAATTCATTATGAGGCCTTCTTGGGTTCATGATTCACTTGCACCTGGCTCACAATGGTCGGCTGTGCTCTTCCACAATTTAATTAGACAGTGTTCTTCTTACCCTAGGAATCATTATCTTGTGCCTTTTCTGCAGCGTTTGGACCCTCCCTAATTTCTCAGTAATCTTGGCTTGGGTTGCTAGTTACCATCTCAGCACTGCACGGATCTGTATTTCTATGATTTAAGCATATTAAATTATTGTGAAGTTTTGAGGCCTTTATTAGCTTGAAAGCGTGCTCTGGCTTCCATTTTGGAAAAGATGGCTGCCCATTACTATATTAGTGAGCTTTATTCGCGTGTCGTTCACTGTGCATCCAGCTTATACATTTCTTATGCTAGTATTCTTCATGGATTCCAAGTTAGTATTCTTCATGTATAAACGCATATTTGACCTCTCTCTATGCGGTTTCTTCATGGTGAGTGCATATTTGCTTTGTGTCTAATGCATGATTATGTAATGTCGTAACATTAGGTATTTTTGCTTGCGCCATCTTCAGTTTGCATTGTGCTCATCGCCTGCAGTACCTGCCGAGATAAGGGAAGTATGGTTGCCTTAGTAAATAACATTTCTCACCTGGGCGATATTGGGCCGGGGGAGGGGCACTAGCTATGGATGATGTGTTTATCTGTCTCTCAACAGCAACATTTCATTTTGTGAGTACACTTACAATTACACTTTGCTAGGGATGCAGCACTAAACCTCCCTATTTGTCAGCCTTTGTTTGCACCAAGGGGCACTCACTGTTCAAGGGTTGCCTCTTTTCTATTTTCTATTGAAAGCCTTCCATTACCAAAAAAAAAAGAGAACTGAGTACAAAAAGCTGTGGCAAAAGCCAGTCGCCTTCAGGGAAGAAATAGAAGTTTCTGTCAAGATGTCTCCCCGGTGAATGTGCCACCTTCTGCTACCCACACGCATTCCTTGAAAGACCCTTTTGTTAACTGCAAGAAACCACTTACATTTGAAAAGTATATTGTCTGCGATGCCGGCTTCGACCCATCAATCTGAATTCTACAGATCCCAGCTTTTCGATATCCATGTTATTAAGCCTTTATGGTGGCTCACCGTACCAAGCGTGAATGTCCTGGCACTCTATCCTACCCCCGTTCGCCAAGTCCCTTTGGTCTTCGGAGTTTAAATAACCTGCCTGTGATTTAAACCGAATCCCTCACTAATAGCTTGCTCTATTAAGAGATCTGTTTTCCTGAATGACATGTTCTCAGCCAATTATGTCCAATATATGTGATACAGCGCTCTGGGCCAGTGCTTGGCCTAGCTGGTGTTATGTACACCGGTATACGAGCGGAATCCGGGCCAGAATTGATTGTAGAAGGACTCAGCGGTATTCCTCTCATGGGAGTGCAGGCGAGAGACATATTTAAAGGAGCTTTAATTTCTACCTGCACTCCTCTCATTTGTGGGAAAATGTTGCCTTTGCCTTTTCGTGGATAAGACCCAAAATATGAATTCCTTGTGTGTTACATCTTTTAAATAATTTGCTAATCATTAGTGAATTGGACAATTCTGCATGGACCTTGCTGTGTGGAATCTGCAGCCACCCAATTATCTTTGACTAAAGCGATGCAGAGGGGGAATCCTGGTATCAAGCACTCGTTTGTGGTTTTGCATGTGGCTGGTACTCTTTGCCCTGTCCTATGAGATTACATAGCGTTGACACATTTACAGGGACTGGGGTGGATGGACTAATTCCAAGTCACATGATTTCATATATATTGAGATTTCCAAAGACGCTTATAGCTATGCTCTGGGCCATTTCATTTGATCTACCAACTCAACATAAAAACAGCTGCCAGTCCCTGATGGTCTTTTGAACAATTGAAGTGCTGAGATTAAAAGCACCCTGGAAATGCTGGCCGCAGAAAAAAGAATAAAGAATAATGGGATTATACCATTACTGCGCCCCCATCAATGTGAACTACGAAAATGTCTTTTTTTTATTTTGACCCCTTTTACACCATATATTTGTGGGGGGTAATGGTGTACAATGCAAGTAGGGGGGAATGTGGAGGTCTCCCCTATATATATATATATATATATATGTGTGGGGTGAAAGGGGTCAAATTAAAACAAAAAGGTCGACAATTTCGGGGTCGCAGTGATGGGGTTTGCAATAATCGTATAGATTCATAATAAGCTACAGCCCAAAGCAGGAAACACATGGCTTAATAAAAATCCATCCAACCTGGAAAGAAAGGGCACAATCCTGGTATGTCAGTTGCATAAACAGTGGCTGGAGCAAGATGTGCAGCCTTTCAAAAACACACCAAGGGCAACAACAAAGCAACTACATAGAAAAAAGACTTTCAACACATGACCCATAAATCGAAAAGGTCTCACTTAAACCTACAGAGTTGCTAAAGTATTTAAACAACAGAACCCAACAAAGTAAAGAATACAAATTAAAGTTTTCAATATCAAAAACTTTAGGAACTCTTTAACTTTCTCTCTGACAAACCCATCAAATACAACATTTACAACTAGTCTCAGACAATTGCAACACCATAAACCAATCAATGCACCATGACATGTTCACAAACCATACATTTGAGACATTACATAAGCTCCAATCTTAATATAGGTCTGTAACACATGAGAATGTTGGTAGCATGGACAGAGCAGCCAGGCTTATCTTGGGAGCAAGAGAGGGCTGCAGCCTGGTACATAGAAAGTGTAGCATACATATAGCCCAAAGGAACATTGACAAACTATGTATTGTAAAAATAAAGTGTTTATTTTAATACAAGCAGGCCAAGATAAATGTTGAGTAAGTAAGTACTATAACATATTATCTAAACACAGTTGTAAAAACCAATTCAATACTTATGGTTCACAAATCTAAGTATAACCTTATTTAGAGCACGACCAGCAGTCAAGGTGAGCCAAATCTGCAACATATTCAGAATGACAGTCAGCTACTCTTTGGCAGTAAAACCAGGTTATATATACTTTTAGAATACCCTCAGTAATTCAAGTGTAGTAGACCCTGTCAGTCATGCAGTGTCACTCAGTTACATAAATCACTTAATAAACCAACCATGTTACAAGTATACACCTTGTAACAGATATTACTTTGTAGAGCACAGTTCAGAGCTAGTAATGTAACTCGTATACTTTCTTGAGAGGCCTTAAGTTACTCAACGATAAGTATGAACACTCAATTACTATTTTAGAATGCACTAAGCAATTCAGTGAAAGCAGAACTCAATTACACTTCATTTAGGAAAGACACTATTATTTCAAGGTACGTAATTGACGCATTCTTACATAACTATCCACTACCTAATAGCTAGTTATACCCAGAATACTTTTAAGAGGTGTATAACACAGTTTCTAAGATAAGTAAGAGTTTTATTAAACTATTTTAGAATAGCACCAAAGCAAGTCAATGAAGCACAACCCAGTGTTACAAGTTTAGAAGAGCAGCAGCTATTCAAGGTGAGTATTAACTCAAAGACTATTTTAGATCTGTATAAAGCAGTTCAGGGAAGGCAACCCCCACTGGTATACTTTAAAAAAGACACAATGTATTTCAAGGTAGATAACCCTATTGGTAAGCTTTTACACTCATTCAGTTAAGAATATTTAAAAAGTGTCAATACGTTAAGGGGAAACACCATTCAAAGTTAGTAAAGCAACATGTATACTTTTACATGTGACTGCTTAAATAGTAGTGGCTTGCACCCACAATTGTTACAGGAAACTGACAGTTCAACTGTTTAACTAGTAGTAGCTTGCACTGGCAATTGTTACAGTTACAACACTAATTGATAAGTATGTGTGTTTATATGTGTTGTCATTTTCAGACAGAATCCTTATAATCAAAGTCCTTCCCTAGTCTATAGCATGAGTTCTCTCAGGCGAAGAAGAGGGACCCTAATGGTCTAGGGGCCAGCTGTAAGCATGTCAGGATAGGTTTTGGTTGCAGGAAAGTCAAATTTCCAGAAGATATCTTCTTAAACAAGCATTAGCTTTAGAGTTAGTTAAAGTGTTCAGGGACTTCACAGAAGGCTCCCTATAGGTGTTCCAGAATTAGGCCTGGGAAAGAGGTATGGGCAAACTCCCAACCACACAAATCACCCACTCAACTTCACAGGATGCACGCTAGGCTTAAGGTAAGTATTAGCCAAGCCCATAAAGTATCTTAGTAGAACAGAAGAGCTTCAGAGTGGATGCCTCCAGTTGGCAGCATCACAGGACCCGGTCTCTGGATGCTTGGTCTGCAGAGGAAAGAACTGGACACTGGATGGAAACTTGCAGCAGCAGTCATCAAATGATGCTTCCAGCAAAGGTTTCTTCATTGATTCTTACTGCTCTGTGGATTTGGTGACTATTTACAGGAGCCAGATGAACGAATATTGCTGGTCGGATTCTCTTCACTCTCTCAGTCCTACACTTTAGTGAGGGAACTTTAGGGATTCAAATTGTCTCCCTGAAAATCCAAAGGAGTCCACCAAAGTTTCAGTGAGGTTTGGACTTCAGGAGACCATGCACTGCATTTGGGCTTAAGGTTCCAGGCTATATGGCAGTTTGCAGCCCCACAAGGTTGCAGCATGTCGTGGGATGGCTCAAAATGCAGGTTTTCCTGAGCCTAGTGAATCTCACCAGCCTCTGGGCAGGAGTCGTCATTTTCGGGACCCCGAGGGTGATTGGAAGTAAGGGTTACATCAGACTCTGGTTACACAGCAGGCTCTCTGGTCGCTGGAAATTGCTACAGACGTCTTTTCTTCATCTTGCTCTTCAGATTCAGCTCCAGTGGTCACCTTGTCAGCAGCTTCCAGGTTCAGAGTATTTATCAGGAACTACAGCACAACTTCTGCAAACTCTCCCTGTTGTTTAGAGAAATGGGCGGTCTGGAAGCTTACCAATGGTGTATGCCAAGTATTGAAGAGCAGGCCCTGTTGAAAGATGCAAGCCTGTCGCCATGGAAAATTCACCATGGCGGATGGTAATGGAATTGGGGTTAAGTCTCCCGTTATACAAGATTAGAGAAACAAAAAACACATCAGCAGGTAAAATGCCTTGCACCTAATCCTGTGGACTAGTCTAATTGCCAGATTCACTTTGTGTTGTGTTCATCACTAAATGGCCATTTCATATACTGCAAATTTACATGCAATTTGAGGCTTACAATATTTTTGTACAGAAGGGGTACAGGCAGCAAATAATTATACATAACTGTGTAGTGTGGTTGTCATACATCAGGCACTTGTCATTGGTGTGGCTTTGCAGTGCTGTATCTTTGTCCAAAAGGGAAGTTGCTGCCCTGCTAGTGTATGGAATGGATTGTTCCTTGCTGTGGGTATTCCCTGCAAAATAGGTGTTCATCTGGTGCTGCAGGCTTGGGGCTAGGCCCAACCCTGCTAAGGGGCATTGTGGAAAGCAGTGAGTGGTGTGACCTTTTCAATGCATTATGTTGATAGTGTATCACAACATGATCCTCCTTGACAGACTGCATTCCTTAGGAATACATGATTCAGCACTTACCTGGATCACCTCATTCCTCACTAATAGCAGATCACCCATCTCCCCCCCTTTTCTCTCCACTGCATGCCCAGTAAACACTGGAGTACCAAGGTGCCTGCCTCTCTCCTCTTTTCTTCAACCTTTATATGACCCACTTGCCAGGATCATCCACTCACACAATCTCACTTGCTATAACTATGCGGTTGACACACAAATCATTTTTAGAATTCCTAAATTGACCACCAACCCCAGCCCTGACCTAGCAGCATGTCTCACAGAAATTGACCACTGGATGATGACTAACCATCTCTTTCTGAACCCAGGTAAAATGGAGACCATGGTTTGTACGGAAAAACTGCTCTATTTTCCCAACTGAATACTTGGTCACCCTCATTCTGCCTCTCTCCCGACCCCCCAACCACCATCACTGCCAAAAACCTTAGTTGCACAATGGACTCAGACCTAACTCGGTCTCACCACATCAACAGTCCATCCAAATGCTTGAATTTCCACCTTAGGCTTCTGAAGCGTATCTTCCCTTACCTTACCTACCCCAACAGACAAGCAGCAATTGGTACTATATGATTTTATTGAAAACATTTTCAGGGAGGTAATTTATTACGAAACTATAATATCAAAAGAAATCACTGAATTTTTTAAAAACATTTATTTCGGGGGGTCCCTCCCCCCAAGCTCCCTGTTACACTATGTTTTTTACCCACCCAAACCCCTCCCCACCCATTTAAACCCCTTTGTTATGAATTACCTCTCTGAAAATGTTTTCAATAGAATCACTGGATACCAATGCAACTATGTCCATTGTCATGTCCAGACTTGACTATGCAAACTCCCTCTCCCTCTACCTGGGTGCACCGGCCTACCAGTTAAACAAATTCCAAAGAGAACAAAACTCGGCTGCCAGACTGCTCTCACATTGGGATATCTTACCTGCTCTTTGCACACTACATTGTCTCCCAATTGAACACAGGGCCACCTTTAAATTCCTATGTATTACCCAAGGAGCGGTGTACAAAGCAGGCCCCAAATTGCCACAAGGAAAGATTATGCCCTACAACCCAACTCGGACCCTAAGGTCAAGCACTTCCCTCCTCCTTGTGGTGTCCAACACCATTTTGGCCAGGATCGGAGGGTCCACCTACTCAACCCTGGCACCAACTTTGTGGAACTCACTGCCTCCCCACATTAGACTACCACCACAACCAACACCTACCGTGGTATCCCACTCAATATGCACCTGTCATGGACTCTCAGGCCAGATTATATCTACCTCCACTACCTGGAGCCTTTACTCCAGACTTGAAGCCTGAATCATAGAGACAACCACGAACTTGACAAAATTGATTCATGACCTCATGCACAGGAATTCCATATGCTTTAGATTTATCTACCGTCAATAATCTGGACCGACTGTGCTAGACTTGTGACCGAACCACTACTAACACTCATAAGCTTGATCAAGGCTATGCAATTATGCACTAGGCAATCAGTCCAAGAAGACACATGCCTGCTAATCCTACTCATCTGGAAATCCCAGAGAAGTACTAGATCCCGGGGGACATCTAGTAATTTTGCTAATCACACCAACCAGTGAATGAATTTAGCAAAACTACCTACCGGTAATCTATCCAGCAGAACTACCAACCTAAGCACTAATAGCACTTATGAACTTGATCATTACCCTACAAATATGCACTATGCTTTCAGTCCAGGAAATGCCCTTGCTTGCTAATCCTACACATATGGAAATGCCTAAGGAGAACTATATTGTAAGGAACTTTCGAGCACTGATTCTTCGCTAATCCCAACTATCTGGGAATGTCCTAGTAGAATTACCTATCGGGGAATCCATTTAGCAGAACTATCGACCAAGGACGTCACTAGCACATATACAGTAACAAAATTAGTTTTGGCCCAGATCTGTCTGTCACCACCCGTCAGTCTTCGGCAAAACAATCTGCCCCAACAAGAAACAGGGAGATACCACAACCTCGACAGGCACTGAAACCTCAACAGGAACAAGGTCCCCCTGGAAAGCACACAAACACACCACTATGCTAACTCTTTCCTCTGCACCAACAAACAACAGAATGCAGTTACACCCCTCGATTAATTTGTCCTTGCTGTACACATACTTTCACACCTCCACGTTCACTTCAACAGTCTATAGAATGCAGCTATACCGTTTGAAATAAGCCTAGCTACACACATAATGTCATTCTAGAACACCAGTGCCGCCAGAATGCAGATACCCAAGTCCATTGGTCGTGCTGCAAACATTCTACTGATCTCAAACAACCACTGCATCACACCTAGCACTAGTATGCAGCTACACACCACCTATTGCACATTGGTGGTACACATACCTAGTGCACCCAAGCACGTTTTACTACATTACTCTCTCCACTGACCTGCGATCCTCAAGGACGTTCAACCCACAGCGCTTTGGAATCATACCAATGGTAAAGGGCGCTATACAAATGCCCAATAACATAACAATAACATAACCACTAATAGCTCAGGAATTACATTTTTGCATTCAAAAGCAATGCTTGAACTGGAGGGGTTTGCAGGTTACCTGGATTTGCACCTCTATATGGGAATAGCATCAATGAGAGTGTGCCGGCACTTCTCAATAAGAAGCAGGTCTTCTGAGAAAATGAGCACCTGCAGTTCTGCATTTCCTTTCCTACCACTGCTTATAAACAAGTACTGGACCAAACCTACGAAACCATCGATCAGGGCATTATTTATTTACTTATTATTTATTTGGACAAATTGAAATGAAACAGTTACAAAAAAAAATAAAAAATACAGAATGATCAAACATAAGGTCAAGTTTATTTCAGGAAGCCATGAGATATTATTTAACAGAAGAGAAAACGATAGGAAGCAAAGATTAGGAATGGTTCCATGTGATGTTACCTAATTCGTTTTTATGTAACACTTTTTTTTTACCAAGCTGATTTTACAGAAAACCTTTTTGAAATTTCTTTTTGGGGGGTCTTTTTTTCTTGTTCCTAACCCAACCCCAGCCACCCCTCTAGCCTTTTTACAACCCTACCTCAACCCCCATCTTTTTTTTAAAAGTATCAAAAAACAATTTGGTAAAAAAGTATTAGGTAAAAAAGTGTTAACATCACTTGATACCTAGAGGGACACACCGAAATGGGAAAATTATCCCATAGTTTCATAGCCAAAATAGCAAAAGAATGTTATGTTATCTTATGTAATGTTATGTTCGGTCAGATGGGCTACTACTCAAAAGGCATCTAAGCACTCATCCAAACAGTAAACAGATCAAGGCAGAACTAAGCTTAGTAGGGGGCAGTTTTTATACATTTCCTAAAAAATGTTACTTCATCCAGTAGCGCATTCCACAATTTTCTGGCATTCACTAGACAAGATCTTCCTAGATCTTGGGATAGGCTAAAATGGTTAACAGTCACAGTGTAGTGGCTGATTGCTGAGAACAGTTTCTTCTCAATTTGTATAAATGTAAGAAGGTGCTGACTCATACAGAGCTTTATTGGCTATAGTCAAGAATTTGAAGACTATCCTGGCTTTGACCGGCAACCAATGGATTTTCTTTAATACCGAAGAAATATGGGCATGTTTTGTCATACTAGAAATAATACCTGCAGCTGAGTTCTGTATGACCTAACGATGATGAAAAGCAGATTTGTTTATGCCAGCATACATAGCATTTCAATAATCCAGGTGGGATCCTAGAATAGTGGGGGCTATCATGGCACAGTGCTCCACATATAGACGAGGTTTGATCTATAAACTGGAAATGAGAAGTGCTTAGCACTTAATTCACTTGAGGGTTGAATATAAGTGATGAGTCCAATCAAGGGTGTACTGGGAATGAAAAGAGGCCCTTGAAATAATGTTCAAAGTTGCCCCATATTACACATTGTCAGCAAGTCCAACACTTTTCCTATGGCAAAATATGGTCATTTCACAAAAAAAGAGTCCCAGGGTTCAGAGGCCTACCAGGAAATCTCCAGAGTTCCCTACAGGCCAGTCCACCCGTGAGTCCAATGTCACTCCCAAAGACTTTACTGAAATTTGCATTTTATCAAGTTTATCAATCGAGCTATGGTGGCACAGTGCGCCATAGATAGAAGAGGTTTGATCTGTTTCAAGATCATCAACTGAAAATGAGAAGTACTTAGCACTGTATTCAAGTCAGGGTTAAATGTAAGAGAGGAGTCCAAGGTTACTCTCAATGACTTTACCAAAGTTTGTGTTTTATCCTGTGACCAGCAATAGAAACATAAGGATACACATCCAATGCTTTGGACAAATGTCTGGAGGAAGATACAAGAATAATCTCAGTTTTCTCTTGGTTAGGTTCTAACCAGTTTTCACTCATCCACTTTTCAATAAGTCCAAAGGTGTGTTGAACATGGGCTCTATTAGCATCCGGGTCCTGATCTAACCAGAACACAATTTGAATATCATCTGTATCATTTTGAAAGATAACATCATGCGCAGATAGTCATGGAGAGGCTTCATTTATATGTTAAACAACATCAGGGAAATGCAGGAGCCCTTTGGAGCACCAGATTGCACAATTCCAACTTGAGAGACTTGATTATTAACTTTTATTCGATAATTTTGATTACACAATACAAAGCGCATCCATTCTACTGACTTATCTCAAGCTTGAGCAATCTCTTTAAACCGATATAGCAAGATAGCATGATCAATAGCGTCAAACGTCGCAAATAAATATAGGAGCATCAACAATCCTATATGACCGTGATCCATTATTTTGAGGTGGATATTTTTTACATCTACTAATGCCAGCTCTACATCTCTGTGACTGGTCGACATCTGGATTGGCGATCTCCTAGTAGGGTGGCGTTCTCAAAATGAAATTGGAGCTGCAAAGTTGCAATACTTTACAGTGGCAGATGGACACTGGGCACTGGGGCAGTTTGTAGGCTTAATAGACAGTAGTATGGTTCTTGTTTCTTCTGTAGAAACAGAATGAAAATTAAACAGAGACATGATGTCTTGACCCCTGACCATGTAATACTTGATTTCAGCAAACATGAGTTGCAGAGCAGAAGTGAATCATGAACTGTCAACAAATGCAAGCTGCAGAGAAGTTAACCGCAAGTCATCAAAGGAATCAGAAGGGAATTAAGCTATGAACGTACAGGCAAAACATATTACCTTCAGGTCCAAAGCAAACACCCAATTTGCACCACTCACAAACCGTGTGGTCTGGCATGGACTAAACACCCTGCTCTTTGGAAGGAAGCAGCCAGCCGTGGGATACTGCTGAACCACGACCATGCTCACAAGTAGTTTCATGATAGCATCAATGGCCAGAGACATACTTAAAGCCTTGCCGCCATTCATTAAACAATATGTACACACATTAACTCTGGCCCAATACCAGAAGAGTAACAATAATTTAAGTTAAAACCTCACGGAAGACCTAACCAATCAAAAGAGCCAAAATGGGCCACTCATAGGAAGGACCAATCCCAGACCAGCTAGCAGAGAAACCCACTTGCACAAGAAGGAAAAAAGCAGGAAGGAAACAGGCGTGCATTACACCAGTCCCTAGACGCATGGGGAGAGCGTTTCCTGGAATGAGGCAGTTCATCCTCTTTCAGCTATGCACCAGAAGTTCTAGCAGATATATAATAGAGACCAGGCCAACAGGATAAGTATCACAATGAGGATAAAATCCATAGCCTGGTTCTACCACCAAGGGCTGAAGGTACCAGAAGGAAGACTTGAGGATTGGAAACTTCCTGTGGATGCTTAAAGGAGATGAGCACATGGCATGAGGGATACAATATTGTCTTCCTGAACAGGAGCAAGAATGACAGGGTAGGAACACTTGCTAATGCTAAGACAGTTGTGCTGAGCACCAGAGGCCATGTAGAGGGGTACGAGGGTTGTGCTGCACGCCAGAGGACAAGCAGAGGGTTAAGAGAGTTTTACTGAGCACCAAAGGTCATGCAGAGGTGTACGAGAGTTGTGCTGAGCACCAGGGAGCATGAAGAAGGGTAAGAGAGTTGTGCTGAGGACCAAAGGTCCTGGTGAGACCCAAGAGATTTGATCGCTATGAATAAGGGCTCATGGACAGGCCTGAGAATAACAGCGTGTTAAAAAGAAGAGGCCCTGGAGAGGCCTAAACAAGGGACATTGAAGAGTTTAGAACGGGGACCTCTTCCTGGAGTGGACTGAGGTTCATGTATACTTTCTTTGGTCAAACTTGGAGAACATTTGCATTACAAACAAAGGGTTCGCCTGGAGGCTAAAGAACGTGTAAAGCATGGGGTTGAACTTTTATGTTGGCCAATACATTTGGGCTTTGGTTAATGGACTAGAGCAGTGCCCTCTAATGTGTAGCCTGTGAGCAACATGTTACTAGAAGCACCCTAAAAAGTTACTCACAAATTGGTCATGATACCAAGAAGGATGAGGTGTGCTACAGTGATGACAATGGCCATGCAGGTTGAGCACTAAAAGCGTAGGAAGCATAGCCAATCTGCCTTCTCTGGCAAATAGACATGACATAATATTTGCTGTTGGGGACTCATTGCATTGGGCTAAAAGGTGGGGATTCGGAGAGTCTGATACAGTAAAGATGGACAGCATGCTGTTGCACTATCACTGTGAATGGCCACATGACTGCATTGCACAGGGAACATTGTAAGAGGCTAATGATGTGAATTTTGAGGCTGTAGAATAAGTGGGCCTCATAAAGACCAAACTACTGTTGTTGAAATCAGAATCAATGCCATCTCCTGCTGCACCCACACTTCCTGGGCCAGAGAGATGGGTGTGCATTTCGCATTGATCTATTAAGGTGGCCATTGAGAAGAACATGGGGCAAAAACCTAGGCCTTGCTGGCACACCAAGGGAAAAGCAACGTGGCTGCTGCCATTAGTGAACCTGCCTTTAGTCAGCAGCACTTTGCAATCGCTTCACCATTTGTAGCTGCAGCACACCAGGAGCAGCAGCACTGGGTGCAACAGGTGCTTAATCTGTGCACCAAACACTATCCTTAACAGTGTCTCCCGGTCTGCACTCAGTGTCTCCCGGTCTGCACTCTGATAGGGCGCAATAGGGCTGCTACTGGTAGCTTAGCAGGTGAATAATGGAAAAATAATTATTGTGAATGACGATGTGTCCACAATTAAATACATTCCAATTGGCTTTTTGCACATGCAATGTTTGTGTCAGTCATTCACATTACTTCTTATTACTACCCGGTGAGGGTCAATGAGCTTGTTACAAGTAAGCTCACTGGCCCTCTTCGGGGCATTACTCGGCCAACAAGGCTCCCCCACCAATATGGCTGGGGGTTCCTTCCGCGACTGGCTGCTATGGAAAGGGAGCAGGGACTAAGTGTAGTCCCTTCTCCCTGTTCCATGGTGGCCATTTTGTTTGATTTTTTTTTCTCGAGTCAAGAAACGGTCAGAGCACCATTTCTCGACTCGGGAAAAATTACAATTAGTACCCCAGTAGGACGTGCCAGGGTACTAACGGCAATATGGCCCTCGGAGGGGGGCCATTACTGGTCAGGTAATGCTCCGGGGCTCCGTTAGCTATGTGGGCGGTAATGGCCCACGTCCCTGGGTCATATTGCCTAAGTAATGTTCCATACTCATTAATGGCCCACATGCACTTGTCAGTACCCGGATTAACAATTGCCATGTTCTGTTCCTGGCAAGTGAATAATTGTCAAGTGGGATCATTAAATCATTTGCATACACCTATTTTGTACAGGCAAAGCATGTGCTTGATAGCATCATGCATACTCTTTGTCAGAAGTGTTCAATAACCATTGCAGTGTACTAGTAATCATCATCAGCTCCTACTTTGTCCATCTGGCATTTAGATAATGGGCAAATAATTAAAATGCGAGTCAAAATGTACAGGATTAAATAATGTGCATAACGTTCATTCAAATGAAATGGTTTTAGAGATAATAAATTAAAACAATTCTACATCCACCAAATGGCAAGTGTATAATTCACAAACCCTTTTGTTCAATGGTCTTAGAATGCCTCAATTTGTGAGCAATGCTACTGGCCTAGTGTGTTTACAAAGACACTATGTGCCACTACATTTCCCACGTATTCCTTGTGGAATAACCACATGTTCCCAGTAAAGTTCTTTAAATCAGATACATTTTGAACACCGTTTTGTGGGCTGCTTGAACATAAAAATGTCCCAATTGTCATTTACATTCCTAAACATTCCATGTAAACAGTGACAATCTCAAATTAAGTTAGCAGCCACAGCAAATTGGCATGTACTAGATGTGCACCTGAACTAGATTAATGTTAATGAATGCCCAACAACATTTTCCATTAGTAATTTGGAGTTTATTACAGTTATTATTTAGGTTGAACATTTTTTTACCACAACCTGAAAGTCGATATTTTCCATGGTATTTTAGATGTTGCTCACTGTCTCATTTGATTGGCAAATGCTGCTAATTTCCCATATAAGGTTGGGGACCCCTGGACTAGAGTGTCACTGAAGGGGCTGAAACGCATAGGTTTAAGTGAAGTCTTTAATTTTGAATGAGGTCACCCTCCTGATGTGAAGGACACACCTGGTGAACCCTGTTGGGTGTTGTCCCATCCTTGACAATGTTTTACAGACTTATCCCTCATTATTTCTAGAGCATTTCCCAAGCTCCTGTAGGCATTTGTGAAATCCAATACCTTACACCATTCAGACTTAATAAAGCCATTTAAACTCAATCTTTGTGATGTTTAATGTGCCAGTGCTCAACCTTCCTATAGCAGATGGTCAAAATGTTTCGCCTGCCACCTTTAGAATGAGAGGAAATTGGTAATGAGGATGATGTGTTTAAAGAGGCAGATAAACATTTGGGGGCTCACCTCAAGAAACAACTACTATGTTATGTTGTGACAGGATGCCATCTGGGAGGTTGTGAAATGCCTGACTTTTTGTATTCATATAAAATTATGTGGGTAATCCTGCTTCTGCAGAGAGACCTTGTAAACAGACCCACAACATTTCATAAAAAGCTGCATGCCAAAAGCAAAGTGCATACGAGTGTCTTTGCTCCAAAAGTCCCTTGAAATGTTTGACACCTGCTCTCGGTGGTACAGGGTTGGTTCAGAGGTCATGTGCATTACTGACAGTTTATGGGTCATCAAGTCCCTGCAGCAAAGGTTGAATTCTAACTCCTGCACCTCTGATTAAAAGTATCATAAAAGCTGCCTTATCAGTCTGATGGGAGGGCAATCTCTAAGAATATACCATACCTGGTTATGGTAAGGTGACCGATAAGAGCACAAAATTGTTAAAGCTTCACCAATTTCCTATCATACAAGTGTCAACCCCATTATCCCAGGCCAGGGATGTCAAGGTGATGTACATTCATGGCTAGCCTGGCTGGCTGCACTGCTCCCAGTGAGACAATAGCCAGGATGCTGTATTCATTTGATAACCCCAGGAGAAAGGGAAACCCCTCTCCTCAGGCCACAGGAGCTCTTACTAGTAGATCTCCTAGGAATCCTGTTCAAAGGGTGTGACAAATCAACTTCTGGGGCAGCAGTGGTCCAAGGATGAATATCGGTTTCTAAACCATCTATCAGCCCCACACCTCTAGTACAACAGAATGGATCTGAATAGATTGGAAACAAAAGCAAATTATAAACCGCCTTGGCCAATTATAGTAACGTGGATGGAATGGCAGGCTTATCTCTGCAAGGTCGTGGATCGTTGGTTAGTTGCAACACAGTGAAAATGTAATAAATACCCAATGATAAAAGGGACTGTACATTGAAAGTGGTATACAAATAGCTACTTTATTATTATCACAACAGTCAGTTCAAGCTCACTACAAAATACAACCCACTCTGTAAAGGAATGCAAAGGACAGACAGTTCCAAAGGAGGAAAAGGGACGCACTCTGGATACTGACAGGAGGGTAATCGGTAAAGTAATTAATCGCAATAGTTTGAGGATACTTGGTTTCAGCACAAAGGGAGCAATGGGTCGTAAAATGTCACTAGGAGCCTTCAGAGAAGGACCAGGGGGATAGGACCACAATGTATATCATGCGTGTAGAAGTTCTTGGTGCTCAACAGGGCCGAGTCCGTTTCAGGGTGCTTTGCAGCTCCTGCAACAGAGTTCAAGACAGGAGACAGCTGTGGGTATCAGGCGTCAGGCAGTTCAGCGAGCAAGGCTGGACGGAAAGCTGCAGGCTGCCCAGCATGGCAAATTGGGGTCAGGAATCGCTGTCTCAGTGCTGGTTGGTGAGGCAAATGCAGCTTGTAATGTGCACCATAGTGCACATTTAAAGTTGTGAATGAAAGGCATAGATTGCTGTGCCATAAGACTGCTGATTGCCAACATTGGTGCAGTTGCTGGACGCCCACCCAGAGCCTCGAGGTCCCTTTCAACTGAAATGATTGATATGTCCTGACGCTGTTCCTGCAGAGGAACTGCAGTGCTGCGTTTAGTATTTCAGAACTTCAAACTGCTCCTCTGTCCCTTCGAATCTAGCTTGACACCAACTTGTGGCTCGATCAATGCGATTTGTGGCGGATCTCCGTGATTTTACTGAACCGAAAAGTTCGAACCCCAAAAGGCAGTTTTTTAATTTTTTTATTTATTTTCTGCAAATATATATGTGGGGGGAGACCCCCACAGCCTTTTGTATTCACTTTACCCCACATATATATATGCAGAAAATTGGGGGTCAGACTTTTGGGGGTCAAACTTTTGGGTGTAGGTCATTTTGTACAATACCACTTGTGGCTTCTCAAAGCCAGTTTGACTGCAAGGGAAGAGGAAAGAAGCCCAGTGAAATACTATCAAACCACCTAACACCAAGAACAAGTAACTATGAAGAGACCCTGTTCCCTTGTCCACTTTTGAGATTATAGTGACTTATAAACGTTTCTTTCCATTTGTTTCTCGAAAGACATATTTGTGAAAAGTGACATTATTGCAATTTCTTGCCCTGAGTACCCCTGCTCAAATTCCCAGAGTGCCATCCAGTACTGTCTGCATCTTCTGTGTGCTTTCTGTGATGAATCCGATGGTGTCATCAATCCTTTCCCAGCGGTGGCCTCTCCCCATGTGGCCAGGGGATAGCAGCCACTCCTAGTCCAGACACTGGGGGCGGTTCTATGAGGGAGGATCACATGGGAGAAGACAACCTCCGGGGGAGTAGCAGGGCACCATCGGACAAGACATGGTATTTCCCTTCCTCTCTTGAGGATACCCCATCCATACCCAATGCCGTAATGGCACATTGTTACACCTCCCCTCATCCATTTAGGAATAACATGGCAAATCTTTCTGCAAAAACTGTATGGAAATCTTATGGAAATAATTTCATAAACCCTACCTGAAAGTCACCTCGAGCTTAATTGCCTTTAACAAACACTTACTCAGACTTTGTGTTTAAAGATCAGTAATGGACTGCCATTCCCATAACTACAAGGATACTGAGATGAGGAGGAGGAGCTGAGTAATGCAGATCAGAAAAGGCAAAGAGTAGTGGCTGCACTCTAGTTGTTTAACATTCATACTGGAAACCAGGAAATTTAAAGAGCATCCATATTGAGTGTGGCACGCCATTGCTGGAAGGAGAAGGCTGTTTCTCACGGATGGAACCGAGAGACCGTGAGGCTGGTGGAGCTGCCGTGGAGTCATCTGGCTCAGAGAAGTGGAAGAAGAAGGTTGTCTGTGAGAGAAGAGTGGCTGTTGGAATGCCAGAAGCCAAACCGAGGGCTCCTGGGCATTCAGAGCTGTTGAGCAACACCACTTACTGGAGGAAAGCCTGACACGGAGCAGAGAAACCGAAGAGCGAGAGTGGCAAGTGCAGAAGAGATGCCAATCACCTGTTACCGTTTTGCCACAGAAGATTGAAAACACGCCAAACGGAGCTGGTGAGTTCCAAAAAGGAAAAGGGGGACACTGGGGTGCATGGGCTGCCGAGTCGCATGCAAGTAAAAATTAGAGCAAACAAAGTATTGAAAAGTGACACCTGCATGCAAATAAACATCAAATCAAACAAAGTATTGAAAAGTGACAGCCACATGTATAAGAACAATAAGAAAACAACCAAAGTATTGAAGGGTGATCAAGCCAAAAGGCATTTTGTTAACCTGGAACACAGTAGAGTAGTTAAAGACTTACCAGTCTACGAATGTATGCAATGCATACATAAAAAAAAGTCCTGGCAGGATAGTGTACTAGGCAGATTGAGTATTAGATACTGCAAGGTCACAAAGACATCACAGTTGTGAAACACGATAACGCTGCAAGGGTGCTAGTGAGAGGTCCTGACAGGAGAATATACCAGGCAACTATAAGTGCATTCAAGAAATCCCTGGCAGGAGAGTATACCTGGCAGTTGCAAGAAAGCCCTGGCAAGAGAATATACCAGACAGTTATACGTGTGAATAAGAAAGCCCTGGTAGCGGAAAACACCAGCCAAAGACAAAGTGAACAGGTCATAATGAATATATCACCACACCGGGGGTCCTGAGAGGGATATATCTGGACAAGCCAAATGCTGTGTATAACCAGAGAAAAGAAGAAGGAAACCACCCTGGCAGGGGAGTACACCAAGTGTCTTCACAAGATAAAAGATAAAGAACCAAGTTGCTTAAACATCAGTTTTGTTGTATGAGAAACTCAAGGAACTGATATCTTCTAAAAAACCTACAGAGGGAAAGGAAATCCAGGGAAGGGAATCACCCTCTGGACAAGGATCTTTATCCTGCTGGAACTTTTGTTATGGAGGTGTGCATTTTCCTTTTGAACAATTATCAATCACTCAATGCCAGAGACATGTTCCTCTCTTCACCATAGAGTTTATTGCATAAGAGTGTGAGGGTCAGAATAATAGACAGACCCTCAGTTTTGGTTCTCGGTAGGAAAACGCCTCTGGTGCAGGGACAGAGAGTTATTTCTCCAACCCCTTTTGTTTTAATAAAAGTCTCTGACCAAAACCATGAATCCCTTGTGTCCGAGTCTCATTCCAGGCTCCTCACATTTCTTAATGGGTGGATTTTTCCTCGTGTTTTTTAGATAGTTATTTGCATTTTTAGTGCTTAGTTAAAACTTATATTTCTATATAACTATGATTGGACATTCTTTTATTTTGGACAATTGTACTTTTACTTTTTGTGTTGCTACTCATTTCACCTCACACCCTTCCTGAGAGTATAGCCTGCACTCAGCCCACATTACCAAAAGAAGTGACGGAGGTAAACCCGTCAGGCTGTGTCTGTTTTATGATTGGGATCACTGTTTGGTTAGCAGTAGTGTGAGGCTGTGTAGGCGGTTTAGCCACTACTCATCCCGGTAGAGCTATACACATTTCGTCACATATGCTGTCTGGATTGGAATTTGTAAATCACACATCCGCAATGGGTGGTGCAGACATCACCCCTAATGAGCCTGGGAGAGTTTCAGCTGAAACACTAAATATGTTGACAGTGTGCAGGACAGCAGTGGGTGGGACAGCAGTGGCAGCAAGCTGTCCCCCCAATATGGCAAACGCATGTTAGCGGGCCCTGGAACATATTTATTTATTTAGAAATTAGGCTCTGTCACCCAGTAAAATGTTTATCCCCCTTCTTCAATATTTCTTTATCCAGTTTAGCTCAACTCTAGGAAAACTGGTGTCGCCCTTGTTGCACTCTTTTCGACCCATGAGACTATAGAGGTATACAGTCACCAGCGCATGTGGTCTGTTCATTTTTACTGTGCAGCACAATTTTAATGTTATGTTGAGTAAGAAAAGGCAATAACCATCCAGTGCAGTATTCATTAGGAAAGGAACAGCGGTAATGTTCCTTGAAACACTTCTCCTCAACCCCTTGTAGAATAAGGTCAAGAGTTTTCACCCATTGATTAATTAAATGAAAATCAGTAATGCCTGGTAATAATAATGCTGTCTAACTTAATTAAGTTTAGATTGCAATTTCGGATTCACATTATTATCGTGGAAAAGGTCATTTTCAGGTTTGCTGTGTTTTGAATCTAGAATGGAGACAGCAGGGACCGTCTGAACACTCTGCACAGGCCTGGGCATCAGCAAGAACACCAATCAGTAAAGGTTGCAGAGGTCATAATAACCATTGAACCCAGAAAAAGGAGCATCGCCGCCCCCCACTACTCAGATGGATTCATGCACCCAATGGTACATGGCATTCAAGTACACCTTATGCAACAAACAACAAAGAACAACTGGCACCCAGACCTCGCAAGATGTCAAAAAGTCCCTTATGCCAGCCAGGGGAATGCCATGTAAGATTGGGCTTCGATCACCAGTCCTAAAACAAGAAACCACAACAGTGTGTTGAGGATTTACTTTGCCAGATACGTTCACTAGTTGATCTTAGACAGGGAAAAGAGAAACGCCCAGCTGTGCCGCTGGCTATGCTCATACTGGCAGGCAGATGCTCCAGGAGGTCCTTTGGCTGGCACACCCTACTCATATGGCATAGTGCTGCTAAGAGAAACCGTGGCCACTTCTTTTGCTCCAAAGATGGAAGGCCATGGGACTCAAAGCTATTTGGGACCTCCATACTGCCACCTGTTAACCTAACTAGGCAATTGCAGTACTGGAAAGCGGTTGGGAACGGGTGGTTTAGGTAGTGGTAGGTAGTGGCTAAGACAGATAACCAAGACCAGTCCTTGCTAATATTTGATAGTCCTGCAAGCTGAGCGATTACATCCGCGTTAATGCCACCCTGTGAATTGCCAGAATTTGTCTTTGGAGAATTTGAGGTGATGATCGGAATTGGAGTTTCGTTAAAACAGATCGCATCATCGATAGAATCAAAGAGATGCAGCATTAAGCCAATAAAACCTAGTTCTTCCGTGTATTGCATCAACAAGTTAGTGATGATGGCTGATTGCACTTTACAGACCATACGATGATTCACAATTAGTGGCAGAGTGACCCATTCTATGTCAGCCGTATTCAATGTTCGTAATGCTGGAATTCTGCTAAATGCTTGCAACAGGGCAGATCAATTGAGGCGCTTAATTCCATTTTTATCTGAAATAATTTCCCATCCTATGATTGTCATAGAGTACTTACTCGTTTTGCCCATACCATCATCTTCCCCCCTTTGATGCTGTGGCGATTGTGACCGTTGACCTTTCTTAGAGTCCTCCACTATAGGACCATGCGCCATGGGGAAGTTGTTAGCAGACTCAGGGCAATTTTCCATGTTTTGCAACTGAGGGGGCATATCAGTAGGTACCGAAACCAATCGAGGTGCGGCATTGACAGGTTTTGAATTACTGGTGGAGGGTGTCATAACCACCCCCATCCCCGCTTGGACAATTTTATTCTCAAGAGGTTTGAAAAAGTTTGATAACTGAGTTTGGGAAGAGGGCTGTGGTTTTTCTTCTGTATTCAGATGGCTTATTGGGAAAGGAACAGGGCCAAATCCGCAAGATATTCCACAGACTTAGAAGTTTTTTTGGTAATGGCTGCACAAAGGCCAATGCCAGCTTTAAGAGCAATTTGTTCATCTGGGCTAAGATGTTGTATGGCCTTTTTGGATTCTGCGGACAGTTCCTCCAAATTAATACCCTTTTGTTCATTGGTATCTGACTGACCGTCAACGTTTGTAGTAGTTGGTAATGTACTAATTGAGCTTGTTTTTATTTTTTTATTGATTTATTTTGTACAGCAGTACGTGGGACAGGTACTTGAGCTGCCATCTTCCTGTCAGCTTTTCTTTTTAAAGCTCGAAAGAAAAGTCTTTTTTCCTTCCTCGAGGTAAAATTATGCCCTGCTCCTGTCGAGGGGACCTCGGTAGGTGCGGTAGCAGTGCAGTCAGTAATAGAATCGGTTTGTACCTTTGCGTCCAATAGTTTTGTTAAGGCTGAAGGACTATCAGGGTGGGAGCTGTGACAATCTTCAATATTGTCTGAGAGAGATTCCACCTTCTGCTCATCAGGTCCAGGTTGCAAGAAGAATAAGACCTGTTCTATCTTCTCAGCATGTAGAGCGACCTCCTGGCATACTTGTGCGTGAGTAAGGATATTACATGATGTTTCAATGAGTGGAGTAACTACACTCTGCACAAATGATTGAGGAAATGTATAAATGACTCGGGGTACCTCCTGATTTGGTAGTTCATGGAAAGCAACTGGTATGACATCTGTTTGCGTAGACACAGAAGCAAGACAAGACACAGTCGCTTTCAGAGGTGGCTGAAAATCAGGTTCACGTCTGAGACTATCTGCAAATATGAAGCCTTCTAATTTGTTGATTTTTAGAAGAATCTGAGTCAAGGAGGACTTGCAATCTCTGATCTCATAATGCATGTATTCATGCCCTCTATCTAGTAAATTCAATATCCTTGTTAGTACGGGATAAGAGGCTTCCAGGGATTGCATGTCCTCAGATGGCTCCAATAAATCAAAGCCCAAAGGATGATTCAACTGTTTTTTGGTGGGTGAAAATACAAGACCTAATGCAGGATCTAGGGCCACTGTTGGATTTAAGGTTGGAGAAGAGGAACAGGAACCAGAGGAGGGAGGATTCTGAGGGTTCATTTTACAAACCTCTAATAAAGGAGGGATATTGAAATCATCCAAATAAACAGCTTCCTTCCAATGGATATGCACATCGACTCTCTTACAACTTGGAAGCGTGATAGGGGTAGAAGGGCCAACAGAGAGCCGTACCCGTTTTTCAAGTGCAGCAAGCACCACTGGAGCGAGAATAGAGTTATCAGAAGGAGAAGAGGCCAATTGCTCGTTTGAGCGGTTGTCTGAAGAAAGTGGGTCATCCATGCACATGATAAGGAAGCTCTTGCGCACGGGCTTCAAGGGATCATTAAGATTGGTTGGAATGAACGTGCTAGGCGGAGAGGCATTACTGACCGCTGCTGCCGCTTGCGCACGTGCATAGGAAAATGCTACCTCATGTCGTACCAAGTCCTGATCAGTAGCAGGGCCCCACATTGTGGACAAACCAGATACCTTACTGGCAACAGGCATAGTATCATTACCAACACGCTTAGACAGCGACATTCATTTACTTTGATGTGCTTTGGTCGTACTTGCTTTTTTTGGAACAGGTGAGGTGAAAGCACGACCGCTACGAAGGCTTGATACCATTTATGGTCAGTTCACTACAATCACCCAGAAGCAACCTTTAAACCACAGAAAATGCAACAAGTTTTAGAACACAATGTTAGCACAAAATCTCACTCTTCCACTAAGCAGGACCCACCTCCTCACCCTCTCATTCTAACAGCCCAACAGCCACTTGCATGCCCACTTCGATGCGCGCGCACGATGCACGCGCACGATGCGCGTGCTTCTGCTGTTATATAGGAAGTGAGGCAAGGCTGGGTGCGGCAGGAGGCGGGCGGGAGGTGGGACCAAAGCACCAGATTGGCTGAGAGAGAGAGGAAAGAGAAGAAGCAGTTACACTTGGGAAATGTGTAACAGTGTTTAACCTAAATAAAAGCGCTGCGGCGAAGCCGCGGCTAGTATTTGAGCAAGAAATTGCTCTGAGTAATATAATTTGCTAGTCCATTACTTGAGTTAGGTCCAATGCTGCTAGGGTTTTGCCGGCAAGAAACTTCCTCTTGCAGACTGCGCGAGCGGCGAAGCAGCAATTATCAGGTCAGAGCAGTCCACTGTAGAGCAGAGTTTCAGGGCAGCCCAACAGCCACTTGCATGCCCACTTCGATGCGCACGCGCGATGCACGTGCTTCTGCTGTTATGTAGGAAGTGAGGCAAGGCTGGGGGCGGCAGGAGGCGGGCGGGAGGCGAGACCAAAGCACCAGATTGGTTGAGTTAGGTCCAATGCTGCTAGGTTTTCGTCGGCAAGAAACCTTCTCTTGCAGACGGCGCGAGCGGCGAAGAAGCAATTATCAGGTCAGAGCAGTCCACTGTAGAGCAGAGTTTCAGGGCAGCCCAACAGCCACTTGCATGCCCACTTCGTTGCGCGATGCGGTTAATGCAGCCAAGAGAGGCCCAGTCCACACAACACACTAGGAAACCTTGGGCTAACTTCTTAATAGCCTGTCATCATATTCATCCCATAGATGCATTACACTCTTATCTACACCACACATAGATTCCTATTTGGTAAACTCTTCTTTAGTTCAAATGTTTTTTTTTGTTGCAATTTGCTACTCTAAATCATTTGTCCAAGTATTTTACCTGCTACTTTATGTTTCGTCGTATGTTGTGTGTGTTTACTTTCTTTGGCGTGCATAGGTTCCCACTTCAATAGTGGCATCATCACATTCTGGGTGTCTTTGATGATTATTTCTCCATTGCAGAATGATGTGGCTTGTGCCGCAGTGTAACCCGCTCCCACACCATACAGTGCGGGGAAGAGAAGAGTGGTCTGTTCTTTCAGCAACAGGCGTCCATTTGAGGTAACAATCCACAGCAACCACTACCCCTCACATCTCGACATCACCAGGAGCAATGGAGGGAAATAGGGTCATTGCCCTACAAACACACACACACACACTGCCACTGCCTATATCACTGAGAGCAAAGGTTTACACAGGGCATGTCCCACATTATCTGTAACAAGACAGCAAATACTTTCTCACTCCGCCTCCATCTATTTTGATAAAAGTTAATATTTGTGAGTTTTTTGCCGACTTTGTTTGTGGCTTGGCGAAGCGTTGTTCCTTATATAATTCCACATTGGGCACCACATTTTGCATAGGTTCCTGTTAGCACCCTTTGGACAATACTAGCTACATGACATTTGGACATTTGGACACCCCAACCCGTTCCCTGGATTTCAGAAAACATTTGTGTGTTTGTGGCTGGGTTTGTGGCTTGGCAAAGTGTTGTTCCTTATACAATTCCACACCATTTCACTAATCTGCACCAAATTGTGCATAGTTATCTATTAGGACCCTCTGGACATTACTGGCTACATGAGATTTGGACACTCCACCCCTTCCCCGGGATTTCAGCAAAACTCTAAATTTGTTTGTTTAGGAAACTGCTGACGCAGGAAGATCAATCACCACACTCACTTTAAAAGGCTGGCGTGTTCTCTCAACAGTGCGTCTTAATGCTCCCATGGTTCAGGCCCATTGCCTTTCCTTTCCGTGATCGTTCTGGTTTTTCAAAGCCCTTTTGCCTGCCTGTTGGCTCTCTTCTCTGCTCTGCTCTGCCGCCTACCTGTTGGCCCTCCTCTCATCCCTACTTGCTTGTTGCGTCTATGCTGCCATCCTGCCTCTGATTTTTTTGACTCGCTTCTGTTTCCCGCTTCCTTCAATCCTTTCCTGCTCATGTGACTCCTATCGGAGCGTGGCTCCTTTGACAGACTACTGGACATCTAACAAGCACTTCCCGATCCAGTGTTACACTTGTGGTTACACTGCCTTACACCACTTTAATTACAGGAAGTGAGCATATCCTGTGGTGTGGGAGAACAGGTCCCGGACCTCGCCCAAGTCCATACATCAGCTTGGGATGCAAGGGGGCTGTGTCTCCTGACTGCATTGACCCCGGTTCACCTTGGACAACTCGTGGCCCGGTGCCTCCAAGAAGAAAGGGAAAGGCTCATCACAGCAAGGACACAGTAAGCAACGTCCTAGTGATCAAGCCCTTGACAGAGTTGTGTATCCTGTCACCTTAATTGTCAACCTACCTCCCCCACAATGTCTTTATTTAGATGACTACAACTAGATTACTCGGCCTTGCCCAGATCCTACCTCATCAACACATGCACACTGAATATTAACGTGTGCGGCCACTGAGTTGGCTTTGAAGGAAGCGCTCCCCAACCCTTTTCAGGACCCCCATGCTAATTTTGCCCCAATCTGCCCCTACTCTTTTTAGCAGACTGAAGCAGTTTGCTTTACATGTGTACACCACATTTGAAAACACTAAAGTAAAAAAAGGCATTCATACATTGCTTCTCGGGCATATTATTGATGTGATGCAGTTAGCCTTGTACAACCTTATATTACTAATTGGCTCTTGGTGTGATATGTTTGGAGCCATTCATTTGTTCTGATTCTGGGACTAACATATTGGAATGATATAAGAGAGGGGGAATGTTATCAGGGCGTTATCTACCTGTTCCGAGGGCTGGAATGGGTGGAAATGGCCCGGGGCCCGAGTTAAAGGCCCGAGCAGAGCAAAACTTTGGGAGATTCAGCCCGCCTTCCTTTGCCTCCTGAGTGGCTGGCTCCCCCGCCCAGGGTGCTGATGAAGAGTCTCAGTGAGTAGAAGAAGTTGAGAGTGCGAGATATACCTTCACATTGTGTTGTAATTGACGAGCTGCACCTTGGGCTGGGCCGTGGGTACGTTGTATAACAAGTGGGTTTTAGGATTCTTTCTTAGGTCCAGACGGTCTTGTGCATAAGTTTGTATCTAGTGTGTCATAGTTGAGATCCCCAGACTGAAAAATGTCGATATTCTAGGGTGCAACATATTTTCTGGTTTCGATTTTATTTAAAATTCATAACGTTCAACCTACACAAAATAAATGTATTTCTGTTGTGGCATGAAATAATTGTGTGATCGGTTTTACTGCACCAAGCACAGGGCGCGTCCAAATGAGCATTAATTCGATTTTTGAAGATGCAACTGGAGGGCTCTTCTTTATATGAATAAATGGCAAATGCAGAGGGTTTGGAAAAGCACCCGCACATTTCTTCAGAGTATGATGAAGTTACCTGCCTGGTTCTGGTGGCATCAAGCGGGTGATCAAGGGGGCTGGGTTCCTCCCCAGTGCTAGTGGATGATGGGCGCCAGGGAAGCATCCCCTGATCACCCACACTTAATTACTGTCACATAGCCGTGGAAATCTAGACTGGCTGAGAGGATGGATTTGAAGAAAACAGAAATAACTGCCCATGAGGTTGGCCATCTAATTGACCATTTAATGCATTGCAATTGAAGGTACAGGTTTGGAACGTCACCAGTAACACAAACTTGGTGGAAAAGACTCAATGATATAAATAAATATTTGGGACCCTGCAAACCGTATAAACAGATCTGACTAAAGCATTCTGTTTCCTTATCCCTCAAAGGCCTTCATCAGGACCTACACAAAATGTCCTAAACTGCAACAAACCAACACAAAGAGTATGAGGCTCTCTGAGGCTTTTATTCCATGACACTCAGCTCTTTTAAAACGTGCTTCCTAAATCCTTTCTCAGGATTAAGTGTTGCATTCTGCCATCTCAATACGTTTATAATGTGGCTGCGCTAAGTGGTTGTGCGAGCATCTGCTGTCTGCTTCTGCGTTGCTTGCAGATGGTCTAACATACGCCCAACGTCGGAGATTGCTGGAGTGCATGCACTTTAGGTTGGCTAGAAAGTGCTTTGCTGTTTCTCAAAGCAAAGCATACACTTAATCAAGGGTCCGGCTGTCAATTAGGAAACCTCTAAAGCACAACGCTCTCTTACGATTGGGGCACTCACTACCTTCTGGCTGTTGATTAAAAGCAGGTCTGTGGGCATCCACAAGAAAGAGTCCCTCTTCTGGGAAACATGCCAGACGTAAGTGGTTTTGCTCAGTATTTGTATTGACGGTATAGAAGTGCTTCTAGTGCTTGAGCACATGTTTCTGGTTTAAAAACCAATTACTGCTTTTGGAATATATTTTTAAAACTATGGAGACTTTTTGAACACTATAAGTATGACATTTTTCAAAAATGTATTTTTTCCAAAAGTACCATGTTTAAATAGGTCCGACGTATCCAGTAATTACTTTTAAAAGGGAGAACATGTGCACACGTGCTGTTTGCATGCACAGACTATGAAGCATAGACGTAGTGAAGACACTTATGTGACCCATGAGATGGGCGTCTGTCTAGTATTTATTTATTGGTCATTTGTAATGCGCCTATAGACAGTACGAAGCAGAGAGTGAAGGGGGATCCACAAATAAGTACACGTTAGGGCGCTGCCGTGGCACCAAGGGGTGAAAGCCAACAGGAAAGTGTAGGTGAGGGGGCCCCTGAGGGCAAGCGCAGGATGAGGGTTGGTGGGGGCGGGGTCGTGGAAGAAGTGCATCGGTAGACTGGGCAGGGGGCCTAGTGCCATCTATGACTCTGAAGGAACCAGGCCACCAGTCTCAGGCAGTGGAGACATTAGCGGTGGAGGGTGAGGGAGAAGGAAGAAGAGAATACAAAGGTTATAAGGAGCATCTGGAATTTAAGGAGATCCGGGTCAAGTCTGAGAGGGGCAGGGAGGCCTTTCCATAGGGAGGCACTTGCAGAGGAAATAGATCTGCACCCAACTCTGTGCTTGGAAAAGCATCTGATTTGCAGTAAGTTAGAGCTAGATGAATGAAGGGCTCTAGTAGGGAGTTATACAGGCAGAGGGATTTGGATATAGGGGGGTTGCAGGGCCCAGAAAGAATTGTGAATGATGCAGAGGGTCTTGAATTTGATCCTTGCAACAACCAGGAGCCAGTGGAGAGATGTAAGGGCTGGAGAGATGCGGTCCCTGGGCTTGAGGCCAACATAAGTCTTACAGTCCTATTCTGGATTAGTTGAAGGGGGCAAAGGGAGGAATTAAGCAGATTGAGGAAGAAACTGTTGCAGTAGTTCAGCCTGCAGAGAACCAGTGCGCTGGAGACATTGAGCTTCTGGGGGAAGGTGATTAAGGGGAGAATGCCTCTGAGGAGGTAGATCTGAAAGTGGGCCTTCTTAGACAAGTCTATGATGTGAGGTGAGAAGGAGCGAGAAGAGTCAAAGCTGACACCAAGATGTTTTGCTTCACACAAGGACGAGGAAAGAGTGCCAAAGGAAGGTGGCTAGACTGTGAGAGGGAAAGAGGGAGAAGGGGTCCCAATGAGAAGAGAGAGGGAGACGATAGGTAGAGGGGGGTAGCTTGAAGGAGAGCTGCGGGCCATCAGCATAACACTGAAAGTTAGCAGAGATGGTGGGGTTCAGATGGGCTAGAGGGACAAGGTAGATATTGAAAAGCCAGAGCAAGAGGATAGACCCCTTGGGGACACCAGAGGTGGAAAGTGAGATGGTGGAGAGAAAAGGGCCCAATTAAACTTGGGAGGGTCGGTTAGAGAGGAAGGAGGTCAACCATTCCAGGGCTAAGAATGTGATGCCAAGGGCAGGCTCGGACTGGTCTGTAGGGCAACAGTGCAATGCCCGAACCAAAAAACGCAAAATGCTAATGTGAGCCAATTTTTGGGGTCAAAGTGGGCTACTTTGTGTGGGTCGGTTTGATAAGTTACTTCACCATGCAGCTAGTAGTTTTGACCAGTGTTACTGAATAAATATTATTTAAAATGCAGTTTGCATCACATTTTATCAAAATCCTCCCCCTTGGGTACTACTGAAACAGTCTGTCACAAAAGGAATGAATTGCCATTTGCAACTTTGGGGCACTCTTTCATTGGTACCCAAGAAAATGTTATGACCCAGCCCAATCCAGGCCAAGGGTGTCACAGAGCCGCTTTATCAGGGTGGCATGTTTGACCGTGTCAAAGGCACAGGAGAGGTCAAGAAGGATGAGAGCAGAAGGGGAGCTGGAATCGGAATTAGAGAGCAAGTCTTCACGGGTGTTCAGGAGAGTAGTTTCCATCCCTCTGGCAGCTCTAAAGCCAGACTGGTAGTCGTGGAGCAACCAACAGATTCACTGTGGTGGACACGCTGGGAGATGGCCAGCTTCTCCAGGAGTTTGCCAAAAACAGGGGTGGTGGAAATAGGGCAGTCATTTGCCAGACAGGATAGATCGGCAGAAAGTTTTTTGATGAGAGGGGGCACAATGGAGTGCTTGAGGATTGAAGGGAAGGATCCAGTGGTAAAGGAGCGATTGCAGAAATCAGCCAAGGCAGTCGTACAGTAGAGAATGTTGTCCTTGAGGAGCAGGGGAGCACACGTTTGGAAGAGACTCTCATAGACTAGACTTGTCTAGAAACCTCATCAGCTGGTACAGGAGAAAAAGAGGGGGAAGGGGAAGAGGGGGGCCAAGGGAGGCCTAAGAAAAGGGGAGGGAGAAGGATGTGGAGTAGAGGTGAGTGAGGAGAGGATGTCACAAGTTTTGGAGATGAAGTGAAAGGCCAGAGAAGTGCAGAGTGCCAGGGAAAGCAGAGGAGAAGTGGAGACTGCAGTATGGTTGGCGAGTTCCTTGCAGATTATGAAAAGTTCAGCCATGTTGTTAGATGCTGCTGAGATACATGCTTGGATATAAACCCTCTTCTTAGTGCAGATGGCGTGTCTGTATTGCTTCTGGAGAAGACAACAGGCCAGTTTGTCAGAGGATGTGCTCGATTCCTGGCACTTCCGCTTACCCACTCAGCACTTGCATTTCGTAGCAGCAAGATTGGAATCACACCAGGAGTTGCACTTGGAAGCAGGCTTCGTATAAATCCTCATGGCCGAGGCAAGAATATCCAGAGAATTGGTCATGGAGAGTTGAAGGTTAGAGAGGGCAGTGTCAGAGTTAGAGTCAATGGAAGGGTTAGGAGGGGGAATGAAGGTGGTGACAAAAGTGGCAGCTGACACTCGCTTCATAAGTCAAATGAAGGAGAAGGAGGCTGGCAGTGCGGTAGAGGCTTAGCTTGAGCACCAAGCAGGTACAAGTGAGAGGACAGGAGAGCATGATCAGATCAGGAGAGAGGAGTGACAAGAGGATTGGAAATGGGGAGGTCAGTGTAAATGATAGCATCCAAGGTGTGTCCGGCAGAGTGCGTCGGGCTAGAGGGAAGAATGGAGAGGGAAAGAGAGTCACAGAGGTTCCGGAAAGAGCCAGAGGCCACATCAGGGGAGCTAAGATATAAATTGAAGTCTCCAAGGAAGAGAAGTTTGGAGGGGGAAGTCAGGAGGGAAGAGGGGAGATCAGCCCATTCAGAGAGGCAGTGGGAGACCTGGCTAGGGGGCCTGTAGATGTTGACCACAGTCAGAGAGAGGCCAGGGGAGACACCAAGCCTACAGACAAATTCAAATGAGGAATAGGTCTGAGTGGGTATGATAGTAGCAGGAATCCACTCTGGGAAGATGAGGGCCACTCCATCTCCAGGCCGGTTAAGCCTGGATTCAGAGAGGATCTTGTAACCTTCAGGGAGGAGGGTGCCAAAACTTGTGACAGAGCTGTCTGTGAACCATGTTTTGGTGAGAGCAAGCACGTCTGGGTCGAGGTCCTCAAGGAGGAGACAGATATCAGAGGAGTGTACCAGAAAAGGGGTACAAAGCTACAATCTTGCCAGGCAGAAGTGCTGTACATTGGACAGATGATATCGCAAGATGGCAGAAGAGTGACACCAAAAAGTCCAAAAGCAATACGCAGGAGAGAAAAACCCACAACTGTAAGACAAATGCAGCAGTTCCTAGGATTACATAATTACTGCAGGGCATGGGTGTTTGGCAACAGCACTTATATCAGGCCCTTATTAAGTGCACTGAAAGAAGTACAAAGAGGGGAGAAGACATTACAATAGACAACAGAAATGACAGGCATTTAACGAGCTGAAGGAAGCAATATGCACAGCTCCAGTGTTGGGGATCCCAGAATACCAAAAGGAATTGTTCATATTCTCACACTCCGATGAGATGGTTATGACCGCAGTGCTGGCACAGAAGACAAGCATGAGGCACAAGCCTCTAGCCTAGTAGAGTCGGAAATTAGAGCCAGTCATGAGAGGACACTTTCCATGTGAACAGGCATTGGCTGCAGCCACATTCACAGTGAACAAGTCAGCGAGTATTACCATAGGATGCAGCACCACTCTCTACATATAGCATGCTATCTTTGCAATACTGGAAAGACCGAAGAGCACGCTGAAAACACAGAGAGCTTCGGGGTATTTGGTGTTACTATCTAACCTGGCTGTCAAGAAAGTGAGATGCAAACTTGTCAACTCAGCAACCTTTCTCGCCGACGTCTTACAGAAGGGGAACTATGTACACGACTGTGCAGCAAACATGAAAGAATTCAGTGACACTTGCAAGGTACAGGAGGATGCAATTGAGTGGGGAGACATTCATTACATTGATGGGTCTTCAACAATTGACCAAACTACTGGGGAAAGGCATACTGGGACAGCAGTGGTGAGACTCGGAGAGGACGGGACAAGCGAGGTAGTGACGAGTGCACATCTGCCGTCACATTATTCAGCACAAGAACCAGAATTAATGGCCTTAATATTGGCATTGGAGCACAGCAGGGAGAACGAATACAATGTACTCGGATTCAGCCTATATGAGATCCACAGTAAATTCTGGGCTGTCACTTTGGATGAGGAGAGGCTTCAGGCATGCTGATGGGTCACCAGTGCAGCACACACTCTTATTGGGAAGACTGATAGAGGTCCTAGATCTCCCAGAGTGAATAGTAATAGTGAAGTGCCAAGCACACACAAAAGGGGAGGATCCCATCTCTAGGGGTAACAAAGCAGCAGACGCGGAAACAAAACGTGCCACCGATTTTGAGGACATTTTAGAAATGGAAGCCTTGTCCCATGCGTGTGATTATGCAAGAACTATGATACTGAAAGGGGGGTACAACACATTACCAGTAACACAGATTATGGAGATACAGGGAGCTGCACCAAGGGAAGAAAAGGAGCTGTGGCTAAGGAGGATGTACAGTGTCTTCGACAGACGCCCTCTGGCAGCAAAACAATACAGGGAAGGTGGTAATGCCTTTCACACTATTGCACAAAGCAGTGACACAATTACACTATCCAACCCATACAGGAAGGGGGTGATTGCTGCTCATATTGGAGAAACTTGGTTCTGTCCTAACGTGGCAGAACACGTGGCTGAATTAATGACCAACTGTCTAGTGTGTAAACAATATACTGCAGGTAATACATTGAGGGTAGTGAGAGGAGTCACACGTTGGCCAGTGGGTCTATTCCAGCACCTGCACATCCACTATGTCAACATGATCCAAGTCTGTCAAGGGTACCGCTACATGATAGTGGTTCTGTGTCCATTTTCAGGTTGGATCCAGGCCGGATCTTGTTCCCATCCTGATGCCCTTAGAGTGCCAAAATTCCTGGTCCAGGAGATATTCCCACGATGGGTAATGTGTGAGGTCCTGCAGTCTGACAATGGGCCTCACTTGACCAATGAGATGTTCCGGAACATCACAACCCTGCTAGGAATCCAACACAAATTCTCCTGTGCCTATCACCTTCAAGCAAACGGAATGTGTGAGTGCCTCAACGGCTTCCTCAAGGAGGCTATAATAAAATCAAAAAGACACTAAATAAAAGCTGGCTTCATTGCCTTCCCTTAGCCTTGTTTGCACTGTGCAACAAGCTCGGGTCCGACCACCATTTAACCCGACATGAGGAGGTGACATGCGACTTCTACTGGCTTCCTGCTGAAAGTGTGTCTGATGTATTGGGTCAGAAAATGTACGAGTATACAACCTCCTTGATTGCTAGCGCCTCTTTTATTTCCCACCAGCTTCAAAGACAACAGGAGAGGCCTGAAGCCGCAGAAGAGAGCAATAGCACCGAAACCAACAAGGACTTACTTAAACCGCCACCCTTGTATCCAGGTGATAAGGATCTTTTGCGTAACTTTTTCCGCAAGTGGCATGCCCATGGTTTACAGGCCCGAATGTGGTTGAACTTGTGACTCAGAGAATAGTGAAACTCATTGGGAAGACCACCTGGAATCACCTCGGTGACATCAAACCCTAAAAAGCAGTGGCCTCTCCTAGCACCGACATCGACAGGGCCAACGATCCACAAGCACAAGAGCAAAACTATAATCTGGAATAAGCACAGCCCAGCAGAGGACACTCAACGGTTACTCAATCAAGGGCTGCAGAGTTAGAGTAAGGACTTCCTACACATCCAGAGTGAGGGCACGCTGTCACTTTGTTATTTTTCTTTCTGCACACATTCATCGAGGAAATATGATGGTTTTTATCGCATTTCTTGGAAAGTTTCATTTCCTGAAACCTTCCAAGGCCCATTTGTTCAATTTTATAGGAGTTCCAACCGAACACAGAGACATCACTCTAATGTGTATTTCCATGTCTTTATAGAATATCTGGCCCAAGTTTACCCACAGGTCGAAAGAGGAAACCCATCTGTCTTTGCAGTACTCCAAGAACCTAGAATTAAAGCTGTGTGAGAACAACTATTCATTTTAGCCATGGCAGACTGCATGGTCCGTGGAACTTGAATCAATACCATACTAATCCTATAACACTAAGTTTGCGCATTTCAGGTGGGCAACTGATATCTTCAAGCTGAACCAGCATCCAAGCAGCACATGTAATGGAGACGGTTAATAAAAAAGTGCTTATCTTGTCTTGTCACTTATTTCCAAGTGGTGTTTTTGCTTTCCTTTTATGGCAAATATCCCTTGTATCTAGTACTACCGCTGTATCCTCTACTAACATTACCCTGACTTCAGCAGGTGGAATGACAATGTCAGGTGGACAGGGGAGCACTGTAAGCCTGGTAAGGAGAGGTAAGCACAGTGTTGATACAGACATTGGAGGGGTAAACCTATGTCTCACTGAAACTGCTTGAGTATTTAAAAACATGTGGTACAAGCACATGACCAAAGTAGGCAAAGCAACCACAGGGGAAAGCTGCTATGTCTGCTCATTAATCCTCTATGCCATAAGTTCCTCCAGAATGTTTATAGCAACAGAAATTCCAGCAGCATGAGCACAATGTTGTATGTAGCTATCAATGGTTACAACCTGAGGAAGATTCCAAGGGAAAACAGCAACATTGAAATGGAGGTCAAAGGCAACATTTCCCTATGAAGACCCACAGAAAGGAGAAACAAAAACAATAACACTGAAGGAACTGCCCTGCCCGAAGAGGGGGGGACAAGGAAATAGGAAGAGAACCAGGATGTCGGGAAATACCACAAATGCTTGTGTATGGCCAGGTATACACAGCAGAAGGGTGGAAGGAGGAAGTAGTGGTTAGCAAGTTACACACCCTAGTACAAGCACCAGTAAACACAGTACAAGGAGAACATTACAATTGCCTGAAAGAATGGGATGCAAGCACCAAGTTACTGGCCTGGGTGGACAATGAAGCTGGACCAATGCCCACAATACCACTGAATAAACCAGCATTATGTTTCCAGAATTACGGTGCAGTGAAGGTTGGAGAAAACACAAAGTGCAGGTACACAGAAAAGCATCCAGCAATGAAGGTTGGCACAGCAGTATTAATGGATCACTATTGGGTATGCAGATCCAAGGCATACAAGAAGCTGCCACCCAACTAGGGAGGAGTTTGCTTGTTGGCACACATCAATATGCCAACACTGCTGGTGGCGCAAATGGAGATCAAGATGGACGACTTCCCTAAAATGGATGAACACAGAAGGAAGAAAAGATCAGTAGAAGCAGAGAAGAACGGAAGAAAGAAGAGATCAGTAGAGGTGAGCTGATTGAAAAGAGACAACTATTTCTCATCAGCATCAGAAGCATCACTGGATGATGTGCCACCTGGACACTGGCTGTTCGGTAGGACAGAAATGTGTTTTGCGTCAGTAGTTCCAGCTGTGCAAACATACACACACGCAAAATGGTTGCAGATAACAAGATGGAAGCTGATGCAGACAATAATCTCTATAGTAAATTGCTTCAATGCGATAAATGAAGAGCTCCGAGTAGTAAGGTTGATGGCTCTCCAGAGCGAATATGTTCTACACCTTCTCACAGCAATGGAATTGAGGAGTTTGCACCAAGATTGGGAGTTCTGGTTGCACATTTGTACCTGCAAATGACAGAGAGCATGGCACACTGACAGAATCAGTGACAAGATTATCAAAAATGCACACCAAAATGGAGGAGAAAGCCAAAGGAACAGGAAAAGACCAGAGATGATTGTCATGCATATGGTAATGGATGCCAACAATGTTAGAGGATGGACTGAATGTGTTACTAGGGGCACTAATATTAGTACTAGTAGGACTGTGTGTGATTAAGATCTGCATTACACAATGTCACAAAACTATTGAGAAGACAATAGGGATGAAAGTGTTAGTGGATGTAAACATGGAAGAAGAAAAGGACAAGATAGTAGAAGAAAGAAATAACCTGAGAGTAAAGGAGTGCTCACTGTTCCCAACTGAGATGATAACATTCGATAATGCCTTTGACAACAACAGATACTGGGCGAAATGGGTATGGTGCAACCCAGGAGGGCACTGCCAATTTATGACCCGGAGTTTCGATTACCAGGGAAAATACTATGGATGTGTTAGAGGAGTAACAAAGATATGGCTACCAAAAGCAAGAGTGATGAAGTATGGTGGTGTGGTCGACAGGGCGAACAGAGGGTGGACTGAAGAGAGGGTGCCTGGAATGCCCCTCCTCACCCCTATGAACCTGATGACCCAAAGAGTTAAAAACGCATGAAACAACTCCCTATTCGAGCAGCCCCCAGGAGGGCCAGTGACATCTACATATGCAGACAGATACCCTCTTAGACAAACATTCAAACCTTATCCAGTGAATGTGTTTTTGGACACAGGTGCCTCAACACTGGTCATGGACCCAAATGCCTCGTTGGATGATGTTGACTAAGGTTGAGAAACCAATGTGATGACATCATTAGTGACACCACTACATAGCCGCATTATTCAAGAAGTACACACGCAGTCATGCACAAAGTTAAACAAACATACACGTGAACACACAAAGAATATGCTTACACAGTTCTGTAGATAGAGGACATTTACATTCACATACTGTCAAAAGCTTTTATAATTTTTCTCATTAACCAAGTGCAGAAATGATGAACGCAAGGCAAATGAAGAGATGCAGAGCAAGCTTGCAACTAACCCTATGTAACTACAGGTTCACGTAAGGCGCCTGGAAGGACCAAATACGACTGACCAATAGGAAACATAGCACGGTATAGATATGTAGAAATCATAGTATACGTATAATGAGGATTACATGAGGCCACAAGCCACTGGACGAGAGACGAGGGAAAGCAGAACCAGGCTGCACAGAACAGCAGGCCAGGGTTTGCAGCCAAGATCAGAGACAAGCAACACATTCCAAACCTAAAACGACAAGGGGCCACCTGCAGAAAAACTGAATTAATCCTCATAAATTGTAGACCAGATGTGCTCAATTTCGTGGTCCTCAACCACGTGATGCAGCCGAGCTAGACAATGGTCATTCACCCACGGTGGGAAGAGGAACTGAGCTTAAGGTCCTTGGAAAGTGCATTTATATTTGGATGGAATTACACCAGAATAATTCTAAATAACCGGACAAACTCGAGAAGATGACAAGTTACTGTTTTATTGACAATTATCTAAAACAGCAGACATACGCTCAGTCTCTCAATGATTTGCACAAGAAATACAATTCTTATACTTCATTATGCCTCAGAGTGACTTCATATTATGTGGCAATAGTGGAAAACATATCACGAGTCGGGAGTGGTTAAGGGAAATATCCAGATATACAATCATATAGGAGCCAGGATTGTTATTGGCTGTCCTTGATCAGGTGGACAACTTATGTCTACATCTTTAAATATGTAATTTAAGAAACAATAGTTGCACCGTGTTTCATTGGTCTTCCAAGCTATAAGGTCCTTCATTATATGGACTAATACAATTGGTTAGCACACTTGTGCCATGTTTTGGAACATTTGGTTCATTTAGCAGCACGTAAGCCAAGACCCAGGTGCAGGGAGATAGGACGTGAAGCTACCTCACCATCTAATTAGCCCAACATCTCCCATTACCCATGCCTTCTGCCATGAAATTGTGTTTGTACTTGGCCTTGCAGAGTATTCTCGTCCTGGGAATACACGAGAGTGAGAGCACTCGCTATGGTGTCTGGAACTCCAAGTTCGAAATCTATTTCCATCCTTGGCTCACGTAACAAGAGACCATGATTCTGTTCATTCTGCAGCTTTTAAATGCCTTAAATGAATTAAAACTTGCCATTGTTTGCATTCTTTCTTGCACCTTAACGTGAGAGGATTCATCCTCCGCACACTTGTACTCTTCAGGATTGAGAGCTGACCTCGATTTCTAGGATCTTGGCTTCAGGCCAGACAGCCTTGCCACGCAACTTCACTAGCCTGCTATTCTGCTGCAACACAGCTTTTCATTCCCCCTTCACGGTGTTTGGGTTATTTTATTTCATGATACCAATGTCCAGTTTCTATACATTGGAGGCTTTGCCTGCATTGTATTCACTACTCAGAGCTAGCCTATACGATTACTTGATCTACTTTGCGTTTCAGCATCTGTATATTCATTGAACCTCTGCTTTCTGCACTACTTTGTTAATGTGTAGTAGTCTTCTTTTCCACATTGATAGTTAAGTCAATTCTTTACTTCATCATCATCTTTATTCAGTATCTCGGGACATCATGCAAACTTTCCTATGATGTTAGTTCATTTTCTTAGCTCTTTCTCATATTCCATCAGGGAGTTCCTCCTGTAGGCTGCCATCAACTCGAGGGTGCATTCGATAGGGTTGTCTCAGTGGCTATCTCCTTCCAAATACTCCCTGCGGTATTGGCAAGATATCTGGTGTCAGACAAGGCACCGTCTCATGTCTCCAATACAAATGAGGTAGGGGGCCGGGATCTCCTGCGGATATATACATCTGCTCCTCTACAGAACGGTACTCAGAAACACAGACATGAAGTGAAACATAGAATCGTTAACAATGTTGCAATGCTGAGGGCCCTCTCACAGGCAAAAGTGGTACTGCTAACAGTGACATTGGGAGCACATAAGGCCTCATTATGAGTCTGGCGGTAACCCTGCCGTTGCTACCGGTGGGTTGCCGCCAGACTCGAAAAGTTTTATCGGCGCTTGACTTCCCGGTGCCACAGGAGTTTCCAAGTCCAGTGGCCCAGGAAGTCAGGCGCTGGTAAAATATAAGTCCCTATTCCCATTGAGTCCTATAGACTCTATGGGAGTGGGGACACAGAAGCACCGGCACCATTGTTAACGGTGCCGGTGCTTCCGTGACTGGTCTGCCTACCGTGGCTGCTGTGCCTGGCAGGGTCACACCTGTCGAGCACAGTTGCTCCGGCAGGCAGACTCATAGTTTTCCGGTCCGGAAACTAGCTTGCCAGTGAGCTTACCAACACCCTTGTTTCCGGACCAGCAAACTTAAAATGAGGCCCATAGACATTCTCATCACCTTGAGAAGGTACACAGAGCTCTGAGAACAGAGCTGGGTCCTAGGCCTTGGGAGATCAGCTCCAGCCAATTAGGGAACAGAAGTCCAGGGGTGCATGATAGAGGGCAAGGGCCAATGGTAATCCTGCGACCCTGCAACAATGTAATAGATCGTTTCTTGGGGAAGGGGCTGGCCAGCCACCTGACATGTGAGGGCAAATTAACTAAGATCTATAGGTGCTATCCATAAAAGATATCACTCCAATCACCCAACCGGAAAGACCAGTAGGTTTTTTGGGGAAGGGCCCATGTTGTGACGCAGGGGGGCAACAAAATAGTCCAACACAGGCTCGGGAGCGGTGATTCTGGGAATTTTTGAATGTCCTGTATGATCCGTCGGTTTGTGTAATAAACAACAGTTATAACTTGCCCTTGGCTGAGTCCTCTGTATACCCCGGGAGGGTTGCTGGGCCCTGGGAGCTAAACGGGTATGCTTGTAGTAACCCCCAGACCTCTGGCATACCTAAGCCAACAAGTGTGTTGCAGAAGGACAGCTGGTGCAGACCATGGGATCTTGCTGCAGGAGCAGGCCGCTGTATTTGCCGGAGGAATCCGAGACTGGCATGGAAGTACCTGATTGGGAGGAGAGCAGTAGATGGTAGGCGGAACAGGCTTGCTGCAGCAGGAGTCAGGTTTACTTTTAGCTAGGAGCTGTGAATGGGATGGGGTTGGGTATAGTGGCCCCACAGTCAGGCAAGCAAAAGTGTGTTCAATGAAGGCCTTCAGGGCAACGTTGCTGGATCAGGGTCCTCTCAGGGCATCTGGGGTTTTGCGGTTGTTATGTTGTGGAGCTACGGGACGATGGGGAGCTTCCCCTGGTCCTATCCACATGATTTGAAAACTGGGCATTGCTCCTTTCTTTAGAAAGTGAACAGAAGTGAGTGTTTGCCTGGGAGGCATTTTAATTGCGATTATCCACCGGCACACAGTGCGGTTTCACCATGCATGCAGGATTTGCATGAGGTGAATAAGCTCTGCATGCAAAGTCCTTAAAAACAGTGGGACTCATAGGGATATTCCTAATGATTCTCTGACAACATCAAAATGGCCGTTTAGGTATATAAGGGGCAATTCAGGAATTCCAGTGGCTTTTATGTTTTTTGGTATTTTATCTTGTTAATTATGGTGGCTTTGGACAACACATCACCACAATTTCTTAAACACCTTGTACATACGAAGTAATTACATTTTTAAGGGCAAACACTTGTTTAACTCATGTTTTCATAAATATAGGTCTCACTAAATGGCCCAGACGCAGCTCAACATGCAGACCCAAGATCTCCACATATGTATTCGAATATGCACTGTACACCTCCCCTGTATCTGATTTTGAACCAAGCAGAGCAGCTGGACTCCTTAATCAACAAAGTGGGAAAGGTTTTAAACCTGCCGTTTTAAAAATGTCAAGTAATTGACATGACATTTGCTGCACTGTATTTACCAGCTGATCCAACATGAGGAGGATACTACAAACAATAGCCCTCATGCAAAGATTTCAGTTTCTTTAAAGCTGTTCAAAATAAAATTAAAAGAAGATTTAAAAAAAATACAATATCCCATCTATAATTCTGAAATTGACCATGTAGCAGCGGGCGCGCAACATTTTACTATGTGAAGAATGTTTCACAATTTTTCATGGAAGAGTTTAAGAGTTCTTAAGAAAAGTTGTTTTTTGAAAAGCCATAGACAATCTTGCCTTACGTTAGCTGTGCCATGGAGTGCACAGTGTGGAAGGAATCTTGTTCTTAAAACTCACATTCTGTTCATAAAGAGGCACATCAAAGAATCTACGCCCAAAAGAATTATACAAATATCACTAAAGAAATACAAGCTATCCAAAGCCTTCAACAGAGAACAGATGCCATCGCTAAACCTGCAGACAAAGGTGGCGCAGTAGCACTTACCACATCCTACAAACCTCTGGAAATGAATCCTATAAAAGCCCTAAACAAAGTGAAAAACAATGGGATTGTGCGATACAACAGAATTAGGGCCTGATTAACAGAGCTTTTTTCAGTGGGATTTTCCCATTGAAAAACACGTTTGTAAATCAGGCCCCTAATCCCAATGATGAAGTAATTGCAGAAATACTTCTTCATCCCAGAACAAGACTTGGAAGATTGTATATGCTGCCAAGTGTCCACAAGGCCATCAACTCTGGCAGGCCCATAATCCCTGCTCAGGAATCAGCCACAGAGACAATATCTGAGTATGTTGATATGCACCTTAGGCCCATTGTCCTAAAACTACAGCTATCTATGTAGGATACCATTTACTTCCTACGAATGATTGAAAAATTAAACCAATGTGCCATTTTGATTAAACCACGGTCTTAGCTACCTGCATTTCATGTAACCTCACCATACACCAATAGACCCCATGATGATGGTCTTCTGGTGCTTACCAAAGTGTTCAACAAAAGATCCATGAAAACGCCATCCGCCCAACTGCTCACCAACTTGGCACGACTTATCTATACACTTCAACACTGCACTCAGGTGCTGGACATGGCTTCGGCACTCAAGGGGCATCTTCTATGCCAACATCTTCATGGCCAAAATTGAACATCTAATCTAAATCCTTCAATAAACCAGTTGTTTAGCTCAGATGCATTGATGACATCTTCATAATTTGCAATGCATGGAGAAAATCACTTGCAGAATTAACAACTTTTACCAACAGCATCCATCCCACAATCAAATTCACCAAGAACAACACCTTGGAAAGTTCCCTCCTTTCCTTCCTGGATGAGTTAGTCTGCATTCATGAAAACAAGATAGATCTGCACGCTAAACCATCAGATGCCCATCCGTAATTCAACTGTCCTACTGTGGCAGGCTCATCTCTGCAAGGAAAGTCATGGCCACCACTGATTCCTGAATGTTCACAATGTAAGTAGGGTGGTTTCACAGAATGACGTCCGGTTCCTAATCCGTGTTGATTCCTTAAATGTCACACTGCCTGTAAGGTTGTTTCATTGAAAGACATTCAACTCATGTTCCGTATTCAATCCATGAAGCACTGTCCGGAATTTACAAATGGATCTCGCCTCCAGTTGGTGTAGTGTCAACTCTCGATCACCACCTCTGACGCCACAGGTTACGGTTTCGAATCCCATGAATTTCAGCTTGCTTTTATCATCCATCTGGTGTTGAAATTGCCAGTGCTGGCTAGTGGCAACTTTGGGTCCTGGCTCCCCATTGAGTTTAAATGTTCAAAGATCCTTATTCTTAATTCCTGAATTGTGCTACCAATGTAGACTGAGTTACACACAGAGACAAGATAATATAGATAACATATTTGTTTCTACAATCAATTAATTGCCGAATGGTAGAATCGTCAAATTGATTAATATTGTTAAGCTTTGTATTTAAAGCCCACGTGCACATAGAACAATTCCTACATTTGAAACGTCCAGCAGGCTGGAGCCAGAGCAGATTGTTGGCTGCATTGTCATGCTTGAAACAAGGGCTTAAGATTGACCTGAGTGCGGGGGCCCTGATCTGGTGTTGGTGAATGAGGATTCCTCACAGATGAACTTGTTGATCTCCATATCCAATTTAAGTAGATACCAGAGTTTTTTGATGATTTTAGATATTGTATGGCTGTCTAAGCTGTATCTAGTGATGAATCTTCCTGACTCATTTCTCTGAGTTGACGTTTTCCTTTTAGGGACCAGTGGGTCCTTTCTATTGAGGGCTGAGGCCTTTGCTCCAGCATTTCTGAGTCTGGAGATATTGTAGCCCCTTTCCTGAAATCTACTGGTAAGCAGAAGACATTCTTTCTTCAATCCTAGATCATTGCTGCAATTTCTTCTAGCTCTGATGTATTCTCCAGAGGGTATATTGTCTATAACTGATTTACAATGACAACTCGCTGCGTGCAGGGCAGAATTTACTTCTGTAGGTTGTCCGATAGGCCTGTCTAATGAGTCTATTCTGCTCAGCTGTTTTTCTAGAGATGAACCATTTATCTTGCCAAATTGTTTTACCAAGATTGCCTTATATGTTCATACGCACATTGCGTGACACTTTGCCTGTTTTATATTAAACACTTCTCCATCCTTGTTTACTAATCTCTTCTTTTGTTCTTTCCCTTCACCTCCCACTTATTCTCGGCAACATATATTGCTTGTCATGTTACGTTTTCTTTGGTCCCGCTCACATGGATGCTTGTTTCTATATCTTCATTGTTGGTTGTCCCCATGTACCTAGCTTTATAACACTCATGTACAGCCTTGAAAAAGTCCCTACAGGTTGAAACACGCGTCGGCTGTTATGGTTTCTGGCTTTATTGGTTTTCTTGCCTAGTTTATTGAACAGGTTTTTTAAATCATGTATTAAGCCGACAAATACAATTTGGTCGTTTTTGTGACAGCAATGTGGCAATATACCGTAACTTTGCAACACAATCTGACATGCTGATGTATATAACTGACTCAGAGCTTTGTTATCACAGGATTATTCTGGTACAGGAAAAACGCTGGGGCCGGAATTACTGGCATTTGTTCTGGACCGGCAAAACCGTAATCAGGGCCACAGAGCTTGATTATGAGTTTAAGTGTATTGCCTTAGGGAACGCCACCACACTCCTTTACCATTACTGCCTGTGGTAAAGCATGCAGTCGCATGAAAGGTTCCCATGATGCTGAGTCACGTGGACCTTTCAGTTATTTCTCATTTCAGAGTCACTTAAGATCTTTTGGGGAACTGCTATATTACTGCATGCGATATTAGACCATTGGGGAAATACCACATCTCTTATTGCGCCTGCATGGAGGTTAGTACCGCCACACAGGAGCAGGCTGAAGTTCACAATAGGGCAGAATGGTGGACATCGAGTATTCAAAAATGCCAGATGTTTTACCGCTAAGGTCAAACTCGTAAACATGCCCATAAACTGTGTTTACCACAAATCAACAACACGCCACTCCATGCAAACATGTATAAATCCACACTTTACGTTAATGATATTAATCTTTTCTGTTTTGTGAAGCTTACGTTTCTATTTGTTATCATTTGTTATTTTTTCAACATTGACCGGTTCGCCTCCAGTAATCTCCTGACCCTTTACACAACATAGCGTGTCTTTACCTTTTACAAAGAACTCAATACTTGAGGGCGCTCTGCCAAAGAACGGATGGATAGCGGTTTCCAAGACAGCCAGCAGCACGCCAAAGTCTGACATTTAAATTATGCATGTTAATGGCTTGTCAACAAAAGAGACATCTATTTAAGAAAATGAGAGGCATGCGAGAACAAGGTGTCTGGGAAGTAAGAGGATAAGTGCAGAGGGGAGGCAGAAGTTTGCAGAGGTTTTTTCTGGGTTAGCAATCTAGAAAGCATTTAGACACGGGTGTGTGCTTTGGCAAATATACTGTATTATGAACTTCATCACTGTTATATGACTGTGATATTCTTGTCTTTGGTTGGTCGCTGTTACTACATGGCAGCCAAAGCCTGCGATAAGGCTCCCGAGAAGACCAGTGATTGTAGACCTTGACAGTGTCTTGAATCTGTGGGAGCAAGGCATTCCACAACTTTGGTGCTGCCACTGCAAAGGCTTGGCCTCAGGAACACACTCTTTCGACAGATAAAATAAGAAGTAGGTCTTGTAAAGACACTCTTACTTGATATGCTGGTGTACATGGTTAGGAACTGTCTTTGATATATGAGGCCTCTGCGTTTTTAGATGAGGGCACTATGCAACTTGCAGAGAGTATTGCATACTAACCTATCATGGACCAGGTCAAGCCACTGCAAGTGAGCCAAAGCATGCAAGATGGGATTGCATGTCTTCCTTCCCTTTACCAGGCGGGCATCAGCATTTTCTTTTCACTGTCTTCTGTACAGTAGATATACCAGCATTGCTGTTATCTAATCTGGATGTCATGCAGAATTTGTTAACTACTGCTTTCCTGGAGGCTGGTTCCCTGTGCAACGGCACTAAGAAAGTTAATGCACTACTTGAAAATGATTTAAGCTGAGTGGCCGTGGTCTGCTGCTCATCAATACAACAAAAACAGATTTCTGATTCCTCAAAAGCAGACACAGCAGGGATGCATCAAGTCAGAGCAGAGGTCTGCATATCCTATGTCCTAATAGGTCAAATGTGACCCCCCCCCCCTGTTCTTAGTGGAATTTTATTTGGGTAAAATACAGGTGATCCAGCTGCTGACTTCCAGCAGAGTTTGAGATGGTTGGCAGTGTGGTGGTTGTCCCTATTCTGTGTGATCATAATCTGTGAGTCGTCTATGTAGATGTACAACTGTTTACCAGGATATGCAGTTATGGCAGCCATTGGGTTTTGATGTACGTTGAGAGGATGGGGACCAGGATGAGCATTGCACACCTCCAAAGAAGCTGTTTAGCGGCGGGAATTCTGAACATAAGCATCATTCCAGTGTGCAGCGGAACAGCAAGGCGTAGGATGAGGCAGACATGACTGTGCTTGGAGCTGATGAAAGTGAAGTATTGTTGCGATGGTGGACAGTTCCTGTGCAAACCTTTCCAGACAAACGATGGACTGCATTCTGGACAGACCTACACGTTGACTTTTTTTTTAAAGCGGAAAGATTATTTATTTATTTAACATTTGTAGAGCGCGCCTAACCCGTGGGTATCTGGTCACCGGACAAGGCAATTACATTCATAAGAATTATGCTGGTGAGGTAATAAGATTTACAGGTTACGGTATTTACAGGCATTTACAGGTATTTACAGAGTGCAGCAAGCATTGTGTCGTCTAGCATCTGGTGATTCTACCATTAGAGGTAAGGAGCCAGATTTTCAGTTTCCTGTGGAGTGATGAATGAGAAGGGGGTCAAAATTGATCAGATGGTCTTTGTGATAAGATATCCATAGTTCACGCACTATTTATTTCTTCATAACATATTGAAAGAAGCTGGGGTTCATGATTTGGACTTACACCTTCACATAAACCAGTGTGTAACAGCAAGTCTTAGGTTTATACCTGTGTATCCTGCCCCATAAGGGGGAGGCATTTCTGGCTGTTTCTCCCCTTTTGGGGTCTCGCCCCTTTTCAATCATGGGAGTTGGTGATGGGGAATTGGACCTTGCGTGTCCTGGCATTTTAACCACTATGGCATAGTGCTGTTCCTTGATATCCCGACCTTTCCTAATGTTTTCTTGTTTATGTTTGTTAAACTCTGAATTAAATATGATATTCGTACTTTCAGTAAAGTCGCCTTGCTTTTCTACACAGTGGCACATGACTGGGAATTACAAGGGCTGCCTAAACACACTTCCCCCACTCTGTAATGGATCCACAGTCTGGCTTCAGCCTCAGCAGGTGGCCTGGGGAACTTCTAGTATGTGTCCACAAGCACCACATTCCAAGAATCTGCCTTAAAATAACCAAAATAAAACAACGAGGCCAAAAACACTGATCTCTTTTCGAATTTCGAAAAATGTTATTTTCGGCTGTTTGCCCTTGCTTCCTTTTTTAATGCGGGGAAGATCCCCCGCAGCCCCCTCCTCCCTCCGCGCCCCCACCCTTTTTATATTCCCTAGCCCAACCTCCATCTATTTATGTTGAAAGAATGTGCAAAAATACTGGAATAAATACCCATTCAAATGACTTGGCGCAGTTGGAAGAATTACCCTTGGGGTTGTATGCGTGCTCCTCAGTGTGTGAGGGGCAGCTTCACCCACTATCCGCTCAATGAATGCCAATTGTGGGGGAAGAGTCGTTTGTGCCGCAATTTAAAAATCTGATATTTCTAGCACAGCACATTTTGGAAATGATGGCAGATTATATATATATATATATATATATATATATATATATATATATATATATATATATATATATATATCCAAAACGTTAGTTTTTATTTTTTAGAGCATTTCTTCGATCAAAGTAATTTCCATTGCATTTTTTTAAGCAAGAAAATAAAATGAATGAGGTGGGGATAGTAACCTTAAAACACATGCACCTTAATTGACGGGGGGTGCTTACGCATAAGGACACAGTCCTGGGCTCTTTCAAATAACAAATCTTACTCATTGGGGGAACACACATTGGTTCGGTCTTTCTCATGCGTTATTAAATCAGTTTTGCAATGTTGTTTTCATCCATTTTAGCAAAAAGAGTAAAATCATGTATTTGTCATCGTAATCAAGATGATTGCATGTGTGAACAAAAGTCAGCCTGAGTTTAAGTAGCTGGGAAGCGACGTCAATGTTCTGGCTGAAGAAAGATATATAATCTGTTGGGATGTTTTATCTGTTTGTGGGTGGGTCACTGGTTCCTAGGTGGTAGTGTTAGTTTGGCCTCTTAGGTGGCGCTGTAGCATCCACTATAAGATGCAACTATTGCATTTGAGTGCAGGTGGCGGGGATATGACACGTGAGGGGGAACACACAGTTTGTGGGTGTTGTTTGGTTATTTGCCCACCCATTAACTGCACATGGCCATGCTTATGCCTATGGTCTTTCTACCAACTGCTTGACCCTCGCCGCCCAAAACACATCCCCAGGATATCTTTGAACTCGCTCTAATCAAGTAGAAACATCAAGCGTTAGCCTGCCAGTGTTTTTGCAAGCAGTCTCCTCAGTTAGCCGTTACACCTTAGCTGATAGCGGCTACTGATGTAATAAAAGGGTGCCTTCAGCTGCTTGATGTATATCTCTCCCTTGCACTGATGTCCTGTTAAAAGCAATTAATGCAATTAATGCCAAAGCTAACAGCATTGAGCCATTAGCTAGCCATTGTCAGGTACTGAAATCATATGCCAAGGTAATCACTCCATTTTACAGCTGTTCAAATTCATGGCCAGGTCCTACCTTTCTATCGGTGCCTAGCAAATGGCTATCCCATGCCTACACACACGCTCAACCGGTTGGCTTTGCCAATGCGTGTTTTTCTGTTGTGCATAACACACTTCATAAACCACTCTGCGGTGGAGGAACATCGGAGCAGCTCAGGACCATGAAATGCTGAATGCCTTTCCGCTTTATTCTGCCTCTTTCAAGGCCCTATGCTACTTGGCTGGTTTTGAAGGCTTTAATGGAAATACATAGACATTGTCCTTCAGTTGCCAGAGCTTAACAGTACTTCCCCTCATCTGTACAGTTCTACATTGTGGTGTTCTGATGTCATTTGTCTGAGATGTACATTATAAAATTGATAAACATAGCACAACTGATTGTGGGGCTTGTGAGCTGTATCAGCATGGCAATCTAACCATGAAATATAGACCTACTTGTTTGAAGGTCGTTGCATTTATCCAGTAAAGTGGGAAATGGCAACATTACATTTGAAAAATAAAAGAATCTGTATGTTAAACAGAGTTTCAAAGCGGAACCTTTCTAATCGTCTGCAGTTATCTACTATCTAGAGTTGTTTTCAATGGGGCTGTCATTACTTTTGTGTGTCCGAGAAAATTGCTTTGAATATATGAGGCTCTACCCCAGACTGTCTGCTTTCCCTTTCCTCAAATAGAAAAATCTGCATTGTGAATCAAAATGGCACAAGTGCATTGCGCCCACTACTTGAACAAGTCAGCATTACAATGGCGCTCCCCATCGCAAGATCCTCGCTCGAAGGCCAAGTGCATTGTGGGCATTCTGTGCTTTGAGTGCTTTTAGGGCGCAGAGAGACCTGACACATCAGTGACGTAGCTGCTTTCAGAAAGAGAATGAAGAGTCGCCTGTTTTGGTAATGTTATGGCTGGTCTTATTCTGTGCTCTGCCCATTTCTGGTCAAAGACACAAATAGACTCGTTATGAGTCCGGTGGTAGCAAGGCCGATAAATGCCGGCACGACTGCCACCGGAGTCATGAATTTACCGGCACCCAGCAATGGGCAATTACCAGGGCATTCCAGCCCCATCGGACCCGGTAATTGCACGTTGCCGGATGCCGGTATTTATTACTCCCCATTTCCATTTGAGTCCCATTGAACTCAATGGGAATGGGGAGGCTGGATGCAACGGCACCATTCATGGTGCATCTGTCGAGGTCTGCTCACGGGTGCCGGTACGGCCGCCAGGTCAGACTTAGCAGGCGGGAAGCCACCCGCATGCTAAGAGAAACTCTATGAGTCACACAGGCCACCTGAAGACCAACTGGGTAGGCCACCTTTGTGGCTGAATAGGCAGCGGCACTAGAGAGGAGTGCAGCATCCCGGTGCCCTGTCAGACCTTCCCAACTCTCCGTTCATAGTGCCTTGAAATAGGTGCTCTCTGCTGCATGGCACATGCTTTATATCTTGAAGAATACCCCTGGCTCCCCATGATTGGCCCTAAGTAGCACCTGTGACCTAAAGGTGTGTAGCCTCAGTAGGTGGTAGTGAAGCACCACCCTTAACTCAATCAAATCTAGTAGTGACATTAAAGTATCACCACTCAGACAAAATAAAATGGTGATGCTACAGTGGAACCTGTGAGACAAAAGTATGAAATCTGACTAGGCGGTGGTAAAGTGCCACTGAAGAGCCAACATTAAGGAGGCACTGCTAAGCACTACTTGTGCCATCAGTGGTACCAAACTAGACAGTCTCACTATGTGATGGAAATTTGCCCTCTATAAAGCAGTACCACTGGTAGCTCTACTGCCACCTACAGAAGAAGGAACTAAGCAACATATCTGCAGAGTTGTTGTGCTTGTGCAATGCCACCCATCCCTGTGCACACTCTATACCAATAGGTGCAGAGGCGTCTAAAGGTGGACATGTTTACTTCTGTTTGCTCTCTACCTCCAAACTGCAACCTTTGTCCTCTCTGCAGAAAATGCACTACATGCCGGAAACTGCCTTTTACACATGTCCACTTGACGTAATGCTTCGGGTCTCTGCTTAAGCATAGGTTTGACCAGCTATTGGGTGCTCTGTCCCCCTTTCTCAAGAATGTGTTCCTATTGGAAACTGCAGTGGTCCCGTTTATTTGTAGTAGGTCTTCATAGCTGACAGGCATGAATGCACAATCTTGCATAGAAGAAATGCTGCATTTTACAATTTAAGACAGCGTTCGTTTGTGATAAATAAATGATAATGTGTTTTTTTAACAGTAACGCTTAACCTAACTTATTCTCCTGCAAACGCTACTGAATTGTAGTGCCGTGACAGCCACTTTCAAGTGTTAGTCCTACTTTTATGTTGCCTGCCCTGTCCCGGTTTTTTACTTTTTTAAATCTGGTCACCCTACTTAAGCACAAATCACTAATGGGGTAATTCATAGAATTCAGCGCACAAGGGGCGCACGCGGCTGGCGCACAGTGTGCAAGTGCGAATCCCTGCGCCTGCCGCGTGCACTAAAATACATTTCCGCGCACAGCGTATTCATGGATTCCAGCCACCAAAACCAGCCGTGGCGCACAGTGGTGCAGCGACCCTGCAGCAGCGCCAGTTACGCCCCCAAGAACGCCCCTTGTGCAGCGAAAAGTCATCAAAATCCCCAATCCAGCGCAAAGGGCTGCGCTAACCCTCTACCAGCACGGCAAGCGGGGTACATGTATCACTGGGGTGCGCGGGAAGTTTCACACGCGATTGGCCCTGTGCGAGCGGGGTACGTGTATTACTGGGGTGCGCGGGAAGTTTCACACGCGATTGGCCCTGTGCGAGCGGGGTACGTGTATTACTGGGGTGCGCGGGAAGTTTCACACGCGATTTCAGCTGGGTACGTGTATTACTGGGGTGCGCGGGAAGTTTCACACGCGATTTCAGCTGGGTACGTGTATCACTGGGGTGCGCGGGAAGTTTCACACGCGATTTCAGCTGGGTACGTGTATTACTGGGGTGCGCGGGAAGTTTCACACGCGATTGGCCCTGTGCGAGCGGGGTACGGGTATTACTGGGGTGCGCGGGAAGTTTCACATGCGATTGGCCCTGTGCGAGCGGGGTACGTGTATTACTGGGGCGCACGGGAAGTTTCACACGCGATTTCAGCTGGGTACGTGTATTACTGGGGTGCGCGGGAAGTTTCACACGTGATTTCAGCTGGGTATGTGTATTACTGGGGTGCGCGGGAAGTTTCACACACGATTTCACCTGGGTACGTGTATTACTGGGGTGCGCGGGAAGTTTCACACGCGATTTCAGCTGGGTATGTGTATCACTGGGGTGCGCGGGAAGTTTCACACGCAATTTCAGCTGGGTACATGTATTACTGGGGTGCGCGGGAAGTTTCACACGCGATTGGCCCTGTGCGAGCGGGGTACGTGTATTACTGGGGTGCGCGGGAAGTTTCACATGCGATTTCAGCTGGGTACGTGTATTACTGGGGTGCGCGGGAAGTTTCACATGCGATTGGCCCTGTGCGAGCGGGGTACGTATATTACTGGGGTGCGCGGAAAGTTTCACATGCGATTTCAGCTGGGTACGTGTATTACTGGGGTGCGCGGGAAGTTTCACACGCGATTGGCCCTGTGCGAGCGGGGTACGTGTATTACTGGGGTGCGCGGGAAGTTCCACACGCGATTGGCCCTGTGCGAGCGGGGTGCGTGTATTACTGGGGTGCGCGGGAAGTTTCACACGCGATTTCAGGTGGGTACGTGTATTACTGGGGTGCCGGGGAGTCCCACACGTGATTTGGCAGTGTGGGTCCTCCCAGGTGTTCCCTGTACACCCTCCACGGCCCCTGCAGGCAGCCCACACCACTGGGGACTACCCTGCATCCCTGGTCATGTCCCGCAGGCAGCCCACCCAACATGGCCATGCCCCCCAGCAAAGGCACATGTCTGCTTGCACTACTGAACACCAACTCATGTCCCCTTGAACCCCCACCCCCCAGCATTGTGAGGCACCTGCCAGCAGGCCCCCACTCATGTCCCACTCATGTCCCCCTGCACCCCCGCCCCCCAGCATTGCGAGGCACCTGCCAGCAGGCCCCCACTCATGTCCCACTCATGTCCCCCTGCACCCCCATCCCCCAGCATTGCGAGGCACCTGCCAGCAGGCCCCCACTCATGTCCCACTCATGTCCCCCTGCACCCCCACCCCCCAGCATTGCGAGGCACCTGCCAGCAGGCCCCCACTCATGTCCCACTTATGTCCCCCTGCACCCCCACCCCCCAGCATTGCGACGCACCTGCCAGCAGGCCCCGACTCATGTCCCACTCATGTCCCCCTGCACCCCCACCCCCCTGCATTGCGAGGCACCTGCCAGCAGGCCCCCAGTCATGTCCCACTCATGTCCCCCTGCACCCCCACCCCCCAGCATTGCGAGGCACCTGCCAGCAGGCCCCCACTCATGTCCCACTCATGTCCCCCTGCACCCCCACCCCCAGCATTGCGAGGCACCTGCCAGCAGGCCCCCACTCATGTCCCACTCATGTCCCCCTGCACCCCCATCCCCCAGCATTGCGAGGCACCTGCCAGCAGGCCCCCACTCATGTCCCACTCATCTCCCCCTGCACCCCCACCCCCCAGCATTGCGAGGCACCTGCCAGCAGGCCCCCACTCATGTCCCACTCATGTCCCCCTGCACCCCCACCCCCCAGCATTGCGAGGCACCTGCCAGCAGGCCCCCACTCATGCCCCACTCATGTCCCCCTGCACCCCCACCCCCCAGCATTGCGAGGCACCTGCCAGCAGGCCCCCACTCATGTCCCACTCATGTCCCCCTGCACCCCAACCCCCCAGCATTGCGAGGCACCTGCCAGCAGGCCCCCACTCATGTCCCACTCATGTCCCCCTGCACCCCCACCCCCCTGCATTGCGAGGCACCTGCCAGCAGGCCCCCACTCATGTCCCACTCATGTCCCCCTGCACCCCCATCCCCCAGCATTGCGAGGCACCTGCCAGCAGGCCCCCACTCATGTCCCACTCATCTCCCCCTGCACCCCCACCCCCCAGCATTGCAAGGCACCTGCCAGCAGGCCCCCACTCATGTCCCACTCATGTCCCCCTGCACCCCCACCCCCCAGCATTGCGACGCACCTGCCAGGAGGCCCCCACTCATGTCCCACTCATGTCCCCCTGCACCCCCACCCCCCAGCATTGCGAGGCACCTGCCAGCAGGCCCCCACTCATGCCCCACTCATGTCCCCCTGCACCCCCACCCCCCAGCATTGCGAGGCACCTGCCAGCAGGCCCCCACTCATGTCCCACTCATGTCCCCCTGCACCCCCACCCCCCTGCATTGCGAGGCACCTGCCAGCAGGCCCCCACTCATGTCCCAATCATGTCCCCCTGCACTCCCACCCCCCAGCATTGCGAGGCACCTGCCAGCAGGCCCCCACTCATGTCCCACTCATGTCCCCCTGCACCCCCACCCCCAAGCATTGCAAGGCACCTGCCAGCAGGCCCCCACTCATGTCCCACTCATGTCCCCCTGCACCCCCACCCCCCAGCATTGTGGGGCACCTGCCAGCAGGCCCTGACACATGTCCCCCAGCCAACACGTCATCACAATCTAGATCCCTGGCCCTTATGGGCAGCCTCCACATGCCAAACACCCACCCAAGTATTGCATCCACCCACTCAGAATTGCCAATTACATGATACAACCCCAATGGCAGGTATGTAAATGAACACACGTCCCTCACATACACACAATGGGTGTAAGTGAATGTCAAAACCCATATCATGACATGCATGAAACCAATGATATGATACTACACATTGAATTTTGATGAAAAAAATGTATTAAAAGCAACATAAATGGGATTAAAAATAAACAAACGACAATGGGAATTAAAAACAAAAAAGCAGCATGTCCGTAAAATAATGAAAAACCAAAAATCATAATCCAAAGGAAAGGTGTCCAAAGTCACAGTTCAAAAAAGTACATCCAAGGGAAAAACAAACCCAAAAACCATTGCTCCATGGGTAAATCAAAAAAAAAAACATAATCCAACAGTCAACTATATATAGATAAACAATCCAGGGTCCATGATCCCAACTGAAGAAATGAAACCTATCTGCCTGAGCGTTGCGTGACCCGTCACTACATCACCGGGTCACATACAGCCTTGCAGGTGCAGGGGGGCTGTTAACATCTTGCTTCCCACCCCCTTCACCCCAATTGCCCAGGTCAATTGTGGTGTACACCTCCCATTGGCACTACTCCATCTGTGCCGGCACTACTACATCTGTGCCATGGTTGGGAGGACACCAAAGGTGAGGGGCGCCTCAGCTGGGCGTACTCCTGGTGGCGGGCGTGGTCGGGGACGTGGCCGTGGTGACCAGGGAGTAGGGGGACTCCAGGGTGTCCAGGGCGGCCACAGAGGGGGAAGAGGCAGGGGTGCGCCACTTGAGCACAATGTTGTGCCATGTGTCGGTGCAGTCATGCCACCACCCCCTGTGGGACCCGGCAGTCTGTTCATCGACTGCCACGGGCCCAAGGGTAGTGGTAGCTGCAGGTGCAGCTGTGGACACCGCCACCCAGGTTCAGGTTCAGGGTCTGCCAGCGCAGGCTGCGTTGGCACTTGAGGAGCCCTTGGTAGATTTCCAACAGGCCAGCAGGGAAACCATAGGGGCAGGCAGGGCTGCTCAGACCAAGACACGTGTCCCTGGGGCAGTTATGTCATCTGCTGCCCCGAACAGTCGGGTGTTGGCAAGTGCAGGGGCAGATGCACCCAACAACACCCCGGTTGTGTGTCTGCCAACCAGGACCGTTGCGGTCAATGACCCTGCCACAGCGGATGTTGCTGTGCAGGGTCCATTAGAGGGCACCCAGATGCCACTGACACAAGTCAGGCCTTTGGTCGTCCCTCCACCTGCCACTCCCTTGGCTCAATCCACCGAACCCACTGGCCATACTGGTCAGGGCGGCATTAGCTAGCCAGGGTCTGCGCCACAGTCCAAGAGGAGGAAGGTTGCACCTGCAGCACAGGCTGGGACCCCACACACAGCCACAACCTCCCGCACGTCGAGGAAGAAGCTTTTCTGCAAGCAGGAACTGGACTTCCTCGTGGACTATGTGCGGGGCCACAGCCGGGACATGCTAGTGGGTGCCAATAGTCAGACTACGGCTGCCCACCGTGACGCCCACTGGAAGCATGTTGCGGAACATGTCAGTTCATTTGGCAAGAGTGCAAAAAGCGTTGGAATGACATCAAACGCAGCACTAAGGCTAAGCATGCCTCTAATTACAACTTGACTCTGGTGACTGGCGGTGGGCCTGCACCAGAGGAGGAAGAGCTCACTCCGCATGAGGCACTCGTTGCGGAGTTCATACCACCTGAATTGGTCGAAGGAGTGGGAGAGATGCTGGACTTTGATGCCCAGTCCAGTGAGTGTTGATGCGTGTTTGTTGAGGACGTGTGTGTTTCACTTGTGGGATGTGTTGTGCATGATTGCCACTACATGTGACGCGTACATGGTTCTGATGTGTAAGTAATGCAATGCTTCCGTGATGCATGTCTGCTCTGCTGGATGGTGGACATGTGGAGCAGACGGGGACTGTCCGCATCACCACTATTGCACCCTATTGACATGCTGGTTACAAGTATGCCCCTCGGGTCCATGTTCCAGCTCACTGGCCCTTCTGCATGTGGCGTGGGGTGACCTTCCTCTCAGCCCAGGAACATTGTCATTGCATGACTGACGTGCATGTCTCCTCTGCCTGCATGTGGGGACTCCATGTAGGCATGCTCCCTTGCCCCTCCTCCGCCACTCTGCACCCCAGTTCCACCTTTGCACTGGTCTGCTTCAATCTTGCCATTGTGTACTTTCCTGTTCATGCGTCCTGTGTAGATGCTAACTTCCAGCGTATGATCTGCCAGACATATGCCGTGTGGTACAGCCTTAGTACTTGATGCCGGGTATCTCACTTGTACTGTGCATAGGTCAGATGTCCCGCAGGGGCATGAGTGCCCATTCATGCTCCATGTGCATTGCACGCATGCCCCTATGTGTCCTTGACTGGATGATCACTGTAATACAAGTCCTGGGTGACATACATTGCATGGCATCTCATCAGCCTTCCCATGTCAACTGTGGCTCAGTACTGCGTTGCACACATGTTTAGGGTCTGACAATCTATGTGGCTCACAGGCCTCAGCCTGTTTAATGGCCAGTGACTCTGTCCAACTGTTGTAGTGTCTTCTTCACACGTGGGCGGCCTCCAGAGTTTTCATCATGTGTCCTGCTTACTGTCCCATCATCATTTGCAGTGTTGTCACTTGAATCACATTAAGCTGTTGATGCCAGTCAACACTGCCTGTCAATACACAGGTCTATGGTCAGCCTTTTGATACCATGCTAGGCATCCCTGCTTTTGTACTTGTGTGGAAGGGTGCTTGGCTTCTAGATATGCTACACATTGAATGCACAATGCACGTGATGCCTGAATTTGACCTTGCACTGCCTTCACATTTCCTGACACACACCATGGAGTCCTTGTACATGTAGATAGTGAGTGGCGTACACATTTTCTGCACTGCACAGACCCACTTCCATGGAAACTGCCACCTTTCAACAGGTCTGATCACAGAAGCAATTCAAAGTTGACCCAGCATGCATACCAGGTTATATGTTGTGTGTCACATGTCTCCCTGATGTGTTTGTTGTTGGTGTGTGTGTGTGTTGTGTGCTTCTGACATGTGTAGTGCCCTTTTTTCTCTCTATTTTTCAGGTGATGACGCAATGGAGGCGGAGGATGGTGTTGTCATGCCAGACACAGGGTTGTTACCACTACATCAACCCGGAACAAGTGGGGGTCGTGGGGTGGTAGGCCACGAAAACCCCCAAGTGCTACGTCCATCTTGTCTCTGGCTGCCTATGAGTGCAGCCTTGATGACGACTCTGACGTTCATGTCGAGTTGGATGAGCATCAAGTCCATGTGTCAGGGGTGAGTGATTCTGATGTGGACACCCCTCTGTCCGCGACACCTGCACTGAGGGATCAGACAGTCTTGGATCCTCCGCCCGTGGTGGATCGGGACGCAGGGTCACCCTCCACACCAGTCACTGATGTGCCTGGGACATCACGTCGACGGGGGCATGTAGTCGTGCAGCCGCGGGCGGTGCCAACACAGCGAGGACACCCGGTCCTTGGGTCCCGCAGGGGTCCAGCCCAGCAAAGCGATCGCCGCGCGCAACCGCAGTATACTGAGTGGGAGCAAGACATGACTGCCAATTCAGAACGGCAGAGGGCAGCAATGGAGAACATCGCTGAGAGCATGGAGCGTGTGGCCTGATCTGTGATCCCCCCTGCTAGGCAGGTGCTTCTCCAGCAGCAGGTGGCACGGTCCATGGCCCGCTCGCTCAGGCTGGGCATGGCGGCCTCAGACGGGGCACGCCAGGCTGAAATGTCGTCTCTGCGTAAAGCAATTGCTGCTCACACAGAGGCGGACATGGATGCCCTGAGGGAGGAGTATGCTTCCCTCAAATCCACTCTGGGTGTCCTTATGATGTCCCAGAGGCAGCGGACAGAGGAGAGGTTTGCACAGCTTGAGCGTACCATCTCGGCTGAGCTACAGGCTTGCCGGGAGGTGCATCGGTTGTCCAGCCAGGCCTTGCAGGAGGAACTCCGTGTTACACGTGCTACCTTGCAAGAGGAAGCACGTGTTTCACGTGAGGTTCTGCATGCAGACCTACGTCACATTGCCTCACAGAACCAGGCTCACCCGTCCGGCAGACTTGCTGCCGACGAGGGGCAAGCTGCGGCTAGGCATGGCCAGGCTACTGTGCCACGTCCTCCTTTCCAGGATGAGCCAGACTCGGACGACCATCTATCTCCCACATAGGTCGGGCTATGTAGGCGTTGAGCCCATGGAGTTTTTTTATTTGGCTCAGCATCATCGCATGTGGGTGTTGAGCAGCACCCTGTACCTCCCCCCTCCTGGGTGCCTCCCCTCCCCCCCAGGTCGTATGTGGCCATTTTTGATTTTTCTTTTAGTTTAGTTAGTTAAGTTTCTGTTTGATAGTTAGTTTAATTAGGTAATGTAGGTTTTTCATAGTTAGTGTAATTAGTTAATATAGTTTAAAATTGCTTGTCTATTGTGCTTTCATGTGATGGTGCGGTGCTTTGTGGCTTTTGAAGGCATCCACTGTCTGTTCCAGCTGGGCCCTTCAGGCTTGTCTTGTGTATGTGTTTGCTGCTTGGGGTCCTTGACTCACATATGCCACTCCTGCCTCCTTTATCCATGGGCTCGCAAGGATGGTTCGGTGTGACAGCCTATTACACAAGGGCTTTGGACTGTCATATCTGTGGCATGTCTGGTGCTGTGTAACTTGTGTTGACACCCCTAGTGGGGATGATTGCGGTGTTATTGTCCACTGTTCAGCTTTTGCTAGATGCGGTGTTTCATGATTAATGTGCACATTCATTGCTATGCATTGTGTAGTATGTTTCTTATCTTTACTGTACACGTGCTTGTTGCAATTCATGCCGTAGATAGTGTGTTCCACACTTTGGATGTGAAAGACGGACTGATGGTGTGATTTCTGATGTAAGTCTCTGACATGGTCCAGTAATGAGATGCCTGAAGAGACACACACAGATGACTTTAAAGCATTAATCATGTGTTTCATGCCCTTTCTGCAGGGGGATGAGCCTCCAGACCACCTTTGCCAGCAGACATGGCCCATTGGACGTCTGAATTCTGGACACGTTTGTTGGTGCCCACATGCACATGTGTGCACAAGCAGAGGCACAGGGATTGCAGACCTACATCCTAGAACTGCTGACGTGTTCCAAGGAACTCCAGGCAAGGTGAGCAGCACAGGGGGGCCACAACACAGCAAAGCTTGCACCAGGCGAGTTGCACATGCAGGCTTAGTAACAGCACTGAGGGTGAGCTTGGACGAATATTGGTATTGAAGCACACAATACAGCTCAGATGTGTTGGTGGACTGATGGCTGTTGATTGTAAGGTTGTCTGGGGCACCTGCAGGGGCAGTGGCACATACCCTCCGGTACACCAAGGTCCATTGAGGCACTTGTATCAACCACGTAGCCTTCCGAGACATGGAAAGGGGCAGCTCACAGGGACATACAGCAAGGGACATACTCGGGTGCAGTGCATTTAATTTCCATGTACATTTTGAAACATGCACTGCCTACTTTGTTTTGGTCATGGTGGAACACGACTTGTTCTGAAGTCATGCCTTGCTATATAGGTCTGTCTGCTTACCCAGGGAACATTGCATGTTGTGTGAATTGTGACACATTGGTGTTCCATTTGCCACACACCCGCCAGCGGCTGACTTACTGCATTGACTGTGTATGACCCATCACAGGGGTAATGTTACATATGGGTACGAAGCATCTACACCAGATTGTCTGTTTGTAGAGTAGTTTGTTGCTGTGGGGCATATTTGGTGGTGTGTTTTTGTGTTATGGGCACGGACAGATTATTAACTGTGGCTCTCTTTGCAGCATTGACGTGCTCCTGTAACCGGACCTGAGAGTGCGCAGGCAGGAGGCCAGCACTCAAAACCAGAGCTAAGTGTCTTGTTGTTTTTCTTTCAAACTGCTCTGCATAGGCTTGCTGGGGGGTGCACTAATGCATGGATGAATGTGTAATTCTATTTGGTATGTTTGTTTCCCCTAATCACCCGTAGTCCTATCCAATTTTAAACCCTGTACCCTCTACCCGGTGTTCCTGCTTCCCGTACCTATGCAAGCAACGTTCCCTAACCCTCTTTCCCCGCTGGGGTTGTGTAAGCCCCAAACTTGCAAGCGCCAAAACCCTAGAGGGGGTGTTTGGTTCGTGCCACTCCTAAGCCTGGACTACAGAAGGCCATGACAATGATGTCCAAGTTTGTTCGGATTGTGTATGTGTTCATGCAGGTAGTACATTTTCGTGCATTCCCTACTTTCATGTGTCATTCCTCCTCCCCTCTCCTGCCACTCACTCCAGTTATCCAGTGTGCCAACACCTGTCCCGACTGCATATCCCGGACCCTCCTTCCCCACCAGGGTCTCAGAGGCCTGTGTGAGTTTGACCTTGCAGGCACCCGGGCCACGGTGGGGGTGGTTGTTTCGTGCCACTCCTGTGCCTGTACACGGGACCTGTGACAGTACACATCCGTTCATGGTGCATCATTCTATGTTATGTACCACACATGGTTCACATCCTGCTGTGACATTGTTTTACTGTGCTACCTTGGTTGTTACATCATTGTAGTAGTACTTGGCCTTTGTGAGGTACTGCTACGTCACGTCATCTACTGGAGGGTGTTCTGGTTCGTTTTTCTGGCTTGGATTTTGTGATTTTGCAAATGAGGGTGGACTCTGAGGGTGCAGGCACCTTTTTACACACAAGGTGGGAGATGGTGTCGAAGGGGAAGGGTGATCCTGTGGCCAGGTGAAATTGAGGGTTGAAGGCTCCATGACCCAGGTGCAGTTGTTCAGTGGGTCATGGTCATTTGTGAGGGAGGGGGGGTGTTTTGTTGTTGATAGTTGCCTTGCCCTGCAGTGTGATGGGAACCCTGGCATTGTAATTGTGGTATCCTATGTACATGATGTGTACATGATGTGTTCTGCTGATCAATGCATGTTCATGTGTTCAGGTGTGAGGGGATAGTTGCGGTTTGACATGCTGGGGTGTACACATGGTGAATGTTCACATGTGATGTGTAGAGGACACTGATGGTCACTTGATTGCACATGCATATATTGAGTGCATGTCCTTACTGACCCACACACTTGCACTATGATGCACTACATGTACAACCACCCTTGGATATCCACGTGTACACTCTGTTTGCCTTCTGGTGCCCACTGTGTCCCTGCAGCACATGTTCTGTGACCAATTATGGATCCTGTACATGCCTAATTTGCTTTTTGATGTAGTTTGTCGCTTAGATGTGATGCTCAGGGTGTGCATCACACACAATAGCTGTTCACTGTGCTGTGCGCTGAGCAGTGTGTTGCAGGCGTTGGACACAGCACACAGAAGCTGCAGTGTTGATTTTGCAATGCACAATGTGCATGTAGACAGGCATTCATTGTTATGTTATGTCTACAACTTTTGTAATGCATTTGGGAATTACTTATTTTGGGTGGGAGGTTGTTGGTCAGTCATTTCATCGGATTCCATGTCAGGCATCATTGTCTGATGCCACTGTACATTTTTGACATGGCAATGTGTACCTTATTGGTACTGTGTTGGTGTATGGCTATTGCTTGCCATGTCATGTTGTGGTTTGGGAGGGTTTGAGTGACATAACAGTGATGGTCATGGCCTGTTTTGCAGGTGTGTGTGATTCACACCTTGCATGTCAGGGTCATCTGCTTCTCAAAGCAACTAGCTGGGGGTAGATCTCTCTCCGCGGCAGGGGCCTCCCTCTGGAACAGCCTTCCTGCCTCACTGGAACTTGAGGAGAACCCTCTCCAGTTCCGGAAGCACCTCAAGACCTTCCTCTTTACTTCTGCTTTCTCTCTCCCTCTCCCTTGCTAAATTCTTCACTGGAACTGCACTGGATCTGCAACTGGGCCACTCTCACCGACCTCGGTCCCTGGCCCAGCCACTCCACTTGCACTGCCACCCTGGCAACCCCTGCACTGCGGGACTGTCTCTCTATCCCTACAGCCACCCCTTCCCAGCACTTGTCTGCACTTACCTTTGCAGTTGCCACCAGCTGGCCTATTTATTTGTTTGTTTTTTATTCTACTTACCCTGTACTGCACTCCCCCGTCCCCTTCCCCTTGCACTTTTCCCTTCCCCCTACCCCTGCACTTGCGCAATCTAAATGACACCTGGCCTAGTAGTATCGTTGTCTGTCTTCCCTTGTTCCCACCTCCCTGCCTCGTCGCACCTTGAAACACTTGTGTATAGGCACGTTACAAATGCCATATCATGTCATGTCATATGTCATATGTGTGCCTTTTGGTCACACAGGATAGCTTGTGTTTAAGTAGCTAGGGATGCAGACAATGTGGCACTTCCATGGCAACTATCTCAGGGTGGTAGGGTTGTGACAGTTGACTGTCTCTTTGTCATCATCGATTGTCACCTGGTATGTGCCAGGCCTGTGTGCACTCCGCAGGGGTGGGAGTTTAGGTGACAAATGTGGCCACAAGCTGAGTCCGGGCTTCCTCGCCACATGCCCTGTCCCCTCCCATGGGCAGCGCCTGTGCCTGTGGTTGGGGATGTGGGGGCACCACCATGTACACCAGTACGCCCTGCCGTGTTGCAACATTGTGTAGGACACATGCTGCCACAATGATCCTGCACACTACTGGGGGTGCATAGAGTAGCTGCCCGCCAGAGCGGTCAAGGGAGTGGAAACGTGACTTGAGCACTCTGAATGTGCACTCCACTATGGCCCTGGTTGCAATATGGGCGGCGTTGTATCTTACCTGGGGTGGTGTGGTGGGGTTCCGGATTGGCGTCATCATGTGGTTGCTCAGAGGGTAGGCACTGTCCCCTGGGGAGGTGTAAATGGTTGTGATTATTGGGGTTTGTGTATTTGTGTGTGTGTGTGTGTGTGACATGCATGCATGTGCAAGGGCATTTGTACTCACCTAGGAGCCAGGTGTCGCCATGCTGCCCAGCTTCCAGGGCTGTGCTCAGGGCGGACATTCTGTATATGAAACTGTCATGGGTGGAGCCAGGGTAGTTTGCATAGACAGAGGTGATGATTCCCTTTGCATCGCATACCACCTGTACATTGATGGAATGCCAGTGCTTGCGGTTTCGGTAGATGTGCTCAGTGGCCCTAGGTGGACGTAGGGCCACATGGGTGCAATCTATGGCACCGAGCACTTTGGGGAAGTGTGCCACCCTGTAAAAATGCAGGACAACGGCCTGCCTTTTTGCGGGTGTTCTGGGCATGTATATGTGCCTGCGGACTGAGGGGCGCGCTGTCATGATTGCCAGTACCTGGTGTAGGCAGCGTGACTGCATGGCCTGTGAGACCCCCCCACTATGGCAGTAGTCCGCTGAAATGACCCAGTGGCCAAGAAATGCAGGACATTGAGCACCTTCTCCAAGGGGCTTAATGCTTGGGAGCAAAGGGTGGGGGATGTAAGGTCATCTTCCCACTCCCTGACCAGGTCTAGGATGATATGGGGTGGAAACTTATACCTGCCGTAGACCTGGTCGTCAGGCATCCCAAAAAGGCTTGTCCGTGGTGCGAAAATGAGTGCCGTGGCTATTCTCCTCCTCCTGCGGTGTCCCACGATCAGTGCTGCGACAAATGGGGCATTCATCGTAGCTGTATATACGTGTTTGTTGTTTGCACGCACTTTTATACTGTGCGCGGGGACGCTTCCGCCTGCCTTTGTGTGGCGGACGCGTTGACGCCTGTGTGCGTCTTTTGCCGTGCGCAGGTGTCTCATATTAGAATCCATGAATACGGGTTGTTCGCGTGCGTGTGGGCGTTCCGTGTAGTTCCCTGCAGTACTTCCCCAGTTACGCCTTCTTTTTCACGCGTTATTCCCCATTCCGCGTGTTACGCCCACTGTTCCGCCCACTTTGGTTGTGTGCGCCGCGCTATGTGCGCTTTTGCTGTGCGCGTAGCGCACGCCATGTGTGCCCGCGTGCGCCATGGCAGGATTTGGCGCACGGACAGCGGGAAACACGCGCAGCATCTTCCTTGAATCGCGTGCGCTGGGTTTCTCACGCTTGCGCCACCTTGCGCCTGCTTGCGCTGGGATTTTCGGCGCACGTTTGCTCCATGAATCGACCCCTAAATCTTCTTATTCCATCAGACGGTAAGGGCTGAAAAGATGTGCCAGTCCCTCTACTGAGAATAACCTGTCCTATGGGACGGAAGGGCTACGGTCACCTTTCAGCTCTCCGTGCCATACCATATCACTCTGGTCCCGCCCACAAGAACAGTCCATCGCCAAAATACCAGGCAACTTCCCTCTGAACAAAATTAGCAGCAGCAAGCCTAGACACATGTCCCAACCCAAGTCCAGAGATAGACTACTGTAAGGGTATAATCAGATGCAATCTATTTAATTCTTAATTTTAACTTGTTTTAATTTCGTTGTGCTCCAATTTGAAAAACTGCTGTTTAGCTTCATTTTGTGAATCCTGTGTAATCTTTATGTAATTTGTCACACTTTCCAGCCCATCACCTATCCGTGCGCAGCTGCCTTCGTGTGCTTGAAGAGTGATTGTAAGCACAAGGCAGCTCTGCACTAACCGGCATCTGAAAGACATCAGAAGCCTGCGACTTGAATCAGACTCCATGATTGGACGTCTGCACGCACGCTCCGAACTACAATTCCCTAGGGGATTGTAGTCCGGAAGGGTTTTTTCCCTTGAAACCCAGATCAAACGCGCCGGCGTGGACGGGTTGGGGCCAGTCTGCAGCAGTCCGCGGCAGAACGCGGCTCTATCCCCAAGAATCTGTGCTCCGGATCTGGTTCCGTGTCATTGGGCACTGCTAGAGCATACCAGAAACAAACACTGCTTCAGGTGAGATCCCTAATTTAGGTAGTTCCACTGCTTCCCAGTTAAACACCAGAGACAGGTTACAGGGCCACTTAAGGGGGAAGAGATGGGGACTACCAAGGAAAGAAAACTTGAAATTGCCCCTCGCAAGATATCTACAACAAGAGAACAGACAGGGGCTCAGGAGGTTACGCTCACTTATAGAGGACGACAGCCGATATATCACTGGGGTCCTACAACACCAGCCATCCCGATAAGAAAGATACTATAGACCAGTTCAACCAGCAACAGCAGGTCCTTAGGACCCTAAAAGTCTGTTTACTGAATACTCGATCTCTCAGTAAACACTCAGAAAATATTCACGACCTTATCATGGAGGAAAAGCTAGATATGCTTTTCCTGACAGAAACTTGGCTCAAAGAGCCAATTGGACCAGTGTGTAATAAAGCGGTCCTAGAAGGATATACCATCTATCATGAGAACAGGGATAAAGGGGAAGGAGGTGGGGTAGCCAAAATAGCAAGAGAGACATTCAGTCTATTTAAAGCCTCAATGTCCTGCACAGGCTGTGAACCTCTCCACCTCAAATACTCCCCAACCCCTAGAGTATGCATCAATTTTATTGTGTTATACAGGCCTCCCTCCCCTATTTCAGACTTTAGCTGTGAGATCACCCAACAGCTTAATGCACTGAAATCTACTAACTCCTCTTCAATCCTGGTTCGCGATTTTAACAGGTGGTGTAGAAACCCCCTTGACAAAGAAGCCACAAGACTTGAAAAGTAATTAAAACATATTGATTACTCTATCCAGAACAACAAGCCCACTACAATGAAAGGTAATCAGTTGGACTGGGTTGTAACACAAACTCTTACCATCCAGAATATAATAACCCAGCCATCTGGTCCAACCATTTCAAAGTCATGTTTGAAATTTGCCTACAAGACGCACCCAGACATAAACATAGTCCCCATATCAGGACTAAGAGTAGACATTTTAAAGGCACAGGCCCAGAATAACTAGAACTCTGCCTTCGCCAAATAGTAGAGTGCTTCCAAACTGGGGACTCCTGCGAGCAATTGTTGTAACACTACTCGAATCACCTACTGGAGATGGTGGATCAACATGCCCCTCTTAAATCCAAAATAGTTAGAAAAACTAATAACCATCAGAGCTGATTCAATAGTACACTCAGTGATCTCAAGATTGAAAAAAGACAGTTGGAAAGAATCTGGCAAAAAGACCCCTCACCAGAGACTAAGGACCAATGGAACCCAGCTAATGTTAAATACAGAAAGGGCATTAGAAACGCTAAAGCAGAACACTATAATGAGCTAATCGAAGCTGCACCCACTCGGCAAGTAAGCTCTTTGACATTCTCAAATTGCATGAGAAACCAAAATCCCTGTCTCCCCCCTATACACCTACGGAGGAGGACTGTGAAACTGTAAAAAAGGCCTTTGCAGATAAAACTCAAAAAGCCAGAGAAGCTACCATCCAGGCTAGAGAAACCACCAAAGAGATTCATCTTCCTAATGCGGCTAAACTACAATCTTACGAACTAGACAACTTTAATTTTCAACCCATCTCAGAAACTGAGATGGTGAAGATGCTAGCTAAGATGAAACCGTCCTCTTGCGCCGAAAATCTAATTCCTACTAAAAAAATCATGGAAAACAAGGAATTGTTTCCCCCAGTGCTGTGTAAGATAAATTAACACATCTTTTCATGATGGCATGATTCGCCAAACCATAAAGAATGTGACCATCACACCATTGCTAAAAAAACGGGTCTGGATCCTAAAGATTCCAGTAATATGCGCCCAATCACTAACACCAATTTTGTCCTGTAAATCATGGACAAAATTGCTACAGAACAATTGCAGGCACACGTGGAAGCCAACAACATCCTGCACGAGCAGCAGTCGGGCTTCCGTGCTGCTCACAGCACAGAAACCGCAATGTTAGATCTTCAATCGCGAAAGCTCTCCATAATGGATAAGGGCAAGACAGGGATACTAATGCTTCTAGACCTATGTTCTGCTTTTGATCTTGTCGATCACACACTGCTACAGCAAGTACTGGAGAAAACAGCGGGATGCTCCAAATCGGCCTTGGCCTGGCTGGCATCTTTTCTCACAGATCGAGTAGCCAGAATACACTGGGAAGAGAAGTTCTCAACTCCAACCCCTATAGGTACAGGGGTATCACAGGAAACTAGCATATCCCCTCTCCTCTTCAATTTATGTATGAAATATCTATGTGTACTTCTAGAATCCATTCGCGTATATTTCACAAATTACGCCGATGACACACAGCTTGTGTTAGAACTGGGGGGTGACTACCGATTAGACAAGGAAAAGATCATGACCGTTTACAACCTGATAGACAAATGGATGGAAGACAACTGGATGTGCTTGAATAGCAAAAAAACTGAGCTTATGATTTTTGGCTCTAGCCAAGCGAGGGATAAGCTCGGAATAGAATATGAGGAGCTTGTGATTAAAGACTCACGTATTAAGGTAGTCTCTCATGTAAAAACACTTGGGATGATGATGGAGTCCACCTTAGGCACTGAAGCTCAGACAAACTACCTCCACAAAAATAATGCCTATTATATAAGGATCCTGAGAGCCATCCGCCCACTTCTTAACGAGAACAACGCGGCTACGATAGCCAGGGCCATTATACTGGCGCGCCTTGACTATGGCAATTCATTATTACTGGGAGCATCCAAAAAATGCATCAATAAATGCCAGATATGGAAAATAATGCGGTCTGGGTTGCAAAAGGGATTAATAGAAGAGACCACGTGACGGAGGGCAGAATATCTCGCCATTGGCTCAGAGCTGAGGAGTGAATCCGCTTTAAATCCATGACATTAGTGCATAGATGCTTGTATGGAGCAGCCCCGTCGTAGCTCAGATCCACGTTCACGCGATACACCCCAAACAGGACCCTGAGATCACAAGCACTAGGCAAGTTACTGGTACCTTTGGCAAACCGAGCATTGGGTGCCGGGAAATCCTTTCCGGTTCAGGCAGCTCGGCAGTGGAACATCCTTCCAGCAGCAATGCGAGTAGAACCGAATTATTAAATTTTCAGGAAAAATCTGAAGACCCACCTCTTCAAATAATTCCCAACTTCTTAGTCATCATTTCAGCACCCTGACTGCCTATTCTGAATCTGTCTCTCTGCGCCCTGATGCCTGAGGGCTACCAACGCATTACAAACACAAATACAATACAATACAAAACAACCTCCGATCAGCAGCATCGACCGATGAAGATAAGATTCAGTGCAAAGGGTCCATGTCTAGATTAGCCTGACCTACTCTAGGAACACAAAGCTATCACGTGACTTAGACCTTCCTAGGAAAGCACCATCTGACCAAAATGATTTTTGGGACTTGTTGGTTTGCAGTAGAGGCACTCTTGCATATCTGGCCAATGTTGAAATTCTTGGGGACGCACACTTAATCCCTAAATCAGCCAATGAATGGCTGTTTGAGGCATGCCATTTTAGGAGTGTCGCTCTTTTCATTACTAAACTCACAGACACTCACAGATACTATTGTTGTGATGCTATGTATGTGTGGTAGGTCGCAAGCCAGTTGGATCAAACACATCTTGATTTTAATCTGAATATCTCAAAATAATTATTTGAGCATACTGCATGAGTTTTGTGATTGTTTTCATGAGTCCTACTCTTATGGCTGAAGCTGATAATAAAGCTGTTCAACAACAAATGCCATGTGTATCCCGCCCTTCTCATAACTCATAGCTTGCTGTGACGATTGACCAGAGACGCAGTGTGGATGGAAATCCCTGGGGCGACGCTGAACACCGGTACCTCAGCCACCACTTCACTGCATGAGTTGGGGGAAAGGCAAGCGGAGGCACCATGGCACGCAGAGCTCTGAGTAGACTGCCAGCATGTCCAGAGGAGTGTTATGTGACCACCACAGTGCCCGGATCTCCTGGCTCCCTGTGACTCCCCTCACTGATGGAGAGGGAACACGGAGACCAAGGCAAGCCAGGCACTGGCCACAGCAATCTGGAACAATAGTGTTCTCTGTTTTTTAACACAACTGTGCTTCTATGGGCTCCTGAGCATCACCTGTTCCAAATACAGTAGAAGGAAAGTATATTCTGGGCCACAATAACATTTTATGTGCAGTGCTAGAGTAAACTGGGCTAATCGGCCTTAGTCATAGCACCCTGTAGCACCAACCAGCTAAGTATAGAGCATCACTAACGAAATTGTAGTAGCCATCAGAAAAAGTTAAAATCAGCTCTAAAATCCCCTTCTTATAGTCATAACCACACAAAAATGAAGAACTGCACCTCTCTGTGAAAGTTTCTGTAAGATGATCCTGAGGCGCTGGAGAACGGGAGGTGAAACTTCGTATTTAAAAACGTCTATCACCGGAACCCGCTGACATCTTCCAAAAACTCCATCTGCAGAGAATGGGAGAAGACAGCATAAGAGAAGTTGATCATCATAGCTTAAAGAGTCAATACTGCATAGAAGGTTCTTGCACTCTAACGTGACAACAAGTACGTTCTGATGCAATGGGGGGAGCAAAACCTGCAAGGGATCTCTGGGGCAATTGTATGGAGTCTCAGGGAGGCATAAGTACGGTGGCCAGATTTTGAAAAAACCGGGACATCCCTCTGACATAGAAGTAGGACTACCGTTTCAGTGATGATAAACACAAAAGAAGGACTAAAATACAAAGAGGATGCAAATGAAACTGCAGTCCTACTTCTATGTCAGTGGCCTGTCCCGGGTCATGTTGGAGGCACATAATGCTGAGGATGGAGGACCCAGAGGAAAGTGGAAGATATGTGGGATGGGGTAAACAGTCGAGTGGAGAGAGCGGTATCTGGCCAGATGTCATGATTTTTCAAAAGGTCTGGCAAAAAAAATGAGTTGGTATCCACCCAATCCCCAAATCCCAGGACAGGGTTTTTTAACTTAAAAACTTTTCGGACCCCAGGATGGAAGGGTGAATACCCAGACAGTCTAAGCAAAACCCTAGGCATAAGCCAAGCAGACAAAACGACTTTAGTGGAAGCCCTGCTTCTACGAGGTGACACTGAACACATCGAGGTGAGCAAAGCTTTAATTTCAGCATGCAGTGTCCACACTGTGGGGAGGTTCGAACACGGCCTATCCCCAACGAGTTCAACATCATTTAATCCATTAATCACTGAAGCGAGTAGTACACTCTAAACAACCTCACCTGGACAAAAAAACAGAGGTGCTTTGACCAAGTAGGGAGTGGGTTGCAGTCTGAATAAAGTTGTAAAACAATTTTAGGAAACAAGATGTAGGTAAAAGCGAACCCCCAACTGTCCCCACAAGAATTGGATCACAGGCTGTTTCTTCACACGTATTCGTATGAACTGTGCTTTGTATTATTACAACTTGATTATCTAATTGTCAAATATCAAGTCAAAACTTCACATTTCAGAAACCTAATGCAAAGAAATGGCATATGAAATGCCTGGAAACGCGAGTAGTATCAAAGTAGGCAAAACACTGGCTTCGTATATTGCAGCAGTGCTGCCATGCAACATGCAGGGCTTGATGCATTTCCTGGGACTACGTGGAAATAGCATGCAGCGAAGGAGCAAAGCAGTGGCTTTCCAAGTCTCGTAGACCTCTTCATCTGTTCCTTCGCTGCATACTGTTTGCAGTTAGTCCAGCGATAGGTAGGTACACCTGAATTTTGGGTGGCGCCAAACTTTTCTGTGCACGGTAACACTACAGCAAAAGAACAGATATCCAAAATAAGTAGGGAAGGAAACAAGCATATTATAAATAATTGTACTGCTGTACATCTGGCATACATCAAGACCTAACATTAAAAAAAAAAATCTTTCTAGTATGTTTGTGTCCAATACACCAGAAATCCCTACATTAAATTATTTGTTATGCCAGGGTGAAAGCAAAAGCATTCAGCACCAATCCAATTATCTATTTATGGGAGCTAATACATGTAGGTTTTTTCAGCGAGTTGAAAACAAAGCTCTTTCCTTCAATGCTTTCCCAAACCACACCTTTCAGTGAAATGGGGTCCCAAGTGGGCTTTGTTCTGAGGCTTTTCCATTGAGATAGGCACCTGCATTGGTTTCCAGCCTCAGTATTAGCGTTGTCTGCTCCGAACAAAGGCCCGCTTCACGCCTTAAGTACCTGTGGCCATCTGCAGCCCCAGAGCTGAATCGGAAGATGGCTCTCCACCCAATAGCATAAGGGTTTCAACGCGGAGCGGCCCCTAGACCGCATTCAGATTCAAATTCAATTAGCACATATCAAAAGAAGGACGCAATCTCAAGAAAGTACACGGATAATTACCAGACCGCATTCGAAACATCTTGTATCAGCAACAAAGAGTCGTGAGTAAGAGTTGTGCATCAAAAGGAAACCTAGATCATCAGTAAAAAAAAACATTGAATTTAGACACACGGATCAGTGGTGTAATGGGCACCACCGCAGCCACTGCGATTGGGGGCAGACCGAGCTATTCAGGAACCCTCAGATTCACCCAAGGCCTGGGTGGCTCTCACATCAAGGGCCCCTCACCGCAATTTGCAGAGGGGCCCCTTATGTTGTGCTTTACATCGCTGGAGGAACGGATGTGAGCAATATAGAAAGGAAAGTAACGTAAAAAGTCGACGTTGGCTATCCAGTGGTAGTTCTGGCAGCACAAAAGGGACGGCCGAGAAGTCACAAACTGGCCACACACCAGTGAGATTTAATGCACACAAACACTGTATAGCCCAATGTCCCTGTGTTCATCTTTATAGAGCCCTTTGCTTTTTAGCCAACAGCCACCGCATAGTCCCTTGGTACCATGGCTATCTTTATAAACTCCTGGCTTTTTAGCCAAAATCCACTGCATAGCCCCTTGGCAAAGTGGTCATCTTCATAAAATCCTGGCTTTTTAGCCGGCCCGCCACTGCATAGCACCTTGGGTTATCTTTAAAAAGTGCTGGCTTTTTAGCCAACAACCACTGCATAGCACCTTGGCAACGTGGTCATCTTTATAGAGTCCTGGCTTCTTAGCCAACAGCCACTGCATAGCACCTTGGCACCGTGGTCATCTTTATAGATTTTCGGCTTTTTAGACAACAGCTACTGCATAGCCGCTTGGCACTGTGGTGACCTTTATACAGTCCAGGCTTTTAGTCAACAGTACCTTGTTTGTTTCTGTCTCACAGTTCACAGTCAAAGTGATCCTGCTTGTTTAGAGGTTTAGCTGAATGTGACTGTGATGGCACGAAGCCAGCTGACACTATGACATTGCAAGCGACTGCTGCACCTCTAAATATTTCTTTGAAACTTTAGCTCTCACTCTTTCTCCTGTTCACACAGGAGTGGCACAAGTTCCCCAGATGTTTGAACCTCCTCCAGTTCAGACCTTCGCCCAATGGGATTCCGTGTTTGGACACTCAGGGGCTTGCTCCCCAAAACACCCGAATCCACTTCACATATTTACTTTACAGATGAGTAGAATACTAGGTAGGGAGTGAGAGAGTTCACTTTGAAGTTGTTCTTGGAGATGGAAGAACTTGGGCAAAGGGAAAGAGGAGGGATATAGGCATTGAAGTGAATTAGAGCATGTCTGATGGGGGTCAATAGTAAGGTAAATTGCTTTGACAGAGGAAGAAAGACTAGATTAAGTATGTTACCTTGTTTGTGGGTAAGGTGGTTGCACAGGGAGAACAGTGAGTGGTCAGAGAGGATTGAGTCGAATTCAAGTTGGATGGGGGCATGAGATTTTAAGGAGGTAGAAGTCTCCCATTCAGTGGTGTTCAAGAAGGAGTTTGAGGTCAGGGATGAAGGTGTTGAGGGGTTCTGGGGGCCTGTGGATCATGGAAACAGTGAGGTAAGTGGATGAAGGATTTATGTAGCAATGTGTTGAAAGGTGGGAAGAAGGAAGTCTGAAGGTGAGAAAGGGGAGAGGGTGTGTCTTGTTGAGCATTAGGCCCACCTGCGTTCTTTCTTGGACATCGATGGAAGTGAATGAAGATAACAGAGTCTGTGTGTAGCGTGGACAAGGAAGCAGTTTCTCTGCAGGCCAGCCAAGTTTCAGAAGGGGGGCGGGTGTGTGTGTGTATACGTGTTTCCATATAACTGTCTGTTCAGATGAATTATTCAGAAGACAGGAATCCGTGAGTATGTAGGGATGTGTGTGTGGTAAATGCATCTGCATGAGTGTGCGCGTGCATGTGCAGGATTTACCGCATGTGTTTGCCGGATGTGTAGTAATCGCATCTGTTTGCTGGGGGAATAGATGTGCTAACGCTACAGCTTTAGCCAATAGTAGGATTGGTTTACAGTTTTTGATCCATTGCATTTCCTCTTAAATGTCGGGGTAGCCAGCAGGTTGTGTCTCGTAGATCTGGAGTTTATTTCAGGGACATGGGACCAGAAGTTGACATCCCTTTATGGATGATGTAAAGTGTCCTTTCTAGGATATTTTCTTCAAAGGGGAGCCCGAGAAGGGATGTTCATGCTGGGGCATTTGCAATCATGGGTTTGAGGGCATAAGTATTCCTAGTCATTTTCCTCTGAAGAATTTTAAGGTGGTCTGGATGAGATATTTGATAAGGACCATGTGGATTGCATTGCAGTAACCTAGAAATCTAAAGCTTGGGGGACCTCCATTTTGTGAGAAATTTCAAGATAACAGATGACTTTCTTGAGTTTGTATCCTGAGCAAAATCTTACGCCCGAGCCATGTAAGCTCTTTCAGGCTAAAATTACTTTCGAACTTAACAAGTGCGCTAATCCTAGCGAACGTATGGTATGGTTGGAACATGTTCAGAAATCTGTTAAGAGTCATCATTTGTTTAAAACTTTGAAATTCTGCCTTTTTGACCCCCATGCATTTTCAGGAGCACATGAGGTCCCTAACAAAGAGGATAGTTTTTGTCAAACTGATTTGCCTTTCGAGTACTCTGATAATCAGGATCAAGCCTCTTTGGGTCTGTCTGCATGCTCGAATTGTATTGCAACACCGGCAGCGAAGTCTATCTCCACCATGACAGCCACTACTAGAACTAAGTCCTCACAGTCTGCCAACATTATACCTCCTGCTTCCATCAGAAAAGCAGAGCCGTGCCTGGCTGGCATGACTGGGTTTACGGATATGGCTCCCAAACCTGCTAATTTTAGGAGTCTACGCTTAAGAAAGTCCCATATGTCTATCCCTAAGGATGTCCTAATTAGAGACTTGGTCACTGATCATAGGAATTTTATAATTACTAGTGTCGATGAACCCTGCGAGAGAGAACCAAGGGAAGCTTTCCAAAATAAAATACTGGCATTGCTTCGCCTAAGAACGGGTCCGGGCATAGTCAGAAGCTCTGATCTGAAGTTTTTAGGCACAGAAAACATTGATGGCTGGTGTACCCTGAAGAACAGGGATTGTGTTTTGGTTGCGTGTGGATCCAGTAACCTCCCTGGGTTTTTAAGTATGTGTAAATATTTGCCAATGGGATCCTCAAATTTAAGACTCGTAGTTTCAGACTCAATCACTTGCATATGCCCTCTTTTTTATAGAACCTCCCTTTTGTATTTTGTTTATGTTGTTAGTAAGTTTTTGTTTTTGTGTAGCGCTCTGAGGCCTGTGGGGAAGTAGCGCCTTACAAGAATTTGAAATAAAGAAATCAATAAATTAGTATATGCAAATGGTATTGAGTTTTTTTAGATGTAAGGTTGATTTGTGAGATAAAGAATACGAAAATGTCCAGCTTTCAGAACTGGGAGAGCAAATAACCCAAGGCAGGGGAGATTCCTGGGCACCTGAAATAGAGTGACTTGGATCTTAGATTCTGAAACAGGTATCTTGTTCTATCAGTATTCAGGCACAGGTTGGTGTTTATTGTTTTGGATCCATTGTTGAAAGTTAGTGTGTAGTGATGTGAGTGTGTGAGTGCAGGTAGCCTGGTGATCTACTAGTGTCAGTGTAAGTGCTGTGACAGGCTGAATAACGGTGTTGAATGATGTAGTGATGGAATGGAATCTTTGCTCTTGATGCTTGAACAGAGTAGGTGAGGGTCCCAGAGAGCGGCAATTGATATTTGGAAGGTGAAGCCTTGAGGAGGGGGTGTCCAGGGATCTACAGTGCCATTTACATGATGTACTTACCAGAATGATTTACCTTCTACAAGATACTGAATGAACACAACCTTATGAGATCTGTGGATGTGTGGTCCTTGTTGTGTGCACTCCACATCTTTGTATGATGAATAGGATGGGAGAGCTATGCAGTCATGTGGACCTGGATGTGCAGACTCACATCTTTACCTAGTGATGAGGATGGGGTGAGAGCTATGGAAGCAGGTGGACCTTGATGTGCAGACTCACATCTTTACCTAGTGATGAGGGTGGGAGAGCTATGGAAGCAGGTGGACCTTGATGTGCAGACTCACATCTTTACCTAGTGATGAGGGTGGGAGAGCTATGGAAGCAGGTGGACCTTGATGTGCAGACTCACATCTTTACCTAGTGATGAGGGTGGGAGAGCTATGGAAGCAGGTGGACCTTGATGTGCAGACTCACATCTTTACCTAGTGATGAGGATGGGGTGAGAGCTATGGAGTCATCTGGTCGTTGATGTGCAGACTCCACATCTTTACCTAGTGATGAGGATGAGGTGAGAGCTATGGAAGTAGGTGGACCTTGATGTGCGGACTCCAAATCTTAACATAGTGATGAGGATGGGGTGAGAGCTATGGAGTCATGTGGACCTTGATGTGCGGACTCCAACTCTTTACATCGTGATGAGGGTGGGAGAGCTCTGGAAGCAGGTGGACCTTGATGTGCAGACTCACATCTTTACCTAGTGATGAGGATGGGGTGAGAGCTATGGAGTCATCTGGTCGTTGATGTGCAGACTCCACATCTTTACCTAGTGATGAGGATGGGGTGAGAGCTATGGAAGTAGGTGGACCTTGATGTGCGGACTCCAAATCTTAACATAGTGATGAGGATGGGGTGAGAGCTATGGAGTCATGTGGACCTTGATGTGCGGACTCCAACTCTTTACCTAGTGATGAGGATGGGAGAGCTATGGAAGCAGGTGGACCTTGATGTGCAGACTCACATCTTTACCTAGTGATGAGGATGGGGTGAGAGCTATGGAAGTAGGTGGACCTTGATGTGCGGACTCCAAATCTTAACATAGTGATGAGGATGGGGTGAGAGCTATGGAGTCATGTGGACCTTGATGTGCGGACTCCAACTCTTTACCTAGTGATGAGGGTGGGAGAGCTATGGAAGCAGGTGGACCTTGATGTGCAGACTCACATCTTTACCTAGTGATGAGGATGGGGTGAGAGCTATGGAAGTAGGTGGACCTTGATGTGCGGACTCCAAATCTTAACATAGTGATGAGGATGGGGTCAGAGCTATGGAGTCATCTGGTCGTTGATGTGCAGACTCCACATCTCTACACAGTGATAGGCTTATTTTAAAGGCCATTAGATGAAATATCCCACAGGACCTGAGAATCCTCTGCTTACATTTGGAAATGCGGGCATGAAGGAGTCAATCAGGTTGACCAATATTCTGACAGACACATTAAAAAGCGATGGGGAAATGGTGCAACCTTGAGGAACTCCAAAAGTAAGTCAACTGGGCCTCGGTGTGAATCCGGCAATCTTTACCTGACAAGACCACCTGTGTAGGAGGTAAAGATGGATCTTAAGTTATCACCCTGAATGCCCATAATGTCATGTAGTCTCTGTTTACAATAAGCTGCCGAGAAAGACGGTAGAATGAAAGCAAAAGGGACATCCTTATGTCCAGATGTCAGTAGTTTCTCTATCATGAAAAGGAGCCGATTTCAGTAAAACACATGAGGCAGTGTGCTAGGGAACAAAGATGAAGGCACAATGACATCCATTCCCAGTCCCCTTCCACTTGCGAAGGTGCACACAAAAGGATATGGTCAAGGATATGGTCAAGTCTAGAAGATCCAACTCCAGCGCCAAAACCACATGATATCTTTAATGTTAAGTATCTTGTAACCTTCCTTGATGAACACCCCTACACCCACCCACCCCCCCCCCCGAGGGAGCCTGAAAGATGTCCCTCTTATATAGATAGTTGGAATATTCCAGACATTGGATATATGAGAGTTGCATTGGTAATGAACCTTGAGCAGAGTAGTTGCAGTCAAGATAAGACTTCTTACGCCTGGCAATAAGGCGGACAAGATGGAGACCGTCCTGAACACAGGCACTAGAGTATTGTTTCCCATTGGGGTGGATTATTCAAAAGACCAAGGTATTTTCGGTACAAGCTACTTAGCTTTTATGCGTCGAAAACTAGGAAACCAATTTGTAGAAATGATGAAAAACAGCTTTTTTTCTTGTGTGTTTAGTCAGAAATAACAATGTATAAGTGTTGGTTTAATAAAACTGTAGGAACCTTTCATTGAATACTAATTTTATTGTAAAAATGATATCATCCTTCGAGTTATAAGATACTTAAAATTGAAGATATTATGTGGTTTTGGCGTTGGGTCTTCTAGACTTGAACGAAATTTCTCAAGACTTGGAGGTTGCGTCTTGGTTTGATCCTTGGTTCTTTCGAGCTTGCCGACCATACTGGTTCAAAATTGTTGGTTTACACAGAATATCAGGAGGTGTAGCTCAAACTTAAGCGCAACCTCAATTGCCATGTAACCAGAGATCGAAGTGGGTGGGAGCGGTCGGGAGCGAAGTGTAGGAAAAGTTGAAGCTAGCACTTCAGTGCACCGCACTGAACATGCCTTTAAATAACCAGTGTGTTTGTTTGGGGGTTTGGATTGTGTGTGGGAGGGGGCGTAGTGATGGAGTTTGTGGAGAGCGGGGGCAGACCACCAGGGAACATAGTTCCACTTCTTCTTTTCGTACACTTCGACCACTGCATGTAACACAAAAGGATACGGTTGACTGACCGGAGGGGCACAAGAGCAGATCTGGTGATTTGTCTTAGAACGAGAAAGGAGGCGGGCGTGTTGTCTGTTAAGTGTGGGTGTAATTGGGCGTTGCTGTGAATGACACAGTCCGGCATGATGTCACTTGGAATGCTGTGAGGATGGCACCTCTGCGCGTGCTATATGTCTTGGCTGCCTAGGATTTCATGTGCATTCGGTGTAACTCGCCTGCCACGGACCCGTCCCGCTAACGTAAGACTCAAGCCATAAGTGGATATTATAGCAACATCCATATGCATCGTGGACCCGTCATTCGTGAGGTACGAGGGCGGCGCAAGATGTTTTAGCCCTGAAAGTGTGTGTTCATTCTCCCAGGCATGATAAAAGGTAAGGAAAACGTCCAACCCTCTCTCCCCACAATTTAAGGGGTAATGGGCAAGCAGCTCGGGCTCAAGCAGCAGAAATGTTCAGGAATAACGTTCCAAATGCATTACAGTGACATTTTTTCAGCACCTCTCTTTTCCCACAAAAAGCAATACGCCACAGTCGCGCCAAACCCGAAAATGAGAACGCGCTCGCGGTATGCCACGCTCACCGTCCTGCCAGGCCATATTTTCACATCTACCGCAAAGGTGTAGATTTGCTGCTGAAGTGACAGCAGCCCCCGGCCCCCCTCCCCCCCAAACCCTCAAGTCAACCCCCGCCGCTCCATATTGTTTTTTGATCCATATGGATTAGGTAACACTTCAGTAATTCCGAGCAGCGGTTTTCTATTCTTTCAGGCGAGCCAGCGGGAACTCTGGCCGTTGGCTGGCTTGCTTTCAGAGGCTGTGAATGAGAAAACCAAGGCCCCGCGCGCTTTTTCTCCCCCTTCCTAACACCCACGGTTTCAATACGGGCTCTTTCAAATCGTGTCGGGGAAGGCGGGCTTTGAAATACAATTCGGAGAACAGAAAGACCGTGGGCCCCTAGACTAAATCTCTTGGGCAAATGCCCCTCGTTGCAAAAAAAAAAATACACATTCTGAGGGAAGCACTGAGTACTGTCATATTTAGTGGAGCCTGTAATGCGTGGAAAGATAAACAATGGGGGAGTACAGAAGAAAAGGAGGGGGGAAAGGCTTATCTGTGACTGAGGCGGCTAATCTCCCTGCATCTACAGCGCTCAGCTCCGCTCAACACTGGTTGCCAGGTAACGGGGGCCGGCTCCTCTTATCAGCGTCGTGAGGGGCCATTGACTATTCAGGCTGGATTGAAAGCTGTGCGCACGGGGTTACAGGCGGCGCCGAATGAAAATTGCACATTGTGGGGGGATGAAGGCAAGTCATCTCTGAGTCCTCTCCTTATCTGGGCACTGGGCTATTACGCACACAACGACGATCATTTTCCTGCATTCGGCTCTTAACAGAGACCCAAATATAATGTCCCCACCAGGAATCTGCTCTTACTGTATTCCCTAACGCTGGCACTGATGCCGCCCACCATTACGGGAATAACTGGAAGGGCGCAGTGTATATTTCAAAAAATCTGTGCGACCAAAGAAAATGACAAGGCGATACGGTCGAGTACTGAAATCAAACCCGGTCGAGTGGTAGCATGCCTGACACTCTAAAACCTTACACACATAAACATTTCAACAGAAGCCAAAGTAGACTTAACTCACACAATGAACGCATGGTCAAGATTAGCTAGCAGACCTAGAAAGGCGGAATGTATGCCATTTTCAGGCTTGCATTATAACGTCTATGTCAAGGTCAGTCTTTTCCCAGTGCCAAACATTCCCCCTACCATAACTGACATAGCATCTAACCACACCACCATAACACTGAAGTGCCATACGTCAAACACCTCAATCTCTAAAACAAGGCATGCAAAAACCAGACAGGGTCACCACACACACCCCTGTTTGACACCAATGCCACATAAACACTGATCCTGCCATACCACCATAACACTTAAACATTCATGGAGCATTGCACGAGCTGCACACTTTCCATTCAGTCGCACCTGGCAGTTTGTGGCCGTTCGGGGCCTAGGGATTAACTAGAAGGGCATGTGCTCACCTGTACCCTTGTTCCTGGTTTCAAGACCTCGGGAGTAACTAGAAGGGCATTTTCTCTCCTTGTTCCCTTGTTCCTGGTTTCAAGACCTCAGGAGTAACTAGAAGGGCATGTGCTCACCCGTACCCTTGTACCTGGTTTCAAGACCTCAGGAGTAACTAGAAGGGCATGTGCTCACCTGTACCCTTGTTCCTGGTTTCAAGACCTCGGGAGTGACTAGAAGGGCATGTGCTCACCTGTACCCTTGTTCCTGGTTTCAACAAGACATCGGGAGTAACTAGAAGGGCATGTGCTCACCTGTACCCTTGTTCCTGGTTTCAAGTCTTCGGGAGTAACTAGAAGGGCATGTGCTCACCTGTACCCTTGTTCCTGGTTTCAAGACCTCAGGAAAAACTAGAAGGGCATTTTCTCTCCTTGTTCCCTTGTTCCTGGTTTCAAGACCTCGGGAGTAACTAGAGTAGCATGTGCTCACCTGTTCCCTTGTTCCTGGTTTCAAGACCTCGGGAGTAACTAAAAGAGCATGTGCTCACCTGTACCCTTGTTCCTGGTTTCAAGACCTCTGGAGTAACTAGAAGGGCATTTTCTCTCCTTGTTCCCTTGTTCCTGGTTTCAAGACCTCAGGAGTAACTAGAAGGGCATGTGCTCACCCGTACCCTTGTACCTGGTTTCAAGACCTCAGGAGTAACTAGAAGGGCATGTGCTCACCTGTACCCTTGTTCCTGGTTTCAAGACCTCGGGAGTGACTAGAAGGGCATGTGCTCACCTGTACCCTTGTTCCTGGTTTCAAGACATCGGGAGTAACTAGAAGGGCATGTGCTCACCTGTACCCTTGTTCCTGGTTTCAAGTCCTCGGGAGTAACTAGAAGGGCATGTGCTCACCTGTACCCTTGTTCCTGGTTTCAAGACCTCAGGAAAAACTAGAAGGGCATTTTCTCTCCTTGTTCCCTTGTTCCTGGTTTCAAGACCTCGGGAGTAACTAGAGTAGCATGTGCTCACCTGTTCCCTTGTTCCTGGTTTCAAGACCTCGGGAGTAACTAAAAGAGCATGTGCTCACCTGTACCCTTGTTCCTGGTTTCAAGACCTCTGGAGTAACTAGAAGGGCATGTGCTCACCTGTACCCTTGTTCCTGGTTTCAAGACCTCAGGAGTAACTAGAAGGGCATTTTCTCTTCTTGTTCCCTTGTTCCTAGTTTCAAGACCTCGGGAGTAAGTAGAAGGGCAAGTGCTCACATGTACCCTTGTTCCTGGTTTCAAGACCTCGGGAGTAACTAGAAGGGCATTTTCTCTCCTTGCTCCCTTGTTCCTAGTTTCAAGCTTGGGAGTAAGTAGAGTGGCATGTGCGCACCTGTTCCCCTTTTCCTGGTTTCAAGACCTCGGGAGTAACTAGAAGAGCTTGTGCTCACCTGTTCCCTTGTTCCTGGTTTCAAGACCTCGGGAGTAACTAGAAGGGCATGTGCTCACCTGTTCCCTTGTTCCTGGTTTCAAGACCTCGGGAGTAACTAAAAGGGCATTCGCTCTCGGTGTTCTCTTGTTCCTTGTTCCAAAACCTCTGAAGGAACTAGAAGGGCATGTTCTCTCCTTGGTCCCTTGTTCCTGGTTTCAAGACCTCGGGAGTAACTAGAAGGGCATGTGCTCACCTGTTCCATTGTACCAGGTTTCCAGACCTCGAGAGTAACTAGAAGGGCATGTGCTCACCTGTTCCCTTGTTCCTGGTTTTAAGACCTCAGGAGTAACTAGAAGGCCATGTGCTCACCTGTTCCCTTGTTCCTGGTTTCAATACCTCGGGAGTAACTAGAAGAGCATGTGCTCACCTGCTCCCTTGTTCCTGATTTCAAGACCTCGGAAGTAACTAGAAGGGCATGTGCTCACCTTTTCTCTTGTTCCTGGCTTCAAAACCTCGGGAGTAACTAAAAGGGCATTCTCTCTCGGTGTTCCCTTGTTCCTGGTTTCAAAACCTCGGGAGTAACTAGAAGAGCATGTGCTCACCTGCTCCCTTGTTCCTGATTTCGAGACCTCGGAAGTAACTAGAAGGGCATGTGCTCACCTGTTCCCTTGTTCCTGGTTTTAAGATCTCAGGAGTAACTAGAAGGCCATGTGCTCACCTGTTCCCTTGTTCCTGGTTTCAATACCTCGGGCGTAACTAGAAGGGCATGTGCTCACCTGTTCCCTTGTTCCTGGCTTCAAAACCTCGGGAGTAACTAAAAGGGCATTCTCTCTCGGTGTTCCCTTGTTCCTGGTTTCAAAACCTCTGGAGGAACTAGAAGGGCATTTTCTCTCCTTGTTCCCTTGTTCCTGGTTTCAAGACCTCGGGAGTAACCAGAAGGGCATTTTCTCTCCTTGTTCCCTTGTTCCTGGTTTCAAGACCTCGGGAGTAACTAGAAGGGCATGTGCTCACCTGTTCCTGGTTTCCAGACCTCGGGAGTAACTAGAAGGGCATGTGTTCACCTGTTCCCTTGTTCCTGGTTTCAAGACCTCGGGAGTAACTAGAAGGACATGTGCTCACCTGTTCCCTTGTTCCTGGTTTCCAGACCTCGGGAGTAACTAGAAGGGCATGTGCTCACCTGTTCCCTTGTTCCTGGTTTCCAGACCTCGGGAGTAACTAGAAGGGCATGAGCTCACCTGTTCCCTTGTTCCTGGTTTCAAGACCTCGGGAGTAACTAGAAGGGCATTTTCTCTCCTTGTTCCTTTGTTCCTGGCTTCAAGACCTCGTGAGTAACTAAAAGGGCATTTGCTCTCTGTGTTCCCTTGTTCCTGGTTTCAAGACCTCTGGAGGAACTAGAAGGGAATTTGCTCTCCTTGTTCCATTGTTCCTGGTTTCAAGACCTCGGAAGTAACTAGAAGGGCATGTACTCACCTGTTCCCTTGGTCCTGGTCTCAAGACCTCGAGAGTAACTAGAAGGGTATGTGCTCACCTGTACCCTTGTTCCTGGTTTCACGACCTCGGGAGTAACTAGAAAGGCATTTTCTCTCCATATTCCTTCGTTCCTGGATTCAAGACCTCGGGAGTATTTAAAAGGGCATTTGCTCTCTGTGTTCCCTTGTTCCTGGTTTCAAGACCTCTGGAAGATCTAGAAGGGAATTTGCTCTCCTTGTCCTCTTGTTCCTGATTTCAAGACCTCTAAAGTAACTAGAAGGGCATGTGCTCACCTGTTCCCCTGTTCATGGTTTCAAGACCTTGGGAGTAACTAGAAGGGCATGTGCTCACCTGTTCCCGTGTTCCTGGTTTCAAGACCTCGGGAGTAACTAAAAGGGCATTTGCTCTCAGTGTTCCCTTGTTCCTAGTTTCAAGACCTCCGTAGGAACTTCAAGGGCATTTTCTCTCCTTGTTCCCTTTTTCCTGGTTTCAAGACCTCGGGAGTAACTAGAAGGACATGTTCTCTCCTCGTTCCCTTGTTCCTGGTTTCAATACCTCAGGAATAACTAGAAGGGCATGTGCTCACCTGTTCCCTTGTTCCTGGTTTCAAGACAGCAGGAGTAACTAGAAGGGAATGTGCTCACCTGTTCACTTGTTCCTGGTTTCAAGACCTCGGGAGTAATAGAAGGGCATTTTGTCTCCTTGTTCCTTTGTTCCTGGTTTCAAGACCTCCAGAAGAACTAGAAGGGAATTTGCTCTCCTAGTTCCCTTGTTCCTAGTTTCAAGACCTTGGAAATAACTCGAAGGGCATGTGCTCACCTGTTCCCTTGTTCCTGGTTTCAATGCCTCGGGAGTAACTAAACGGTCATTTGCTCACCTGTTCTTTTGTTCCTGGTTTCAAGGCCTCGGGGGTAACCAGTGGTCGGAGTGGGTGGGAACGTTTGGGAGCAGTGCTCCTCTGCTTTTTAAAATTGTGATTTACTGTTCTTATACTTTTATTTTAAAACGAAACCGTTCCAGAATGGTGTCGTTTTACAATAAAAGTGTAGGAAGAAGTGGAAACTTGCTCTTTCTCTGCACTGCACTGAATGTTCCCATAAACAGCAGGCATATGTGTTTGAGGGTTTGTATTGTGCACAAGGAGGTTTCAGAGGCGTGGCAATGGGTTTTTTCCGGAGCGGGGACAGACTAGGCGGGAACATAGTTCCACTACTTCTTTTTTCGTAAACTTCGACCACTGGGAGTAACTAGAAGGGCATTTGCTCTCCGTGTTCCCTTGTTCCTGGTTTCAAAACCTCTGGAGGAACTAGAAGGGCATTTCTCTCCTGTTCCCTGGTTTCCAACCCTCTGAAGTAACTAGAAGAGCATTTGCTCACCTGTTCCCTTGTTCCTGGTTCAAGACTTCAGGAGTAACTAGAAGAGAATTTCTCTTCTGTTCCCTTGTTTCCAAGACCCTGGAGTAACTAGAAGGGAATTAGCTGTTCTGTTCCATTGTTTCCAAGCCCTTGGAGTAACTAGAAGGACCTTTGCTCTTCTGTTCCCTTGTTACCAAGCCCCTGGAGTAACTAGAAGGGCATTTGCTCTTCTGTTCCCTTGTTTCCAAGCCCCTGGAGTAACTAGAAGGGCATTTGCTCTTCTGTTCCCTTGTTCCCAAGCCCCTGGAATAACTAGAAGGACATTTTCTCTTCTGTTCCCTTGTTGCCACGCCCCTGGAGTAACTAGAAGGGCATTTGCACTTGTGTTCCCTTATTTCCAAGCCCCTGGAAAAACTAGAATGGCATTTGCTCTTCTGCTTCCTTGTTTTCAAGCCCCTGGAGTAACTAGAAGGGCATTTGCTCTTCGGTTCCCTTGTTTTTGTTTCCAAGCCCCTGGAGTAACTAGAAGAACATTTCCTCTTCTGTTCCCTTGCTTCCAAGCCCCTGGAGAAACTAGAAGAGAATTTGCTCTTCTGTTCCCTTGTTTCCAAGCCCCTTGAGTAACTAGAAGATCATTTGCTCTTCTGTTCCCTTGTTTCCAAGCCCCTGGAGTAACTAGAAGGGCATTTGCTCTTATGTTCCCTTGTTTCCAAGCTCCTTTAGTAACTAGAAGGGCATTTGCACTTCTGTTCCCTTGTTTCCAAGCCCCCGGAGTAACTAGAAGGGCATTTGCTCTTCTGTTCCCTTGTTGCCCAGCCCCTGCAGTAACTAGAAGGGCATTTGCTCTTCTTTTCCCTTGTTTCCAAGCCCCTAGAGTAACTAGAAGGGCATTTGCTTTCCCTCTCCCTTGTACATTCTTTAAGCACACCAAGGCTAAGAATGACATCCTGCGTTGCAGAGGAAAGTCCTTACAGCCTGGCACCTCTGAGCCAAAGGGAAATTCACGTGACTAGAGTATTGGATGTATGAGATTGCAGTACCACGGGTAGTTAATATGTGCACTATGTAGTCTTGCACCAAAGCGACACTGACACCTCACCCCGACACCTTACATCCAAGGGGTACGGAGGTGTTGGGTAAATGATGACGAGAAAGTGCTTGAACCCGGCCTAGATTTATCATGATTATGAGGAGAAAATGGCCCAGGCAATGCAATCTTCCTGGTACCCAGTAAGGAGTCCAATATGCAGTGAGCTGTGAACATGAACGCGTTCTGCATGAATGCAAATAGAGTTGTGGAGTGGAACTGTTCATCTGTTTTTGGATTATTGACAGATTTCCTTTTCTTTGCCACATTTAATAGGGTGAATGATGTTGCTTTCTATTTTTGTAGGTGTGGTGGTGCAGATATTGTGTTGGCCGGCCAGCCTGTCTAGAGCACAGGTCACACCATGCTTCTTCCTGGGAAACACAAACCAATCTGTGCTCACTGCCTGGGTGGAGTAAAAAGGGACAGTATCCCCTCTACAAACCCACTGCAGTATGGGGATGTCAGCGGAGTGTAATACCCCGTTGCTAAGATCCTCAGTCCCAAAGCCCTTAGAGATGGGAATCGCCCATTATATGCCATTTTCTTAGATTACTCTTCGGCTTTCCACAGCATAGATCAGGCTAAATGATATGATTAGGGGATAACCCCATGATTATCAAACATGCTAGAAGCTCTACATGACAATACCCACTGCCAAGTACAATTGGACAGCGGTGGAACCTGCACTCGGCATATTCTAAGCGACCGAGCTGTGAAGCAAGGGTGTGTACTTGTGCCAATGTTGTTCAATACATGGCCGATGTGAAGATTGAACTTGGCAAAGTGCATAAATTCCCTCCAAAAATGGGGAAGTCTACCATCCCGTGGTATGGGTACGCTGGCAACCTACTGGTATTAGATAAGATGACATTTGGGTTATAATGGAGCATTAATGCTGCTGTTCACTTCTTTTTAATAAGCAAATTGAAGGTAAATTGAAATAAAAAATAAGATCATGTTCTTCACGTCCAATAAGAGTAAGGAGGTCAGATTCATGTGGTTCCTAAATAGGACGCAATTAAGGCTGGTCAATAAATACTTATATTTATCCTACCTTCTGCACCGTAAACACAACCAAAGTGCCTTGAAGGATAGGATAACATTGGAAGCGGGGCGTTTAGCTATTGCAATTAGGACGTTTGATAATAAATATGGGGGCTACACTTTAAAATCTGTGTTTCAGGTCAACACCCATCGACCGCCATCCTCCCGAGATCATCTCAACTCATGTCTTATCCAAAGTCTGTAGAAACTGGTTTCAGGTGTAGCATTTTGGGGGTGCTCAGTGTACACCTATAGCTGTAATCAGACGTGAATTCGAGATCATGCCCTTGCAAACTGGTACGGGTCAGGAAGGCAGATTTCTACCATAAAATTCAGCACTCAAAATCCAGTGGACAATTGGCTCTTCTTAGAAAATGAATAGATAGTGGGGCAAATGTTTATATGTCCAATTTTGCGGAACGTCGTCTACAATTTTGTATCAGGTATTCATTTGGGTTTCCATAACTCGACTGAGCTTTCGATTAAAATTGAGATGTCGAAGAAAAAAGCCTACATTTGGTACTGGAACCAAAACGTATTTGTTTGCAGTGGGAAAAGATGCTTTATGAATATATACAGGCTCAGCTGCTGTTTCTTCCATTTAAAACCTATGTGAGTAAAAAAAAAAATACAGTATAACGACTGGATACAAACTCAAGAAATGAAAGCTCTATAGAAATTATCCATGAATTTTTTGGTTGAAAGATGCTCAATAAACCAACTACCTCGCTACCTAGTGAAATTTCTCTGTCCGAGGTTCAGAGACCTAACTGCAACTTGGCAACACAGGGTCATACGGGAACTTCCTTAGGTAAAATTACTGCAGGATTTGATATACATATGAAAAATAAGACATATGTATTGTACATATATATATTCGCTGTTCACGGCGTACCATACACCATTCTAGCATAACTTAAAGGTCAAGATCAGTAGGTAATTCATAAGGTCACTTTTGTCCCGCTTATTAAATATCGGAATTACCACCGGTCACTTCCAGGAAGGGGGCCTTGGTCCCTGTGACTTATTAATGGTCATTGAAAAGGCTAAACATATCAGATGGAATGAGAGCTATGCTTTGTATAACAACTGTATCTAAGTTTCATCGATCACACAGGCCTCTATGATGTGTCTTTGTAGATGTGTAATTGTCCACGTTGATGATGTAGATTCCCTGTGATAGCATATGATTCCGCAGTACCATAATTACAGTGCCTACTTTCACTTTTAGCTTGTGAGGAGGCATTCATCATACAGTGTTTCACTCTTTAGAGACTGAAATGTTGAGACAGTAATTAACTGTTCACTGACACTGAAACCGCCGTGCCCTGTGTGAAGAGAAGTGGGGTTGGAAAGAAGTAACTTGAAATTATTCCAACTGTTTGCGATAGTGGAAGGTGAAGGTGACCGAGTAGAACCATGCTCATTCTGTTTGTTGAAGTGGGTACCCTTTGTCGTTTGGACAGCAAAGGGCAACCTAACACTGATAAATTGCATCTGTATGTTCAAATGATAATTGTTGTTGAAATGGGTGCACTTTGCCATTTGGACAGCAGAGGGCAACCTAACACTGAACAATTGCATCAGCTGAGCATGGAAGCATACCCACGCATTTTATATATATAGATAATCTGTTGATGAAGTGCATATGCTCTCATTGATGAGGAGTCAAGGCAATATTGCACCATAAGCTAGCCATAGACTTAGGTCACATGTTGAGGGCTTTGTGGAGCTTGGAGGTTAATTTGCTTTTCTCAGGGGCAATAATATCCTGTTTGTAATGACACCTACAGCCTATCTTTATTAAAGGACACCTGCTTATTCTTTCACTGCAAAATGAAAATACACCATTCTATTGGAAGAAATGGGGAAGCAATGAAAACACATATCTGGCACATAATATCCCCCAATGCCACCTCTTTCCTATCCCCTAACCAGTTTTTAAGCACCTAAATAAAATAAGTTGTGAAGAAGATAGGCAATAGTGATTGGAGATTGTATTGTATTGTACTTGTCACTGGGATGGTGCACATTTTACCATTATTATAGTCTCAATGTGCTGTTAGTGGGAACACCCTCAGTGGCCCAAAGTCCAGAGTGATGGGGTCATGGAGCACGATTGGCTTAGAAGGGCTGGCCAGGTTCCAGTACAGAAGCAAATCCTGAAAATCAGTCAATACCAAAAATATTGACTATCACATGATGAATCACGTGGCAGGAAAAATAACGGGTTATCTTGAAAATGATATAGCCATACCCCTTAATTTGAGACATAATGCAGTATTATTCAAAGGAATGGCAAAACATGGGAATGCCACGCATATACTCCTGGCATATTTCACATGGGGGAGAGACAAATAAAGGCTGAGAGGCTGCCAGTCTGACCGGCAGACTGACCGGACTGGCAATAATTTGAACATTTATGTGGTTTTGGCCCACTTTCTGCTGTAGCCAGTGTGTGGTGCCACCTAAAAGTGTGTTCCACATTGATGATGCTAGTGAAGCGCAATGTTGATCTTAAATTCCATACTTTGGTGGTTAGCATATTTCTGCCTTGCAAGCCGCTCTGCAAGTGACCGTAGAGTAGACCATATACACCCACAATGTCCTTACTGTTGGGATGTGTGTGTCTCTGTTGTGAACAGCTGGATTAGTGAGTGAGGCTCTTCCAAGATCTGGTGCTGACTGATATGTGTAATCATTAACTTCTCCTGGTAATCATTAACTTCTCCTGTGTGTGGTTGTGATTTTTCTCTTCTGCGGAAAGTACTACCTCACAAATAAATTAGCATAGCCAAGCTGAGCATGCAGTCTGGATCGGGTTGACAGCAGCACCTAATTCATCAATTGACTGAATGCACTAGCTAAGTATGTTGATATCTGGCTCGTAAGGTAATACTTGTGGGACGGTTTTGTGCTAATTGTCTAAACCTTTACATACCTCATCGGCCATCTTGGTAGGGGCAAGGTTGGAGTGTTCAAAAACCTAGTGCAGGCTGTCTATGTATTTAAATCAGTTGGGAAAACAGTGATTACACTTGCAGTTTTTGTACCTACTTGCTGATTAACTTGCCTTACACTCTTGTAGTGGTTTGTTGTCTTGTGTGACTTTTTCAGACCAACTGAACCAAGTGCAAGCCCAATGCTTGAAAGAGGATTCATGGGATGTGGTTAAACATATTTAGCATTGTGCATGGTTCAATATATTTTCATGCGACAGGGTTATCTTGCCCCATTAATATTTCTAAGTCTGTTTGTGTTGTGCTGTCACCAATCCAGGGGTACATATGGTGATTCTATCTTTAGGTCTGGTAGCTGATCACCAGTGATAATGAGAACATTCCCCCAATGACACTTCAGAAATAACAGGAGAGCCTGTGGGCCACACCAGAGGGTAGTAGCCACCCGGTCTGATTTTACAGGCTCAAGCAAATCAAGGGCTTTTATTAAGGGCTGCAGCTTCACTATCATCTATTGCAGCCCACAGCCGATGGTATTATTTTTATTCTCACCTGTAGCTATTTTAATCCTTTTGTTTAGGACTACAAACCAAATCAAAAATAGCCCCTTAGGAAAATGCAATGGGAGATCAAAAGAAAGAACCCCCTTTCTAGATACATGGAATCCTTCTAGTGGCAGAAGAGTGACACTACATGAGTGGAGTAGAGCAGCGGGGAAAGGTATGTTTTATTTTACATTTATTCTGGATTCCATAGGGGTGGGTGAACAATTGGAAGGGTGAGAGGGAGCAGCCAACATGCTGTTTGGAAGGCAGACCTGTATCAGAGGATATGGTCCGAATTCCCAGTAATTTGATTGGCTAGGAGCAGCAGTAGGTTACTAATAATGCACAGCGGAGGGTGTAAATGGTCATACCTAAAGCCATGTAGACAAGAGGATTACAAAGTGGGGTTTGTATATTTGTGATTTCATGCAAAAGAACATATTATCCATGGCCCCAGCCCTGGGTCCACGGTGGTCTAAATGCAAATATGTGTTTGAGTGTGTATTGTGCATTCGATACTAAGATATCCAGGGGGTGGGGGGAGTAGGCAAGACAGGTGTGCTCACAGCCCCGCCATCCTACTGCACATAAGCCTCTTTGTGCATAAGGAGACTTTCATACAGAGCCTTCTGATCACAGAATGCAAAGATGAGACACAGATAAGCATTTGCACCACAAAAACAAAGATTCTTCATAACTCCATTCTCTGAGTAATTGCTAGCAACAGACCCTGGCTGGCCCTGCCACTCCGTTGCTCCACCGAACACCTATTTAACTAGTCCTCCTTAGGCGTCCTCATCGACGGGATCCACAGCAGCAAAGGATGGATGTAGACAAGGACCTTGCCTGTTTGTGCCTAATAGGGCCAGACCCGCTATCCCGCATTTCACCTACATAGTAGTCCATATTGCTACTACTCGCCAAAAGACATCACTATGTGTCTATTGCTTCCACAGCCACCTATCCTCACTCATGGTAGGGTTTGACTGGCCAAGCGCCCTGGGTATCATCAATATCACCCTGGCCCCCATCCAACACCCTCAGAGCACACACAAACACTGCCTCATGCTGATCAATACTTGCTCAGTGGTCGCTCACACTACAGCGACCGCCAACCTTATCTTATACAAAAACTTTGATGCCCTATTCATCACTGAAACATGGTATACCCCATCTTCCCCCCATATTTCCATTGTCCTCCTAACCCCATGCTACTGCATCCAAAATGCTGACTGGTCAGGGAAACCGAAAGGCGGAGTGGTAAAGCGATTGCCCACGCTGCCTCATCCCCTCTCCCATAAGAAGCTTGTTCGAATCAGTCACCTGCCAATTTCCCTTATCTCACAAGGAATACATCATCTTCCACTTCACCTACAGACAACATAACAAGAGTTGCTCTTTCATTGCCATCATCTCCATCTTACTCTCCTCTGCCAAATAGCACACACTAATAATGTCTTTCGCTAAGATTTTAAGATCCCCAAGTCTCAGGTCAACAACCCCACTGGAAGTATGATTTTTGCAGTGACCGTATCCATGGACTTTAAGTAAATCGTGCTCTCCCTCACACACAACAAAGGCAAAAGCCCTAGACTTAGTCTTTACAACATCCCCCTTCATCACCTGCGCACACCCTATACCACTCAACTGGTCTGACTATGCCCCATCACACTCTCAATCACCCACTCAATTCCGACCCACAAAAGTCAGGCTTAACTCACTCAGCCCCGCTCATTCAAAATCTTCCCGATCAATGGGCTAGTGCAAAATTTTGCAGACCTCCCCGTCACAAACCTCCTGGTTATTGGCAAAATCTTAGAAAAAGTAATCACAACACATCTACCCACAAGAATCGAACAACTGTGCCTCCTCTTTGAGACAGAGACATCCAGGTAGTGGATGATGCCCTCCAAATCATGGATAAGAGAAACTCGTGCCTCCTCTTACTCATTGATCTCTCGTGCTGCATTCAACACCATTGACCGCCGCATCCTCCTCTCCCTCCTCACCAACAGGCCAGTATGCTGTTCAAGACTGCATGCATCATCTACAAAACGGTCACAAGGAGCACTCCAGTGTACCAGGCAGCTAAGCACCACGTATCTGGTGGCACAAGCTCCTCGCGCAGCAAATCAACTAACTGGTTTGAATCACAACTAGTCTGCAAAGAGATTACCCAAAAACAATCCTCCTCTTGTCACATAAACACCCTTTGGAACTCAATCCCAGTATCGGCTTCCAATGACCAAACAAATCTCCAAATTTCTCAAAGGGTGTCTTTGTCAACAGCACCTGACCACGGACTAATTCCAATGGTGTTACAGAATTAAACTCACAGTACTGCGTTAGCTTTAAAAGATGCCAGCACACATGCGGGCTTCCCACACCCTATAAAGCGATCTGCTGCTCTCAAGCTAGGTCTGTGCTTCAAACAATAAAAAAAGAATTACCAGGAACCAGCCAATCTGTGATAGCTAGTGTGATATAAAAAGAAAATTATATAAAGGGACGATCCAGACGTGATAGTAGTGTAGCTTGATACATTCTTTGCATGTTTAAATGTCATGCTGTTTATGAACTTTTTGGATTTGAATTCCATTCTTTATTTAGGAATGAATACCCCTCGATCCCCCCCTTGATTCATTGATTCATTGATTCATTGATTCTGATATGAAGCTCTGTGTACAGTCAGCTCCAACGTATTTAGCCTTGCTGACTTTCTGGAGTCAATGTTCTTTCTTTGAGTGTGACTAGCAAAGGCTTTTTGCTGAATGTTCTTATTAAGGGCCAATCAACACCGATAACTATCCTCTTTCTGACTAAAGGTCATCAAAATCACCACACACAGTCTCACCAGTCTGTTAAGGAACTGAGTGCGCCACTAATTGCAGCGGGGAAGCATTTTACGCATCCAATGTATCAGTGTCTTTTATTATTGTTTTTTAGAGTATTTTTCTGGTGATTTTCAAATGTGGTAGCAGCAAAAACAATAATTCAGTCGTAAATGTGCTAAAACCCTTAACCCAAATATTACTAATAAGTGGCCACTATAAACAGCAAGAATTAAAGCAAAAGTCGCTCCTGGTGTTGTTTTTTTGTCGGCAAACAGGGTCATTCTCACTTCCAATATCAATGGATAACAGCGTGTGTGTCTCTTAAGGTAAGGGGAAGGAAGGGCCACACTGTGTTTCACATTGTTTCATACAATTCAAACAGCATTGGGTTGTTTATCACAGGACGAGGGGCTCTGGCACACTCCACGTGTTAACTGACTTAATAAGGATGGCAGTTGTTTCACTTATTTCTATTAGCATCAGATGCGGCAGGTGAAAAATTTCACCAAAGGGACATACATACCTCCTAAAGTAGCCCAAGAAACAAAGTGTAGGAAGGGAACCCAATATCATGTAAAAATGTTGGGCCCCTTGCTCCCAAGAAAGGATGTAAAAACAGCAACATCTTTTTTTAGAAAAAAATGGGTAAAAAGCTGAACAATTTACAATCTGGTTTCCAGAGTAACAAATCAAAAATGTAATAGATGCCAAATCTCCAACAGTGTACAGAAGAATTTTACAACATTTTCAAGATGTCTATGTCAACAATATGCCAGCATTGCCACTGTAAATCACTTTCATTATACTGCACTCAAAATACAAGCCAGCATTCAATTGTAAATCCCTTTCAGAATGTGTGTCAACAACATATTGCACATTTCCATTGTAAATGGCTTTAATGATGCTGCCCCGCTGTATAAACTTGTTTGTCCCTTGTTTGGGTTGTTCTTTTCTGCCACTGTATAAGCTGGCATTGCAGCTGTAAATCAATTTCACGAAGCTGCAACTACAATATATGCTGACATTGCCACGGTAAATCATTTTCTTGAAATGGGACCCACAGTATATGACAGCAATGCATCACTTTAATGAATCTGTGCCCACAGTATGTGCTAGCATTTCCAGGGTAAACTATTTCAGAGTACCACCTGCACTTTATTGATTCAAAAGAGAGCATTAGACCAGTTCTGAAATATTAGTTGCATCTCCACAAGCACCCAGGTATTCCAAATGAGTGCTCCCTGGGTTGCATGTGTTAACCCCCATGCAAATCTGGGAATGCCCTTTCGCTCCAATGCACCCTTGTGCAACAGGACCTGTGTCAAAGAATAAGAAAGAACTGACACACAGAAGTTAGATTTCAAGAACATGCACAGAACATGCCTGTGTGTCTTGGTCCGCACAAACAGGATTAGCACACATGCACTTCACACTTTTCCTTGATAGGGGTCTGTGAGCTGAGGCCATGTTCCCCGAGTCCTTTTGTGTGATTTGCCTCAAAGAATGGGTTGTTACCCTGTACCGGGAGGTGGGCAAGAACACTGCTCTTTCACGATGTGCATGGCCCCTTGCAGGGCAGTTCCATGTGTGGATACGCTTCAGAGGCTTGCTAACACTGTGCAACAAACACACCGACATGATGAAGATTCCGGGGCATACCGTATGCATCCACCACACCTAAGAGTGATGTGCAGTTTAAGCTTTTCCACTCAGCAGCAAGGTAATATGTATCTTTTTACTCTGTCAATGTAGGCACTTGCAGTAGTAACTACTTTTTTTGTTCTTTTTTTTTAGCCGTCTCAGCCCCCAGTAGTAACTACTTAAATCTGCTTTAAACACTTTATTAAGGATAAAGGCTTTTAGGAAAAGACGACATGTTACCAGGCACCAGTACACCCACACCCAAAGCCATCTTCCAAAGCTCTATCTATTTTTCAAAGGCAGCAAAACAATTTCTGTAAAATCAACAAGGATCATCTTTAATTAGTGCACCGGCAACACGGCTATTTAAAAACCTCATCTCAGCAAAGTAGATGACAAACATTAATGAGCAGTAATGCACACACGGTACACGGTAAATGCAGGAATAATGGAAGCAATTTATTTGAAAATTAAAATATGATTAAGAATGGCAGGCTCTAGCAGGGCCCAGATGCCCCAAGAAAGCCACCAACATGCAACCAGGCACTCATTAATTTGGGGACCTTATGAAATTGCTTTCCTTTCTTTGACAGTTTTTAATTTAAGGTGCGTTAACTAATAGACAACGTAAGTGCCGCGGAAGCCTCGAACCCCATTGAGATGTGTAGAAGCAAAGCACAGTACTGGGGGAGGTGGGTCCCCAAAGCGCTGATCCAGTTCTTGCATAATCAGATGCCACGGGGCCCCGCACCAACGCCTGAGATTCTGAAGTTATGCATTGGCACAGTCTGAACATCCTGACGACCTGGTCAGCGCAGGGTGGAAGCAGGCAATGCAACCCTCCCCTTTCCCTCTGCAAATAGCCATTGTACAGCAATTCCATTCCGCCAGTCCCTTCACAAAAGACCTGCGATTCAACATTCAGCACAACAGACGTCAATTGCTTGAAATTGACGCCATTCAATAGAGGTCTGTTTTCACGTCCCGTTAAGAGCATTGGTTGCTGCATTCCATGTTGTTGCTAACATGTTTTTTTGTTGCTAAGTATTGCCAGTCGTGATCCTATTGCACTCAAACTAAACAAATTCTTATCTAAGATGTTCCAAATCTTGCCACTAATTGCCATTGCTTCAGCTGTTACCCATGTACTTGTAATTGTGCTATAATACTCATGCAGTAATTTCTCCTGTGGTCTCTCCACATGTGCTAATTCTGCTACATGTATGTTATGCTACAGGTTCTTGTACCGCGCTCCTTTGCCACCTGTGTGGTCTCTTGGTGCTCTTATAATTCGTGGTGGTTCTAGTTTCAGTGCCAGGGGTCTTTGCCCATCTTTGCATCTTTGGCCCAATAGTCAGAGTGAGAGCTCAGGTCTGCTTATCCGACATGACTAGTCTTCCCTACAATCAAAGCCTCTTGGTTAGTCTGAAGGTTTCGTGGTGAGACCCACGGTGATGAAGCCTCATGTCAATTCGGGGACTCATTTCATGGAATCTAAAATGTGGGATGCTTTGTCCTTTTGATGTGATTGGAAGGTGCCCAGGGGTGTGTATTAGAAAATCAGAATTCCAGTGGATGTATAACGCAAAGCCTGCTGCACCCACACTTCCGGGATTACAAGGCCTCTCCAGTACCAGTGTTGGTGCCTCTCCTACACCCTGCACCATCGTTTGCACTCTGATTCTAGCACAATGCCTCACATTAAATGGATCAACAGTACCAGTGCTGGTAACTGTGTGCTCCCCACATTCAGAGTTTAGTTATAATAATAATGTATTTCTCATAAACTGCTACACACCCACTTAGAGCTCTGAAATAACAGAAAACATTATTATCCCAAAGAGTGGTACTGAATTTATCGACCTTAGAAAGATGAAAGGCGGAATTGACCCCGCCTGGATTCAAACCTGCCATAGCAGGGTGTGCACAGATATCAGGGGCGAGTGCTCAGCTCGCTGTGCTATCTGACTGGCATAGCACTCATGCCGGAACTCAAAGAGATGGCACATACACATCTGGTGTCTCTGTGACACCAGGTCTCACTGTTTCTGCTGTGTTCCTGGCATTGATGCCAGTACTCAAAGGGAACCCCAGTATCAATGGTGCGGGTAAAGACGCTTGAATCCACATAGATTCACACCTGCTTTTTGAACCCTAAAAAGAAGGAAAACTCCATATGGATTAATTGAAATGCTGGCCACCAGGCATGTAAGTGACAGCCAGTATTATCACGTGTTTACTGGTCTGGGCAGAAAATTACATGGAATCCAATAACTTCCCAGATTCCTGTGTCTTTTGTCTACGCCGGTGAGTAAACAATCAAAATCTCTCAGAGGTGAGTGCTGGCACCGCCATGGATGCCATCCATTCTGTGAAGTTAACATCCCACTTAAAATGAGCTCCAATATGTTAAAACTACCTATGCCTTATGCTCTGCTACCATAGCTAGGGGCCAAACGACAAAAATTCTCCAAAGGGGAGTTGTGAATTATGGTTTCATTCTAAATTTATAAATGACCAGATCCATGGAGCAACCGTAATACCTCAACACACACACTTGTAATACAAAGAAAATTAAGGCAATAGTATGTGGAAGTCACATGCAAGATTGCAAAGAACCTCCAGCCAACGCTCAAGGAGTATCAGAAATTAAGATACGTTCTTCCAGCTAACAAATGGAAAACATAATTCTGAAAACCAGATAAAGACATTTCAAAACAAAACATAGGACAACCACCCGCTAAAAGCAAGGGATTAATGTCCCACTGCCCAATATGAATTGCCTATCCTGCATACACTTCTCTACCAGGACTCGGTCATCAAGTATGGGATAAACAGGATTAACCACAAGCCTTCAAAAACCATAAAGAAGCCAAAGGAACACTACAACCCAAACAAAACTCAGGAAAGTTTTGCCGCTGGGCAAGGGCCCCTGCGACCGAAACACAATAATGCAAACTCATTAAGCTAGTAAACTCCAAAGGACAGCAATATGCCACAACACAGAATGGGATGATGTGAGAGAAAACCAGGAGAATGAATAAATCAAATGGGACTACACCATGGCACCTCACCAACAAGCACAGACATGACAACGGAACACACAACGATAAGCATGACAGAAAATAGGACAAACTCCAGGAGAAGGGAGAAATCTTTTTTCCTAACACCATACCTCGCAAGAGACCGCCAAACAGAACAATTCACAACCACCAACAATGCTTGACGCTCCAGCAGGATACCAGGAACCCACAGGAAAAGACCAGAAACATCCCGAAGCAACAACAAGGAAAACGACACCCTCACTCCATGTGTCACCAAAACTCTAGGGCACCTACAGCAAGTGCAACGAGATACAGAAGAGGAACCGGAAGAAATCAGGAACCCAATACAAAACCTAGCAGATCCACACAATGATGAAACAGACCCTACTGAGCACACCTCATATGCTGAGAGCAACAAGGAAACCTGCCAACAAGACCACCATAAGACGAAACCAAGAACAAAACAAAGCACTGTTAAAAAAAATATACTGCAATCTAATTAATGCAAGATCATGGTCCAAACATGGTACAGAGATCTAGGGTTTACTCTACGACAGTGGAATAGTCATTTTATTCATCACAGAAACCTGGCTATATGACAACTACAAACTCACACTACACCACTGTGTAACCAACAACATCAAATGCACACAGGTAAACAGAAAAGGAAAAAGAGGAGGACTTCCAATAGCCTCCAAAGAACACCTGAAAATAAAAACAGACAACCCCATTAATATCAGAAACCGTGAATCCCTCCTCATTCACCTGAGAGCTCACTCAAAACAAACCTCATATTCATAATCATCTATAGACATCATTCTACAATGCAACCTTCGCAGACACCTTCATAGAAGCCATCATAAATGTAGCCATCAACCACAACCACCTAATAATCCTCGGGGGCTTCAACATATGGTTTGGAGAAGAGAATGCAAACTCTCAAACATCACTAATCAAGCAACTCGAGAGAATTAAACTACACCAGATCGTAAAATGAGCGACACACACACAGCAGGACACACTCTTAACGCAATCCTCATGAACAAAAATCTAATCTCAACTGTGCCACCAATACAAATACTATGGAGCATCCACCTCATCACACCATTCGTGATCCAATTACCAGATAAAGCACCCAAACAGCGGCAAAACCTCCCCACGATCTGGAAAAGAAACTGGAATACCATCAAAAGTAGTAACTTAAAAGTACAACTGGAATCCTCGAAACCATCAACCATAAGCCTGGACAGAACTGACCTGTATGAAAAAGCAGACCTAATCCAGAAATGGATCGCAGAGACAATAGGCAGCATCCCTCCAGAAAAACCCTTCACCCCTTCACAAAAGAATGCAGTGGCAAGATGGTTCACACCCCTACTCAGTACAGTGAAAAAAACGAAGGAGAAACTTGAACTACAATGGAGGAAAAACTACAACCAAGCAAAAATAATAAACTATCAAAAACAAATCCGAACATACAAAAAGGAAATTCTCAAAGCAAAAAAGAAATACTATGATAACCCAATCACAATAGCCACCAACACCCAAAATGAACTATTCAACATCATAAATGAGATGAGAAACCCATCTGGATGCAACAACATACTGATACCTTCACAAAAACGATGCAACGACCTCACAAACCACTTAAAAAATCAAATCACTGACATACATCGGATTATACAAAGCAGACCAATATACCAGACCGTGCACCATGCCCCACCAACCGTGGAACCACAGAACAACCTGCAAAGCTTCACACAAATATCTGTAGAGACATTCATCAAGCTGGTGAAAATTGGCAATAAAGCAGGCTCGCCAATGGACCCCTGCCCACCAGATAACTATAAATCAGTCCTTACACATCCTTACACAATGTATGCCATTGGAATGCCACAGAAACCTCTTCAACCATTCGCTCTCAATGGGAGAGTACTGCGGTCTTTCAAATTTGCGTACATCAAACCACTCCTCAAGGATACTATGGGTGATATGGAAGACCTCTCTAACTAGAGACCGATATCAAACATTCCCTATCTGGCAAAACTGCTAGAAACCTTTGTCTATGAACAAACACTGGAACACGTAGAAATACACCAACTATTAGACCAGGCACAAGTCAGCTTCAGGCTTATGAGAGGGACAGTGATAGCACTTCTCTCTATATGGGATGCCCTAAAGACCAACACAAACTCTGTACTGTTACTACTTGACCTCTCCATAGCGTTTGACACCGTCAGTCACAAAATCAAGAGACTGGAAGAAATAGGGATCACCGACATGGCACTGCTCTGGATTAAATCATTCATATCGGAAAGAACAGAAACAGTATGGATAAAACTATTCAAATCCACGCCTCGGGACACCACCTGTGGAGTACCGCAAGGATCCTCCCTATCCCCACTCCTCTTCAACATCTACTTGACTCCACTAATCAACCTCATCAAAAGGCACACCCTCGACTGCTACAACTACACAGATCACACCCATATCATCTACAAAATTGAAGATGTACAAGAGGAGAACACAGCGCTAGTAGACTGTCTGAAAAAACCCTATGAATGGGTGAACACAAACAGCCTCAAACTCATCCTAGGCAAGACAGAAATCATGATTATATTAAAAAACCAGGAAAACAACCAATACATCCAATGACCCACAAAACTAGGAACAGCACCTATGCCATCAACAATAGCCATTAACCTTGGAATCCTAATGGACAATGAGCTAACCCTAGAGCCTCAAGTCAACACCAATAATCAAGAAATGCTTCTTCCACCTGCACATGATCAAAAGGATCCTACCATTAATCTCCTTTATGCACAGAACACTAGCCATCATCTCCCTCATCATGTCCAGGATAGACTACGCCAATAGCCTATACCCCGGAATGCCAGATTATCTACTGAGAAAACTGCAATGTATACAGAATGCAGCGGCCAGACTTCTCACACTCTCCACGAAGGGACGACATCACTCCTGTGATAAAGATGCTACATTGGCTGCCAGTCAAAAAACAAATCACATTCAAAACAATGAGCAATCCACGGCCAAGGAGCGGAATTCCTACAAAAGAAAATCACCATTTACCAACCAACCAGAACACTCAGATCCAGCAACGACATTCACCTGGAACCAAACCGTACACAAGGACAACACTTGGTGGATCAGCATTCTCTTCCCTGGCCGCACACATTTGGAACTCCCTCCCAAGAGAAATACAAAACATGAAGGACTCTCAGGAATCTCCTAAAAACCTGGCTCTTCAACTCAGAACCGAACATAAATGAATGAGCAACACCCACAACGCTCGGAATGAACACACATATCGCAAGATGGAGGACTAGACTGTACCAGGACAAGTGTAGGGAGGCGGAGAGACATCCGAGTGGGAGGTAGACCCGGGTTACCATGAAGGGCCCTACCGGAGGCTAACGAGAGAGATGGGAGCGTCCCAGGTTGAACAAGGGGAAAGAGAGGTGACCGAACAGATAAACCATGGTGCCCAGGTAGCTCAAATGCAGAGGGAGAGGTCCAGGGAGGCGATGGTGGCTGCACGCCAGAATATGCCAGGGGCCAAAGCTGAGTAGACATCCATTAGTCTGTTAAGGGGGTGGGGTGTGTAGCAGGCACAGGGACGCGAAACACAGGTGGCTAAAGCAGAGGAGGTACGATGGAGCACCACCACTAACCAACCCACTAAAAAACTCATCCCTCTGCTTACACCTCTCAAACTCTAAGCAAAACACAACCATACTATATTGCACAACAAACTGCACGCACTTCACTACAATGCAACAATGAAACAAACCACACATAGCCATGAGAAGTACTGACTGAAAATTCACGCCTACGCTCAGCGAACGGTGTAAACCGAACTGAAGCTGCCAACAGCACATCACAGCTCTCTTGGGCTTTTCCCAATCAGTCCTACAAACGTACCCTACCCTCTTGCTTTTCAGATCCGCCAGAGCGCCAGGGCACCACTCCGGTGGTCATAGTGCACGGTATAAATATCCTTTAACACTTGGGCCTCCCGTCCCTGTTTGATGTGAAAGCAGTCTTTCAAACAGATCTAGGTCCCTTTGCTGCAAGCATTATGCCACCCCACCTCATTGCTGGTGGATTTACACCTGGAGCAATTCATGCGTCGTCCTGTTCCCTCTTGCTTTCCTTTGACATGCTGTCTTGCCTCAGGGGTATGCCCGCAGCATACTCCTTTCCCACCTTATGCCTTCTTCACTAATTCCCAACCCAGCCAACACATATACCCCAAGTTGGGCCAGCAAGTCCAACAGCTCCTTCATCTTGCACTTGCACGCTCTGAACACTCACAAGGCATAGTAGGCCATTGCACAGAGCAAGCATCATAAGTACATCATGCAATGGTACACTGGCCTGATGCTTCTGTGCAGCGCTGAAGGTCCTTTACTAGAGGTTCAAGGCACTGCATAGTTGTATTTTTTTTTCAAACAGCACCACACTAATGACACACCCACTTCTGACTGGAAATGTCAATCTCGCTTAGAAATTACACACTTGTAATTTTAACCTAGCAGACATAGAAAAGGCAACAATGTTAACACAACTAGAAGCCTGAGTGAACAATTCCACTCATTACATCTATCTGCATGACACAACAGGGGATGCCACTACCCAATGTGCCAGAGGGAAGCCACAGTGATAGCAAAATCTAACAAGTATTGGAAAACCCAGCAGTTTTTGGCTTTTCTGTAGGCATGGGCAAGACATTTGCCAGTCACTACCATGATGGTCCTACTGAGCTTTAAGATGGCAACAGCTGAAAAATGGCGTGAGTGCCTGACCTAATAAGGACAGTGCCTGGAAAATGCCTATCAAATTCCTATACAGGAACCAACATTGAGACTTTCCCTGTGCTTGTTTTTAACAGGCAGGACCTCAACGCGAGGAACAAATGGGAGGACACACATATTGGTTTGAAATCAATTGGCTGAAGGTACAGTAGGTTATGGTTTATTACCAGTAGTGCATTTACAGTTGCAATTTAGCCATTCACTCTCAGAAGTTTACTTAAGAATTAACACTGGAGAAAACACGCCACGGTGTGATGTTACTCCTTGATAGCGCTACGCTTAAAGGATCCCATAAGGATGTGCTTTGGGTGGTGAGAGGCAGGCAGCGGGTGGGAATGGCTATAGGGATTATCATGGCCATGCAATGAGTGAGCAAATAGCCAAACAACACCCACATGCTATGTGTCAATCCTCACATCCCAACTCCCTCCTATCTGTACTCCATTGCAGTCGTTTTGGCTCATAGGTCGCACTTAAGTGCAGCTAATAGCCAAAACTAAAAAGGAAACAAAAGTAACAAAAATATCTCCCACACCATCTCATTCACAGTAACATTGTCATGTTATGCGTAGCGAACTCTATCACAATAGAGACATACAGTGCTTCAAGTGGGATAAGAAATGGAGTGGCGTGGGGGGCTCTAACACATCATGATGCACTATTTGGGGCTGGGTCCTAAAAAGGGTCTTGTGCAGCTTCACATCCCAAGTAGATAATAAACCTTTAAAAGATATAATATGATATGTTATTTATAACACACTTAATACCCAGAGGTTTCTAAGCACGGACCCGGGGATCAAACCAATGTTGCTGCGTGTCGTCTTGCTTCCAAGGTGAGCCCATTACCCCTGAGCTATCCTCCCAAGACTGGGAAAGAGGTGGGTCCTATGTAACTAAAATGTGTGATCCAACAGCGGAATCAAATTTTCATGTTTAATGAAAAGGAGTACATTTTACTTGAAAAGATGTATGAAAATATAATTAATGTGTGCATAAATATTGACCAAAATAAATATATTCAAATATAAAATAGGACATCAACTCAAAATATGTCAGCAGACCATGCAATCCCAGAGTTATTTTAAAGAAGTCCATGATTCTTACAAATTAAAATCATTCTGTTGACTATTCTTAATATGTGCTGTAAATTTGTTTTTAAACAATGGTATCTGTATAATATCCATTCAGTGTTTGAAAACAAGCACATTTCTTTAACTTATGATGTGATTCTAAACGTGGCTGGAAGTGACATCTACTGTTGAAAAGCAGTATTGGCACTCATTTTCATTTGCATTACTGCAGGGAATAACTCTGGCTGGGGGAGTCCGTTCGGGGAGCCCTGGCAGTGCCCTTGCTCAAAGCCAATATTTGGAGACTTGCGGGACTGAACCCTGGCAAGCCCTGTCCCACTTAAAGCCCTGGAGACATAGTGTATTCCATTTTAAGGATAGCATAGTTTAATTTACCTTATCCCCCCTGTAAAACTCAAAAATTCTCTGCCATTTTCAAAAACAGTAAAGGAGATGGCCACACTGACCCTTACTGTTTTAGGTGACATATATTGAAGTGCTGCCACAGCCGCCACATTCAAAGGCACTTGCATTCTTCACCACTGGTAGGAGGCGCGGCCCACGCCGCGGACATCTGCATTGGTCACTGTGGTAGGTTCTTGGTTGGAAACCTGTACTTTCTGAGTTCCCGCTGACGGGCCTTGATATTAATGAGATACATCTGCCTGCAATGGATCTGAACGTGGTAATTTGCGCCTTCCTTGGTTACCCAGAAACACATGACGCAGTGCGTCCCTCAAGCAGCGCCAGCCACAAGCCATGTTGTTTGATTTTTGGAGGTATGGGCTGTTGTTCATGAAGATGGCGGTGTGCTGTGCAAATTGCCTTTGATTCAAATGTATCATCTATTAAAAAAAAACATACTCGGGCCCTTTGCTGATTTTTCGCTCCAGGTGTGGCCCATTCCTTCAATGACTTCAATGGCAGAGCATCAAATAATCATCTTTAAGGACAAAGGGAACTGCTACTAAAACCAGCACCTTAGCCGGGAATCAAGAGCTAGGCCTGACATTAATACCCTCAATGGCTTGTAATAGGAGGGGGTTGTGTCTGCCACGAAGCATTAGCGTGTTCATTTATAAAACTAATATGAAAGAAAGCAAAGCTCCAGTAATGATGCAGGCACTCTCTAGGATAACATTATGGAAATAAGGACACCAAATTGGCAATTTGACCTTGGGGTCTGGACTGTTCAGGGGAAGATGACTTCTGAAATGATGTTTTCGACAATGCGTGATTGATTTTCCGAAAAGGTTGAAAGCGGTTCTCTTTCCCTTTCAACTGCATAAAAAGTCATTGATTTCCAAGTATTTCTAGTTTTTAGCTTAGCGGTTTAAAATCAGTTTCACCTATTCTCTTTATTATTTATTTAAACAATCTGATACAATGTCCAGCCCTGACCAGCACAGGGCTCTATGCCTTTATCAGGGAATTTTCCCAGTTTCTAAATGTGGGCTGTGTAACATGCTATTGCTTTTGCGATTATTTCACTATTACAATACAATCAATTGCAAGGAACAAAAAAAGGTCGAAAACCCTGAAGAAATGAACATCATACAGTTTGACTTTGTATTAGTACTCGACAGAAAAAGATTTAACAATTCACATTTTTAGTGAGATATGAGTAAAACATAATGCTTAAGACAGAAACAAAGCATACTTCGTTGCACAAGCATCAAACTGAAAACTTGAAAGTGATGGCAGAAGACAGGCCCCTGGACACTCAATCTAAAACACGACTTGGCAAGTCAGCAGTGGCCTGTCTGCTGCCGCCCAAAGAGAGTGGATACTATTTTCCTTGGGAACAGTCGAACAGATCGTTTGATCTCTTGCCAAGTGCTGCCTGGGTCGCACAGTGCGGGCTATCTATTTGTTGAAGAAGCAAGTTTGATGTTGTGTAAAGCCGCTGCCCGTTCATCTCCCAGTCCTTTGCAGCCTTGTCTTAAGACTAACACAGTTGCCATCTGACCAGCTCATTCCCTCTTCCCAGTGCAGAGGAGACGGACACCCAGTGATGTGTCGGAGGGACGCTATGCAAGGATGCCTTTTGGTGGAGTTGAGGCGTTGAGTCACTTCTGTAGATTCACTGTGCCTCACTAAGTGAAAAGGAGCAGAGCCTCAACTATAGATGATGTCCCTTTCACAGGTGCCACCAGAACTGCGTGGCCACAGCAGTGCACTCTATAACAGAGCAGATCTATTAAAAGAAAGTCTCTAACTCTTGAAAATAGAATCCACTGGCTCTTGACCAGAGGCAAGTTCTGTACTTGGAATGTGCAAGGCCTTCCTTTCGAATTATAATGTGTGTGCACTTATTCGTTCAGGGTGGTGACGTGTTCCCGTGTGGCATGGCGGTATGAGTTGGTATCCCAATGTAAGACTGCCATGTACCCTCTACCAAACCCTGCCCGCAGGGTCTCACTGGACCACGTACTGCAGGAAGACAACAATACAAGTGGCAAGAGTGTAGACTTGAAATCCGCTGCTGCAAAAAGGAGAGCACTAGAAAACAAGCCTTCTGTGGCTACGCGCCAAGACTATGGAACCTCCTCCCCATCAGCATCAGACCCGTCCCCACGCTCCTACAATTCAGAAAAGAGCTCAAGATCCACTTCTTCAAGGAGCCTCTCCTCCTCGACACCTAGGCCATCATGTTGCCCCCCAACCCCGAGTCACCTGATTTGCTAGATGCCATCTGCCTCTCACCTCCCTGCCACCCGGTACAGCTGTACTCCTCCTCTGTTCCACTCTGCATCCTACCACCCGCTGTATATATGTTCTGTTATTACCTCTGAAAAGAGCTCTATCGTGTATCTGTGTTGTTGTCTAGCTCTGTTAAGTGCTCCGTTGCTTCTCGGAGGTAGGTCCACGCTCCTCAATGCCATAATAATAATAATAATAATAATAATAATAATAATAATAATAATAATAATAATAATAATAATAATAATAATAACAATAATAAAAGAGTGATGCAGGTCTTTTTTTCCATTGCTCTCAGTGGGTGAAATGGTGGTGATGGCTCTTAGGATTACTCAAATACCAATGGCACGTCTATCATACTGGATGCCCGATTCTCTGGGACAGGGTACCCCAAGTGCTAGCTTGGCTAAAGAACTTGGTGGGGAGCAGGGTTGACGATCTGAATATCTAGCACCCCCATTCATGAAACCGGTGGTCCATGGCCCCTGTGCGGGTGGGGATTTTTCATAATTAGCCAAACACCTTCCTGGTCCAGATGAATGCAATATTCTGCATGCAACCTGCTCAATACCAACCGAAGAACCCCATTTTTGCAATGTGAACCAGGATCTGGTCAGCACCAGTGCATAGGCAATGCTTGTTGTAGGTCTCAGAGCACCCTCTTCGGGCTACGAATAAAAGGGTATACATGTTTTGGGTCTCCTAACTAGAATACTTTATCTGAGAGATGAGGCTGCAGGCAAGCATGTGCCAGTGGGCTTTGGTTTGGTAAGACATTGGGTTCAGTGAATCCTGTGAATTTTGGGTAACCCTACTGCTCCTGGGCTGACGGAATGGCATAGGCGCATATCTGTGAAAAGTTCAAGAACAAAGAAAAAGGGATGGAGAAAATACCTAATTTGTTTGACCGAAAAACAAATCTTTTTTTATTTATTTTTTTATTTTTACTTTTTAATCATTAAATGATGCCCTTACCCCACCCCACCTATTACTTACTATAAATGTACTAAAATACCTACCATTTTCGGTCAAACAAATTCGTCCATTTCTCCTTTGTTTTTTTTGCATTCATTTCTTTCTACGGATTCATGCATAAGCAGGACCATTTATATATGGATAAACACAAAGGTCGCTGCAGTCGTTTCTAAGGAGACCATTATCAATTACAGGTCTGATATTAAGTGAGGTCCTAGTGATTCAGCTGTGCAAGTGTGTTAGCACACATTTAATACCCTACAACTTGCTCATTCTTCAGTGAAATGGTCGCTTCTTGAGATTGTCAACAAGGCTGGTGGCATGGCCTGTTCCTACGGCAGTGCAGCATCTGGAAGATCCACAGAATATTCTAGTACATGTGGCAGCGACATCCAGGGCATCCAAGCTGCAACAGTCTTCTTCTCTGAACATGACACAGGTGGTCCTGTCAGGCAACTCAAAGGCCAGGATCAACCTGCTGACACCACCGTTAGTAAATACGGTTCCTCTTTCTCCTTGCATCCAGTCGCCTCTCGCTGGCACGCTGCTGGTTTTCATCACTCAATGGGAGAATATTACCAAAGATCCTTGGGCCTTGCTTAGTACGATTGGTAAAGGATCAACATCTCCTGGCACCCTGGGCCACCTGTATGCCCATCGTCCAGAAGCTGAGGAAAAGACTTGGGGCCTCATTACAAGGTTGGTGGTGCAGGAAGAAAGTGGAGTTAATTCTGTTACCCCACTTTTACTGCACCACCAAATTAGAATTTTTTGTGGATGTATCGCTGTCGGCATCACTGCATGGTAAATCTACTGATTTTCAAAGGAAAAATGGAGGATTTACCCCCAGCTTCTTGCTGCAACTAAATCCTCCATTTCACCTTAAAAAAACTGCGAATTTACCACACAGTAATTCCACCGGCAGTAAATCTACCAAAAATCCCAATTAAGTCATATGGACTCCAAAAATGGACAAATACCACCTCTTGTATTCCCATGGTAACTCAGCAGGAAAACGTGAGAGTAAATGTAATTGAGTTTGGCAGTAATTCAGTAGATTTATCACCCTGAATACTGACAAACTCGAAATGAGGCCCTTAGTGAAGCTTCACACTTTTCATTCCTTAATTAGCCATTTCTAGCTAAATATTTTATTCCTGGTGAAATGGGGCATGGCTTAGAGTCATATAAAATGGTCAACTTGTTTAAAACTCCATAGCTGCTCAACCGGGCTATGGGATATGGGGCTGTTCAACTGACTTATTCTGAAATAGAACCACATCTATATCCTGAAGATGGCTCTAACAATTAAACATGTGAGCATGCATGTACAAGTGCATCACGGTTAAAGAGTCGAAACATGTGTCGACCTGAAAAACCCAATATCAAGGTTTTTTTTACTGTTCCCATAAACGAAAAACACACAGCGAAGTATCAAATACATCTGTACCTGTAAAAACTATTGCAGAGCTGTAAGAAACCACTGTAGAGTAAAACTGCAATATAGTGCAGATTCCAGACCACCTAATCATTGTATACGTTTCCTGCTATATCGTGTGCTTTCCATAAGTGTGTATAATCACTGTATACTAACCCGCAGTCACATTCTATTACTTGAAGTGATTCTTTTTTCAAACCTCTTTGAATGTTGTTTTGATGTTTGGCTGACTTCAGCGGTTTTATAATAATTTTGTACGTTGAAAACCTTTCTCGAGATAAAACAAATAATAATTTAATATAATGCGGCATGCGGTCTCTCTCTAGCTGTTTGAGCAACACCTGATAATCAGCATAACACGTAAAATGGTGTGGGCCCATTGTTTAGCCTGGAAAATAAGGGAGGGTTAACCAGTATCTATTAGATGGGTATTTTGCATCTTCCACGCTTGAGAACTGTCCCCCATCAACAAAGAAATTGGTGGAAGTACCCAAAAGATTGAAACATTACAATCCATAACTGTCTTGTTCAGTAAGGTAGATTAGTATTTTTCCATCATGGCTATCATTCGCAAAATAAATTGACAAGCAAACGTAATACGATCCTGCCCAATTCCCGACAAACTTGGTATTTATCGAATTATAACCAATGTCCTTGGTGTTTATGCTTGGGTAGGAAGAGATGGCTACCTTTAACAATAGAAGTGTCACCTTTAAATATATCACCCTGGAGCTCATATTGTGGACCACAAGTTTCAATTTCAACCACTGATCCATCCTCTGATCTGTTGCAACTGCCAGACTTGAGGAGAACTTGGCCCAAAGATATGGCTAATGCACTCCACTTTGCCATTCTGCCCACAATGCACTAGGCCTCCCCACCCGATGACTATAACCACCGCCCAGACGCACCTTGCTGCCAGGAGCCCACAATGCCCTGGGTTTCCATGCTGGGCACTAAGCGTAGGACCTGCTGGGCATGAAACATAACACCTGGTGCAAACTTCAGAATGGATGGATGCCACTTTAGGGAGGTTATTAGTACATTTTCATTAATGAACTTTTCCTCCTAAGAGAAAGGGTTATGTAATTGTTTTTAAATGTGACATTTCAATTTGATTAAACCAAGGGTTAACCAAAAGCAGGGGTGAAGTACCATGATCTTTTGAATACTGCAAATAGAAACACATAACTTCATCTTTCAGCAGCTGCACTTTCACTTTTCCAATAATGCCACTCCGTATGTAATCAATCCAAGCCACTTTAGGCATACCTTATGCATATTTGCTTCATACTAGCTGTACCCGGCATAACATATGCCGTTCTACCATATCTTAAAGGTTATTCATTAAACATCATTGCACTTTTATTTATTTATTCACTGATATATTTTATTGGAAACAATATTAGCAATCCAGTTATTCTCAGTTACAACACTTAATGAGCAGAATGATCGAACTCTTGAGAGAGCAACATATATTTGCCTGTGTCTGAATGCAGGTTTCGGAAGGTATAGCCAGATTCTGTCAAAAGTCTGTCCTTGTGACTTATTAATGGTAATTGAAAAGGCTAAATGTATTGGAATGTATCCTCTTTTGAATTTGACAGGCATATTATTATCAGATATAAAGAGAAGGATGCCCGGTATAAGAACATTATCTAAGTTTAATCTATCGGTTACAAGGGCCTCTATGATGTGTCTTTGAAGACACATAACTGCCAACCTGGTTCCATTTCAGAGTGTCCATTGCAGAGTCCTCGTGATGGTATAGGATTGTGTAGCAGCATAATTACAGAGCATACTTACAGCATCTACTTTCAGTTTTAGCTTGTGAGGAGGCATTCGTCCTACAGCGTTTGGCTGTTTAGAGACTGAAACATTGAGCCGATAATTAACTGTTTATCGATACTGGAACTGCCGAGCCCAGTGTGAAGTGAAGTGGTGTTGGAAAGAACTAACTTGCAATTATTCCAAATTTTTGACATAGTGGAAGGTGAAAGTGACTGTGTAGAACCGTGCTCAATCTGTTTGTTAAAATGATAGCTGTTGTTGAAGTGGAATGGCACACAGAGGTGCAGTTTGCCATTAGGACAGCAAAGGGAAACCTAACACTGATACATTACATCAGTTGAGCACGGAAATATACCTAAGCATTTTATATATATAGATATGTGCTCATAAGGTATGACATCCACTACATGCTTCTTCCACACCATCTATAAGCATTCCATTAACACTAGTGATGACAGTTGAACCTTTTGCAATCAGGTTTGTCGGCATATGGCATGCCATGCAAAACATTAACTATGACGAGTGAACCAGTAGCAGCATGCTTCTTTATTACAGGTTAGATGTAGTGATGGGAAATGTCTGTACAATTTGTATTTCCTCATTTTCCACATTTTCTTTAGAAAAATAAAATGATTTTGGGTAACACATTGAAACATAAACAACACTCATTTTTTAAGCACCCTTTACAGCTGTAAATTCGCTTTGTTACTTTAAAAATATCACATGCATTATGTATCATTTGTTTGCTCACATAAGTACAGCGTGTGTACATTCAGTAAAGAAAGATACCGGACAACATGTAATTTAGTGGCCAACGTGCATACATAGGCAGTAATCTCAAGCTTTTGCTGCAGACTTTCTCAGCATGGTAAGTGAACACTACTGCAATTTCTCCTGTTTTGGGGTTAATACCAAATATAATACTGTGCCCCTCATTCAGCCTTTATTGCATAGACCAAAAGTCAATGATAGAGGAAGGACGTTTAAGTGCAAAATGAGCAAAGAATTCTTGATTCTTCAATTGTGAAAACAAATATTGACAACCGGAGGCAAAAATGATTTATTTCTTGCCATTGGAATAAATGAACTATAAGGATCTAATACTATAGTCTTAAAAGTCTTCCTATCACAAGTCTACTGGAAAATATGTGTGGCACGTTTTTATTCCTCATGCTAAAAGAAAATATGCTCCACGGTTTGAAATTAAAGGGAGGTAGCACTATTTCACTCCTGGTGAAAAATGTATCACCCGAAGGCCTGTTCCTCAGCTAATTTCCGGTGCTATTATTTGATCCTGGAAAATTAAACACATCAGGTGAGTGCAAAGCGGCTTTCAAGGGAGATGCAGTGCACCTGCCCATCTCTTTGGGCATTTGGAAAGGCATTTCATATTTTCTTCGGAGGATTCTGGACGCAGGATGAAGCGTGCACTTATGAAAATGAGGATCGCGATTCTATTTTATTCCATGACACACAGGAACTTCAAATAAAAATAAAACAATGCAGGCTACTACTACCTGTCGCAAAACAAGAGCTGCAGGGTTCCTTGTGTGTGCAAACAAACTGTGTAAACTACGAATTGTCACCGCCACAGAGAACAGAGATTGATCGAGAGTTGAAATTTAATGAAATACAGGAGTGTGTATTTCTCGCAATGTTCACGGCAAGCAGTTTCTGGTGAGGGGAAAAAGACTTGTAAAATGTTTTCCTTCTTGAGATTCTCTCATTTCTTCTGGGCCTTCACATCACTTGTTAGGCGTCTATGTGTGATCTTGGTGGAACTTGTGAAATAAATCAAACTCATAAAGCAGAACGTGGTAAGAATTGTGAATTTGCCCCGATCGGCGCCATTTTGAATGGAGACAGAATCCTCCTAGACGCCCTTCTCTGTGAACAGGCCTTGTGTTTTCCTGCCAGCAGCAGTACAGGCATCTCCCAACTGATAGCCCTCTTCAGAACCCAAACAGGCCACTGGGCCAAAAGGAAAGAACGTTTGAACGTTTCATCCAAACCTATCATCATGATGTACTGCTTGCAGCATCTGACTCATAACATCGACAACAAAAGGCTGGCCAGAAGGTGTCTACATTGGAAAAGTATATGATGACAAATTAAAGAAACAGTGTGTACTCTTCCTATCTCTTTTATCAATTAACTTTGCTACATGCACTTTTTACAATCCAGGTCTGCCGTATCCCACCTTGATGGACCACCCCATGCCAGATGGATTTCAATGCAAAAGCATTATAATTTGCAATTCTATTCTTCGTCTTTACATCAGTTCACAGCCTTGCCCCCACTACCTTCCCGACTGCCTCTCCCTCTATCTCCCCCTTGAAATCTGAGCTCCTGAACTCTCAAAAGTGCACCTTCCCTATGCCCCCACCCCATGGCACCTCCAGTTTATGCACCCTCGAGACTACTTCCCCATCAAATGCCCACTCCCAGTTATGACCTCAAACCAACCTATGGAATTATTCAAGGCCCAAGCTCCTTTTGCTAGTCTGCAAAGGGGGGGCCCATAACCTCCACTGGTCTCCACATATGATCACCCTACCCTGATGTGATACCAAAAGGTATATATCTAAATTAGATTCCCGTAAAATACTGTCCCCGGGCCTAAATGGCTATCCTCCTATGAATGTTCCTGTTCAGCAAATGTTCCTTTTCTATGTACCATTGCATTAGCCCGTCATCAATTGGCTCGCTCTCAACAATACCATCATTGCAACATATTAAAGGCACCATGGCCAAGGACTGCCTCCGCTACCTGTACTGCTCCAATGTACAGTATTTCTGGTAAAAGCATCTGCCAAACAACAAAAATATACAAAATTATTAAGCATTGTATCTATGTTTGCTTGCATTTACAGGGGCACTCCTTGCTGACTAGGTGGCTTTTCACATGTATGCATGTATGACTGAAAATAATTGTAAGGTGCACAGAGGTTAGTCATGTGTGGATTTCATTTTTGTGTTGAGAAAACCTCTGCACTCTTCCGTAAGAAAGTAAAAACCTCACTGTTCAACAAATGTATGTAATCAATCCGGACTGCCCTACCTTCTCTGAACCTGATTCATGTTTTATGATGTGACGTAACTACCTGACCTTGTATGACTCACTTCTATGTTGTAATTCAATTACCATACTGTTTCCATCGAATCCTGCTTTGTACCTCTAGCGCCGTGATACCTTTGCGTCTGGGTGCTACCAGCAAATGTAATAAATAAATAAATAAATAAATAAATAAAAGTGTGGCACAGAAAGGGATCTAGCTCCCTCGCAAGCTCATTTCTTGGATTGCTTGCCTGGACTCGGCTATCAACGGATGCTCCATGAAACATGGAGTGCTTCTTAATGGTCCCGTTCACCTGGCTGTGCTTTCGCAATGGTGTGCGGCCCTTGAAGTTAATAATTGAAGGAGGATTGTGTTCAGCATGTGTGGGTCTCCAGTAAAGATGTTATTTCCAATGTGGTGGGCATGATAAAAGATGCTGGTACACTTGCACAATTTACCAAGCAAAGTAATATCAGAAGGGGCATTCCTGAGGTTTAGAGCAGAATTAATATTCACATATTTTCAAATGTTTCTGCTCCAAAATAGGAACAAGTAGCAAAGGTGCCTGTGTGATAGTTTGATTGGCAAGCCTTGTTTCGCACAATCTATGCTTTCACACGGCAGATACCATGTATCATCTATAACATTGACGTTAAAACAAAATCAAGTCATTCAAATGTGTCTCATTTTATTTATTTATTTATTTCTTTATTTATTTATTCATTCATTTATTTATTTACTTATTTACCGCCTCTATTGCATAAAACAAAAATAGCAGTACCTGAGCATATGGAGATTGGCATTCGCATATTCTGGCAACACATGTCATAAAGCATTTGAACATGGGAATATCTGATGCCACTCTTCAAAATATGTCAAGAGTATCAGGGAATATGATCTCCACGTTAACATGGCTTTACCTGGGCATGAACTGCAAGAGCCTGGAGGTAAGGAAAATCATGAGACATGGGTCATGTCATGTTATGTGGGCATCCAGGCAAACAGCGGAACGCCGCCAGACTCGGAACAAAGACAGGCGGTCTGGGTATCCTCCAGGGGCATAGAAGCTGGGCCAAAACTATCGAGTATAAGAACGAATCCAGCTACTTAAGTATTCTTAGAGAAGAAGAAGGCGGCTATTCCCCCCATAACGATACTGATTTAGAAAAGGAACCAACTGGTTTAATTAATCCGGAGAACAAGGATAGGCACTTAAGAGCAAACAACAATACAACTCCATTTAAATCAAGATGGAACCAACCAAATGAATTTCACTTGTCAGAAAACTAAATCACTATGCTGTACCGAAACGTATAACTGTTACATAGCCTAGACAAATCCATTTATTTGGCGATTTGTGAACTATGTCACTCAAGTCACTGATTTCTTTGTTTGTATGGAATATGGGCTAATATCCCAAATAAACCCACTTGATAGAACACAGCCAAGTGTGCCACTCATAGGCACTGAGCGCACACTTGTGGGGGGATCGAACACTTTCCTGATCTGTTAATCTGCCTGTTAAGGTGTTACAGTCCTCTCCCCCATATGATGCAGACGGTGCAACACAACCACACCATATTTCATTTAGGGTTGCCGCAGCCATACCTGGCTAACATGATGCATGCAATTTAGGATATTATGTGGGAAGCCTATATAGTGTCAAACCAGCATTGTAGTAATTCCAGCGTGCCTTGGCTTGTCCATGCAGTGGCCTACTGCCACCCTGCCAGGCACATCCAGACCTTATTCCATGGAAGACAAGAAATCGAGCCAGGTTCCATAAGAGGACAGTGAAGTGGGAAATGCATTCTACAAACCAAGAGAGGGAGGGATGAAGCAGGGGTAGAATGTTTTGTGATAGCATGGGTGTGGCTGGCTCCAGATTCTGCAAAAGAGAGGAGGATACGTCCTCAAAGGTTGTGATAACTGGTTTAGGTTTCCAAGGCAGATTTGGAGACTAGTAAATTAGTAAACAATGGAATGCTGGATGCATGAGGGGCTCAAGCGCGTGCCCATGCTATCCTGGAGGTTGCGTGGCTTACTTCCCTAGGCTGCTCTATAGCTTGCACCCCAGGACAAACGGTAGAATGCTAATACTGGGGCCCCCAAGCCTGAGGCAAGAGGGGCCGAGTCAAGAATTGGAAGTCTATAAAGGTGAATGTTTCTGGTAATAGAAGGTTATGGAAATGGAGTGGTCAAGCTAATATGGTAACATTGGAAAGGTCTGTCGTACTAGACAGTGAGACCGTATGTAGCCTATTACCATGTAATAATAGATACCAACCTACAGTGAGCAAATACACCTTGAGATCCTTGTATTCATTAGGCTGGGTGAAATGTGGATGTGAGCGTACGACAAACAGTGTAGGCACACACCAAATGTCTGTCCTTCTGCCGGCAGTGATGTCTGGCACCCTCTTGTGTGAAACTATGATGTGAGTATGCCTTTGGCCCAATTGGACTCACGCGTTAAAGTCCTCCAAAACACCAGGGTGTCATTGTGAGCCTGGCTGCATTCAAATCATGTACAAGGGAACAGGAGAGCAAATGCCATTCTGCTTTCTCCCCAAGCTTTGAAAGGCCAGCTCCTATAGACAGGAAAGCTGGGAGGGTCTATGGGTACTTTTAAATGACGGGGGTTGTAAACTGTGACTGCTTCACCCTGGGGGGCTCCATGAGCTGAGGTCTGCAACCAGCCGCTCCACCCTCTCTGTGGGGATCTGCAGTGGATGTCCAATGGCAGTGCATGTGCAAAGTCTTGATACAGTGGTTAGGACTTGATCTATTGGCCTATAATTGGTAAATAATAGGATTTCATGCACATATGAAGGTATCATTGCTACCTAGTAGAAGTATCAGGCTATATCATGATAATACCTTGCATATGGTACAGCACATGTCCAATGGCAACAGATCACAAATCGTTTGAGTACATGGATGATAGGGGAATGGTCCTAATGGTTGGTGCAGTAGTGTAGTGACTGTCAATATTATAAAAACTGCCAGTTCATATGGTGCCATTCCTACAATACAACACAGAACCATCCCTTTACCTTAAACTTTATACATACAATCGCTCATACAATCAGACAGCACACATAAAAAAACACACATGGATCCATTCTCCACTAATGTACTCATCTATGCTCTACAGAACACACACACTGACCACAAGTCAAACATGGTGGCTTTGCCAATGCTTGTTAATTTGTTAGTTTGTGGGATTTTGGCAAACACTGGACTAGTGAGGCGCTGGTAGGATTTGATAAGCCACTAGCAGTTGAAAAACAGCTTACACAAATAATTGATTGGTCAAGTTTTTAGTGTTTTCATGGTGATTGTCACCCATGAGATCGTTTTATTTGTAACCAGATGTTACGTTTACACAGCTGACGCGCGTTTCAACCTGAGTCTTTTTCAAGGCTAAATGAGTTGAGGGTGAGCATCCGGGTGAAGTGTGCTGGTCCTCCCAATTAGGGTGCCAGTGGACTGGTTAGTCGTTTCTGGTGCCGGGTTTGGCTGTGTTGCTGCCGGTGGAGTCGCGGGTCGTTGTTAATTTGTTAGATCGATTTTATTGGTACCAGGTCCCCTTGTTTGTTGTGTTGGCCAAAGTATGATATGGAGAAAAAGGCCTAGGTGCAAACAAAGGCTGCGGAGAGCTTCATCCGAAGGCGATTGATTTGTTGCTACCGGTTGCGCTGATGTTCAATACCCTTTAATATTTAATGATCCTTAGAAGAGTGCCACCGCAAAGGCAATAATGCAAACCTGAAACAGGAACCCATTTAAAAAGAAAAATAAACATTTCAATAAAAGAGCAGAGTAACTTTTTGTGTGGGTGGTTTTGAAAATAATGCCTTTAAACCAAAGCTTCTTCTGCAAAAGACATATCAGGGTGTTTCATGGAAATCCCACAAACTGGGAAATGCAAATTGCATAACAATGTCTTTAATTCCACTTTTATCCGTGGACTAAACATTAACATATTTATTGACTTCGGCGCGCAGGGAGGAGAGTCTTATTTTAAAATTCATTGAATTTGCTTTATTTTTTTTATTTTTAGTAGACTTAAAAGTGACACAGGTGCAGATTACAAAACGTTAATTCCTTTTCTCATTTTGTGTCAACCTTCTTTCAACAGCCACTAAGGGTGACAGTTCCTAACTTAATTGTACATTCAGTCTGTACCGTTAATGACATTAGACAAATGCAACTCATTAGCATGCAGTGCACTTCCCAAAAGAGGTCACGTGACAGGCAGCCTCACGCATTTTCAATCAAACACACGTCTGTCTGCGTCAACCCTGGGTCTTCCAGTTTGTTTATCAAACAACCACGAGACACTGTTTGGAATATCATTATGCATCAAACGATGATAGATGTGTGTGCGCGCGGTGGCCTTCCTTTATTGGGTTTCTTTTTCTAGGAAGGTGTGTCTTACACGCTTATGCTATGAGACTCAATTTACACAACAGAGAGCGTGATCAAATCAGCATTGCACCAATTATGCATGGCGTTGTTTGATCTCTGTCTAGGCTGGTGGGTTGCGTGTCATGCGCACATGACCGGGCCCCTTGAAATCTATCCATGGATCAGTTCTTGAATTTCAGAGCCAGTGCAAAGGAGACCAATGAAAATGTTGAGAAGGAGGTGATCTTCCAATCAGGGATGACCAGGACACAAAATAGTTATGGGTACCAAATATAGTCGCCCACATTCATGAATGCAATTCATGGCTTTTCATGGCCGATTGGGTGGCAGTATTTATCTGCAGGGACTTTTTGTGGGACATTTTCTGGGAAATGGTGCATTAGTTAAATAAATCTGCAACTAACTGCATGGTGCTAAAAGTCATTAAAGGGGCCCACAATGGCCAGGAAATCTGGCCCACCGTGGTCTGTCCGACCGACCCCATTGAACAAGTCTCAGCCTGCTTCCAATATATTACTTTAGTTTCTTCATATGCTGTTGTTCTGATCCCTTGAGCAATTCCCACCAAAAGCTGCTTATTAAATCGCACTAACTGTAGAGCTATAAAATATGGTCTGTAGGCCAGACCAAAAATAATTGGCAAAGTAGAATGTACCCCTCTTTGACCACCTACTCACAACATGCTGCGCTTTTCATTTGGATTGTCTATTCCCATTCTGCCTTCTCTGGAGCCGGTCGCCCTGGACATGTGTGTGCCCCGAGCGACACAAGGTGCAAAGCTCTGTGTCATGGTCGAGGTCTGAACCTTGAGCTAAAGCAGTGGTAGCTTCTACCACATACAAATAATGCTGTGTGCTTTATTTGATACTGTGCTCAAACATAAGCGAACATACATGTTCATATTCTTCCAACATCTCTTAGAAAAATAGCCCTTACATCCGACGGAATGTGGAAGCAGGTCCTCAGAAAAAAGAAGCATCACTTCTGCAACAGGTTATGTCCCCAAGCTAGTGCAAGCAAACCATAGTGAAATGTCTAAGGTATTGCCATCTGAGCAGATTGAGTAGGACATGTACTAAATAATATCCGGTTCTTTGACAGAGCGTAAAGCCGGATTCCTGTTGCTTCTAAGCCATTTAACCACAGCTGTTATTTCTAGCCAATGTTATGGTACTCAATCAATAGACCTTAAATGTATGAAGGGCTGAGTCAGCTCGGGCAGGAGTCAGACTTCCAAAGTGCAGGCTTACCCTACGCTAAAGGCGAGTGGCTTACCAGTGAGCTCTCCATCCGGGAAATCTAAGGGGTGCAATATTGTTACTGCCAAAAAGGTCCGAAAGAGTATAATTACTTGTGAGCAGTGCAGACCAGTGTATGTGATACTCACAATATGTATGTGCAGATGTGCTTTCATTAGCCCAATAACATGACATCTAAACCTAGATGTAAGTGTGCAGGCGTGGAATGTGTGCGTAGATTACTTTAGCTTTGTGGAATGGGGTTGTTGCTTCACTCTACACTTAGCACTTTGAAGTTGTAGACTTGGACTGTCCATCAGAGGGATGGCTTAAGATATCTCCATACCTTATTTCAGAAACATTATACACTGGGTCACCCCTGTATAGCGCCTGTCCTCCTCAGTGTCAATTATGTGACGAGACCCCGGTAATTGCGTGTCAACATAAATATTGCAATATTTATTCAGTTGCCCCTATGTCGACTCGTGTTTTGACCACATTCGGTCCTCATTAAGACAGGGCTGTTCTGACATAAATACAGTTGTGAATTGACATATTGTTATCTTTCATTATCGTGAATATTGAATAAAGGTAGATTACCATTTATAAATCACAGTTAGTTTTGCGCACAAATATTACAAAACAATTTATTAAATTGAAATTAAACAAACATTCATCCAAGCATATAGTATGCTCAACAGATTAATTAGGACCAAAACAGAGAAATTGGGTTGGCATGGGGAGGATTGGTAGGGAGAGGGAGACAAGAGATGCACACATAACATTAGATACAAAAAACATATTTGTTTGGTATATAATATGTGTATAGCTTAACCTTATTAGTGCTATGTTGGACCCCTCACCTTTTCGTGTTGTACATAAAAGTTTAACTACTGACCGGACCCCAACGTCTGATAGCTATATGTTCAGATCAAAATAAAACTATTGATGGGGATTAGAGGAGAAGGTTTTTTGGAATCCTAGATTTGGAGAATTGAGAATAATGCCACGCATACATCACAATAGAGAGTGGCTGGTGATATTGGCAGAATATTGAACTTACAATAGCCTAAACAAGGGGAAACCATCCTACAGAGGGACACAAATGTGGAATAAGAAAAGGAATGATACTTGTGATGTAATTTTAAGGACAAAACCTTAGGATTGAAATTACAGGAGATTGAGGGATCGATAACCCTGATATAAGAATTCTGGAGAAGACTCCGATTCTAATTAAGTTGAATCAATACTAAGGTGAGCAAACCCTTCCCTGATGCAACGTTAACGGGTAAAATAGAATCTAGATAAATGGGACAGCATATGTTAATGTTAATGTTAAAGGACATTTGTACCATGCACTATCACCACCAGAGTGGTCCCCTGGCGCTCTGGGGGCTCTGAAAGAGGAAGGGAGGGAAGTTAGTGGGAGGAAGCTGGAAAAGTGCAAGAGAGCAGTGATGTGCTGTTGGCGGCCTCAGCCCGGTGGTTCCGTTGGCTGGGCCTGGGGTGTTTGCGGCCGGTAGTCGTCGTGTACTGTTGTGCGAGTCTATGTGTGTTTTTGTTTTGTTGTTGCAATGTAGTGAAGTTTGTGCGGTTTGTTGTGCTGTAGGTTTGTGGTTGTGTTTGGTTTGGGTTTGAGAGATGTATGCGGAGGGCGGAAATTGTTAGTACATATTGATTAGTTGGCATTTCTATCCTCCCTTGAGGTGGTGGGCTTCTGCTTCTGTAGTCTCCCCAGACGGTTTCGGGAGCACCCCAGCGCCTCTGTCCTGATCTGGGTCCGTCGGGCCTTGAAGGACCCTTACAGAAAAAAGGCCCCCTACTCCTCGTCTCCCTCGCAGCCCTACCTGCCTTCCCTTCCCACTCATACGGCAAGCGCGCCTATTAATGTCCGTAGCTGAGTTATTGTGATGTTTGATAATATCCCAACAGTTTCACAGCCCGAAGGTACCTGGTGGGAGCTTAGGGGCGAGTGAGGGTTTTGGCTGGGGTTAAGTGGGGTTGTTGACTCAGTCTCCATGGGTGTTGCCTGAGTTCCACTCTATACTCGGCGTCACTCATCCGGGTGCTGTGGGAGCTACCCTGTCGTGTCTGGGAGTTGACCATGTCCACACTCGTTTAGTTATCCCTATTCCTTTCTGTTTCAGTTTTCAGTTTGAGTCCGTATTGTTGAAGAGCCAGGTTTTTAGTAATTTCCTAAATTTTAGGTGATCTTTGGTGTTTCTTATTCCTTTTGGGATGTTGTTCCAGGTTTTTGCAGCTAAGAGGTAAAATGAGGTGCCTCCCAGTTTTTTCTTGAGGTATGGTTTAGGTTCCAGGCGGATGTCGTCTATCACTAAGTATGACAACAAATTAATCATAACTATATAGATGGAGACGCAACGTGAGATGGACACTATTTTAAGCAAACATTTTGTTAATGGAGTGATAATGAACGAATCGTGAATACTAAAGGAAAGTAGTAATTAACACTGGACTAACAAGCCAACAGGAATTGGCAATTAGGGTATTGGTTGTGGTGATATACAACACGAAAAGGTGAAGGGTACAACATAGCACTGATAAGGTTAAGCTACATACATATTATATACCATACAAATATGTTTTTTGTAACTAATGTTATGTGTGCATCTCTTGTCTCCCTCCCCCTACCAATCCTTCCCATGCCAACCCAATTTCTCTGTTTTGGTCCTAATGAATCTGTTGGGCATGTTATATGTTTCTTTCATTTCAACATAATCATTGTTTTGTAATATTTGTGTGGGAAACTAATTGTGATGTGTAAATGGTAATTTACCTTTATTCAATTTTCACGTTAATGAATGACAATGATATGTCAATTCACAACTGTATTTATGTCACAATAGCCCGGTCTTGATGAGGACCGAATGTGGTCAAAACACATGTCGACATAAGGGCAACTAAATAATTATTGCAATCTTTAGGTTGACACACAATTACCGGAATCACGTCACATAATTGAAACTAAGGAAGAAAGGCTCTACAGAGGGGTGACACCGTGTATAATGTTATATTACTTTACGCTTCGATGCGCACATGTACATGTACTCTTTTGTCTGGTTGGGTGAGGTGAGTATAGGGACTTGGCTGATGTTTGTGTAATGACTCTGTCTTGCAAAGCGTTGTATTTTTTTCTGGCAAGCTGCAAGAGAGAGTGATAGGCACATGGATACCTTGCTGTCATCCCATCTACACACAGAGTTTCTAGTGCTATTCGTGTTCACAAAAGGAGAACATTGAGGTTGATGGTGGGTTTATAGATTTATCTTCACGTGGGCACAGGTCTCCTACCACGCTGATGGCAGCCATTAATAGAGTACATTGAAGGTTTCTAGGGAATGGTAGCTTTCCAGGACATCTGTGTGGGGAGGGTCCCAGAGGCCTTCACTTGGCTGACGTAGCATGTATTTGATGACCGGATGTTTTGGGGGCCGGTTGATATAAACATCAAGTTGTTGTTTTCACTAAGAACCAGATTGGACTGCCCTGATGTAGCCAAAAGTTGTTCACTGCAACCTATGCATGCAAGGGGTTATGTCAAAACAGGACTGACCATTGTGACAGCCTTGTCGAACAGTAAGGATGGCTGACGTGTGCTGGGGACATTCCTCACTGAGGGAGAGTGTGGTGTGAACCAGGCAGCAAAACTGTAGCACCCTGGCCCAGCAGCTGAAAAGCTGAAAATAAATAATGAATTCCTAATCGATGACTAAATGATAAACAAAATAAAAGATTATCAAAATAAAGGGGAAAAGGTAAGGAAAAGGCCGGGGTCGTCAAGAGCGGCTGGAGCTGTATGGAGGGTTGCAATTCCATTTAGTAAAGTAGAAAAAAAGCAAAAGTTGTCAAAAGAAAATTTCGCAAAACAGCTAATTTTCAGTGACATCCCCAAGAGGAGAACACTGTCAGATAGAACCCTCATCCTTCTATAGGTTATCCAAAGTAAAATACAGGCCCTATCCAATCTCCCTTGAGTCTGTTTCCTTCCAGGGGCAAGTGGCGTGGCTTGGATAATATTCCTATTGGAGGCATATGCGATAGCTGACAAGCAGCCTCGACTATTTTACTGCAGAAAAAGTAAACTGCTGTAAACTGCATAAGGTCGTGCTCCCATGAAATGGGCCATACATTCCACTTCTTGCACCTTTCCCAAGGTTATTGTAAGTCACAACTTCTTGTCCATATGAAAGAAGAAGACATACGATACTGGGACAGGGACTAAAAGAATCCCCAACCTGAAGTGGAACATGATTCTACTGGGCTCCAATGGCATTCTGGTAGTGCTGGTCTAGGGACAAGGAAGATCACCTGGGGTACAGCCCATTGCATCTTGTCACTCCCCAACATTCCCTAGCCCTCCCCACTGTTCAGAACCATTTCATCGAAAGTAGACCTATGCATTGTTGCAACACCAGAGATAAAGCTAAAACCAAACGGACTAGGACAAGAAAGAGCACAGTAGACATGAAGGTCATTGGCCGTGCTAGTACTGGTACAAGGTGGCCCTGAGAAGGCATGAGGATTACGTTTTTAACAGAGACAAATGACTTTTACAATCTGCATGGGAGGAACTGGATACAAGGTACAAAAAGTAGCAAAGGACTATCAAATGTGTCAAGCTTAGCCATGTCAAGCCCCGTCGATTCTGGCAGCAGGTGTGCAGGCGAACCAGTGCGAGAGATCCAGGTGCTGCTGAAACACCACAGAGAAGAGGACGCCAGTGAAGTGCCGTGGGAGTCCTCCATGGGTTCTGTAGGAGCTAACCCGGGCAGAAGACTAAGCAGGAGAGCAGAGCTGTGGAACAGACGAGAGAAGTACTGCATAGCCGACGGAGTAACTGCAGTGAACCAGCCGAGCCGGAGACAAGACCTGTGGTCCCAGAAAGTCCAAGTGACGTACCATGATCCTACAGAAGATAACGGGAGACCCGGCGGGGACACGAGGATAGAGGGGAAGCTGGTTCATGAAGCTCTCTCTCACCTCAGAAGTGGGGAGCCCACTACTGGGTATAATTAGATAAGGGTCTGGCACCTGAACAGAAATACTGAGAGTAATAGACAACATCTTCTTTGTCACAGTGGGAAAGAGAGAACCACTGACAACCAGAGAAGGGTCTGGCACCCCAAAGCAAATCCTGAGAGTATTAGAGGAAATCTTCCTCATTGCAGTGGTGACAATAAGACCACTGACAACCAGAAATGGGTCAGAGACCCTAGCCCTTGGAAATCAGACATCCGAAGAGAGCTTGCTTGTTGCAGTGGTGACAATAAGCCCGCTGACAACAAGGGAAGGGTCAGGAACCTCCAACAAAAGGGAACTCAGCAAACAAGGAGTTGTGTTAAAGATGCCAGGGGAAGGGAGTCATTCCCCCTGGCCTTGTGAACTATGTCAAACAATACCAGGGGAAGGGAATCCTTCTCCTGGTCCTGAACTGTGAGTTGTCCTGGAGATACTTGGGGAAGGGAGTCATTCCCACTGGTTTTATTGGAAACTGTGTAGATCTACACCAGGAGAAGGGAGCCATTATCCTGGACGTGGAATTGTATAAACGCTGTGTGAAACCCGCATTCCCACTGCAATTTTTAGTGCAAGAGAACATTCTTTTGGATGCTGTCCAAGCAACAGGAGAGGGGAGCCATTCTCCCGAAGAAAGAACTTTCTGTTAATGTATTCTTTAGTTGTAGTATTAGAGATGGAAGTAGGTTGTGACACAGGATGGTGGAGTTTATTCTGACGGACCCTTTTGTATTAGTTTTGAGGCAAGGAAACCACTCTTAGAAGATAGGGATAGTCGGGACCTTTTTATGCATAAATAAAAGTCTATACCATCCACCATACCACCTTTCTTTATGTCAGCTTCCTTCTTCAACACCCTTGAGAATAAATGTAAACAAGCAACCAAGAGAGGCCATTGCTTCTCGATACAGGGTCCTTCAATTTGGAACTCTCTATCAGAGACCCTGAGACCTGAGTTCACCCATGCAAGGCTTAGGTCCCTGCTAAATTCATAACTGCATTCTTCCACAGTCCGGGTGTGTGTTCTCTTGTTGGCACTCAGACATAACAGTACATAAAGATGGTCAGATCTATGATGCACAAGATGCAAGTTTATAATTCATAAATGTATTACTATGTTATTCACCCGAGGGAAAATTATTCTTAGATGCTTGTTGGGGATGTTGGGTTGAAAATGTATATTATATATATTCTTCTTAATAAACAAATATATGGCATGCAACATGTAATGAAGATTTGATTACATCCTGCTCTATTACATACAATAACTTCCACGTGCCTTTAATACAAGCACCTTATCCATAGATGGACGGGCAGACTTTTCCCAGTAGCCCTCTTCCAATGTCGCTGTGATGAGAAATGATTCTTTAAAAATATAATATATCCATTTTTTTTCAAACATTTAATATGCTACAATATTATATACTCTAAATGCTTGCTCAACTTATACCAATTTTTACAAATTGTATGCAATTAGTAAGAGGACATAGCATATCAGTGGCCTAAAGTCAGGATTTCCAGTATGAGTAAAAGGGAGAGAGCTCCAGATCTGCGTGAGAAATGGCTGCCTAGCTTAATCAAAGATAATTAGATGTTCCAGACATGACACAATAATATACACTTATGTGAGAGTGCTTGCCCGTTTGTGTTTCACTCGTCTGTTCACACTAATACTCTACCTTTGTCATATTGCGAAACTGGAGGTCCGGTGGTTTGAACCTGTGATCCCAATGGTCCGAGGTAATATTAAAGATGTGGTGATTCAAAGTTGTCCACAGTGGAGAGCTGGATGTCCAATCCGAACAGGTAAAGTACTCTGTTTGGTGCAATGCAGTGTCAAGCCAGTTCAATGAATATAGCAATAGTGGTCTGAAGAATGTTCGTTGAAGCAGCAAAAGCAGCACCAGAGGTACTGGTGGTTCAAAGGCATTTGGACATGGTGAACTCTGGTTCGATGATGGGTCAATGCTGAAGATTGCAGGAATCTAGTTGCTTTGATTCTTCTGGTGCTGCTCGTCCCAATTCAGGGGCTCAGGGACCAGATTAGTCCTTGTTCCCTGGACTCTCAGCCAGGAGTGGCTATCCAGCACCTGCACGGGTCCTTCGCATCCAGCGAGAGTTTGGGAACCAGTGCCGCTGGCAGTGAGGCAGGTCTTGGTCCAACAGCAATTCACCCCAAAGTGGCCTGGGGATAGGTGGGGAGCAGAGCTTGCCACTGCCTTGGAACACCTACCTTCACCTCACAACTGGAAAACTTTGGAAATGACTACTCTCCCAATGGGTCCAAACAAATTCTTCTTGGAGTCCTTGAAGGTCCACAATGATTCAAGGAAGGAGTGGGATATCCCTTCCTCGTAAAGCAAGAGGCCACCCAGGATTGAGTAAAAGCAAGCCTGCGTCATGGGGTCTAATCCCTGTTATGGTAACAAGTGACATTTACCTTCTTACGTCATATCCAAATTGCTTTGCTGTTCAGGAAGTGGAATAGACAGGAAGGAAAGAGAATCCCAATGAAAATGAAGATGAAGGAATCTTTCCTTCATTCCATTCTGCTCTGTCAGGCTGTCTAATCCTGCCCCTTACCAAGCCTATAACTTCAAAGACCATTTGATATGCAACATTTTTCTGTGAGGCTGGCCCTTTAGTTCAGTGTCTGCTACATTAAAGGTTGATTCCCAGGAGGCACCTACTCGGAACATCCTCGGCTGGAGAGAGGTGGCCTGACATCACAAAGGATCAAAGAAAAGTACAGTCTTCCTGCCCATTGTCCTTCTGCCTGAGCAGAGACAGGCAGTCTGAGTAGAATACACACAACCTTTCCATAGCTCGCCTGGGCTCACAGTGTTGACTTATGTATGATACAGATCTGATGTGGCTTCAATTATTAGGTGAACAGCCACCACACCAAAGTCCAGGTGTGGCTTATATTTCAAGATGACCTTGCCATCAGGCGATAGTCATTATGACTTTGCTGTTACCTGCAGCTGTTAAACAGGGCACCTGTAACCTCTGAACCTGCTCTGTGCCACTGGAGAGCAGGAGCTGCAGATCAGTAGACTGATGCAGCAGGGCAAAGGTGTGACCAATGCTCTTGGCATGGAGTTTAATGGAAAGGGGTATCTGTTTAGCAGACAGCCCTTTCGAAATTACCCATTATTAATATTATTATTATTAAATAATAATTATTATTTAATGAAAATCAAACAAGCTAGAGCGTTCACACCCTCACCTGATGGCAATTCCTCAGAGTGGTCTATGGTGTCTCCAGCAGGGGTACACCAGAAGGCCCCTGACTTGTCATAAAGCAACACATCTGGCCCATTGCATGAGAAAGGAAACAGAAATACTTGACCAGCACTAATGACGATTACACTCCAATAACTGACAGCGCAAGCCTACATTATACCTAAGAAGCATACCTTTGAATGGCTGGAAACTAGTAGCCACCCGGCATAGAGAGCTCAGGAAAATAGCAGCCACCCGGCATATAGAGTTTAGGAAAATAGCAGCCACCCGGCATAGAGAGCTTAGGAAAATAGCAGCTGCCCGGCATAGAGAGCTCAGGAAAATAGCAGCCACCCGGCATAGAGAGCTTAGGAAAATAGCAACCACCCAGCAAGGAAAATAGCAGCTGCCCGGCATATAGAGCTCAGGAAACTAGCAGCCCCCCCGGCATAGAGAGTTTAGGAAAATAGCAGCTGCCCGGCATAGAGAGCTCAGGAAAATAGCAGCCACCCGGCATAGAGAGCTTAGGAAAATAGCAACCACCCAGCAAGGAAAATAGCAGCTGCCCGGCATATAGAGCTCAGGAAACTAGCAGCCCCCCCGGCATAGAGAGTTTAGGAAAATAGCAGCCGCCCGGCATATAGATCTCAGGATAGCTCGCCACCTCTGAGCAAATCAAATTCCATAACACAAATGCACTGGCCTTTTAATTAAATGCGGGGCAACGTTCTTGGTTAAATTATTCATATGCAGAGTTCCGGCTGATTGGGGTGGCTGAGTTATGTGCCTTGCATTACACTCTGTGGTCAACATGGCAGAATGCAACTCCCCGCCTACAGATGTGCCCCCCCCTCTCCTTCTCTTCTCGATTCTTTGTCGCTTTTCCCGAAGTTGGTAGGAGGAATGCTCATACCGTGGCCGTCACGTGGTGTGAAAGGGCATCTTGTGTGTTCCTTCCCATTCATTCCCCATTGGAACTGCAGGCGGTGAATGACCCGTTCAGTGTTTCCGCTGAATGCCGCGTGACCAGCTTTACACAGTGAAATGGAGCGTGTCATCCTGTTTACTAGATACAAAAACATTAAAAGAAGAATGGCGGGCATTAGTGAGTGACTCAAAAAGCACGACTTTCGGAATCACTGTGGCAAGATCTATAGGACCCCATTTTTGTCATAGGTTTGCTACCTGTATTTCCTTATTCGGAAACCATAAAGTATGCCAACTATACCCCTGGCCGCATCCTACAGCCGTGCCCACCGCGGGTCAACAGGCTTTCTGCCATTGATGCCAAACCCCGCTGAACTCTGACCCTGCTACCATGATGTCATCGAAGCCCCCGCAGCCTGCGAGCCCGTCCCCAGCGTGCTATTGATTTCCAGTAAGGAAGGCAGGCCCCCCGCTGGGCGCTCTCTGACCTTCAGTATTGACGTGCCCGAGAGCTGCGCGCGTGCGGCCACGCTGGGTTATTTCATGGAGTTTGCTAATTGGGGGATTAGGCTTTCGTTACACAAGTGCTCACTGTAACTGTGCTCTACTTTACGCTCCAGTTTACACCCATGGGAGTATTTGCGAGGGTTGGCCCAAGATAAACATGTTCCAAAATGTTAACATAGGGGAACCCGTCAGTTAAAAGCTGCCAGAATTGCTTCTTGCAGTAAAAATGCATTGGTTTTTACATAGCGCTTAATCCCGGATTCGTCCTGCTTCTAATTGCTTTACTAGTAGCTGTGATTATCGCCCAATGTGATGTACTGGTCTCGGGAGGACAGCTCAGGGGCAACGTGCTCGCCTTGGAAGCAAAACGACACGTAGCACCTCAGGTTCGATCCCTGGGTCTGCGGTTAGAAACCTCTGGGTATTAATTGCGTTATAAATAACCTATCATATCATACTCAATTAGCAAGGATGGTAGAAACCTCTGGGTATTAATTGCGTTATAAATAACCTATCATATCATACTCAATTAGCAAGGATGGATGAAGGACTCCGGTGGCCCGGTTGGGGTTGAAAGGTGCAGCTTCGCCCGTGTCAGAAATATCACTCAACCCATGAGCTAGGCACCCTGCGGTGCCCACATTGGAGGAGTAGCAGAGAGCAGGGGGCAGTTCTTTACCAGTGTTTGCCACATAACCCTGATGAGTGCTGCTTGGCAAGCAAGCCTGGCTGGCGACGAGGTGTGTTGGCCTTCACTGAGGACTTTAGAAAAGAAATCTCCTCCTAAATCTTGATAAAGGATTGGAGGATCTGCTGGCCCTGAAATTCCAGGTAATTCGGGGTTCGGCCAAATAAATTCGCCGAGGTTCAGACACCACCTAGCCAATCTCCCATTAAGATGTTTTCTTTTTGTTTAATCAATTTATTTTCTCTTTGCACTTATTGGCCTATTATTTTCTTAGCAACCAATGTAGCCTATTATCATAAATGTACAGCATAGCTAATATTTAGTGGGGCAGCCCAAGAACAAAAAGGAAAAGCCAGAAGCCCCTGGTGCTCAGAAAGCCCTACATCTGCCCGAGCACTCCGCCAGTACGACCCCTAAGGCAACCTGGGGTCATCGGTTCCACTCAGTCCATGCCTGTGGAAGTCACCTTACGCGCGCAGCGTTCACTCATGCCCTCACAAACTCGCGCAGGGCCACGGAGCCGCCTTGGGGCTGCTGTCCATGAACCAGGACACAAAATGCCCCTACAAGTCTGCAGTGTAATAGTGTGCGCTGGATCTTAATTAGGTGCCTGCATGATAATGCTCAGAGCCTCAAATGTTCCTGCAAAATGTCAGGAGTGTGATTGTGTACATATAAGGAAAGCTATGGAAAGAGGGATGAGGGATTCCTCCTTCCCATGTTACCCATCTAAATAATGGCACTGGATCATGAGTGACCAACTTGGGCCCAGATATTTTGGAGAAGGTTATCGGCCTCCACTCCCCTGAGTGGGCACACTGCCTGCTTGGGTGGTGCCACAGGGATTTCATTACTGCCCACTGCTCTTAATGAGCAATGGGTGGAAACATTACTGTTAACCAGAGGGTGAGGAGGGTCATGTGCTGCATCGCTGTGGAAGAGCTTTGTGGGCCTCCGACTCTTGCGTGGGTTGTGTTGACTGGAATCCTCCACAGAATAGTTGGTGGCAAGGAGTCCCTGGCACGCCTCTCAGGATCAGACCAGCAAGAGGCTAGTCTAACGGCAATCAGTGATTATACAGCATCATGGTAATTCCAAAATGGCTGACTGCACTGGCAGAGTCAGGACTGGGGTGAGTCTGCAGAAGGCACACCTCGTGCCAATCAGATCAACTCTACCCAGCAGAGCCGGGAAGAGTTCTCTGCCATCTGAGACCGCTGCTCATTTCCACTAGACAACCCTCAACGAGTTAATGTGACCACGGTTACTTGCAGGTTGTATGATATAACTGACTGATGCCTACAGTTACGATCAGGTAGTAAACTCTGGCCAACAGAGGCCTTTGCCAACAAAAGCAAAGCAAAAGCCTAGATTTAGAGCTTTACGTATGAAGGGACATCCCAAATCTCCCCACTGGCAGGTATCTAATTTAGAACCACCTGGCGGGCGAATTGGAATTGAAAGATGCCAATTTCTCAGTTCATGGAAATATGAATCAAATGGGGAAACATTCATCCTTGGGTGGATTGCTCGTGCAGTGCATTGGTGCCGCGGGGCATTGGCGTGGTGGTGCATTGGTGCCGCAGTCCACTGATAAATGGCCTAACTTGCAAGTTCCCATCAGAGTTAAAGCGATCAACTCCCACATTCCTTTGTAACAGGTGCAAAGAATATATTGTAAAAAAAATATACAGATGTTGACCAGTTAACACAAAGAAAATTAATAGAAATATAAGCAATATAGATCAACAGTTATTTGCAATTGGCACCTCAGGAAGGGCGCTCGGCCAGTCAGGTGGCTGGAATAGCGGGCGAGAATACGCACACAGTGTACCGCCCGCTGTTTCCAGCCACCCAAGGCCCGTCCCCGGGTGTCATGTTGATTGTGGGGAGGTAACAGGAAGCCTCTCCCTGTTGCCTGTCCACGTCCCTTTCCTCCCCATCCCCAAAAACCAAAAATACCATTTCCCACCCCCTCCACACTCCCACTTACCTGCTGGACGGAAGCTTTCTGCTGTGGTCCCGGTGCTCCCCTCCCCCGTGGCTGCCACCATACAAACAGAAAATGGACATGGTGGAGGCCATCTTTTTCTTTCTTCTTTTTTTGTCTAGGGAATGGGCTTGCACAATACGCGTGGAGCCCATTTCCTGAAAACACAATTAAACTATTTGCACACCGGGTGAACCTAGGGGTGCGAATAACTATCACCCCCTTGTTGGAGGGTGGACATGTCCGGTAACGGCCCACAGCCCTCACCTAGGCTCTGGCTGGCGGGCGTTACAGGCTGTGTCCGTCCCCTGGCGCGTGGGGGATTGTAATATTAATCCAAATGGGTGGCTCAGAGAACGGGCCATAACTGCCAGTATTCTTTCATAGTTCTGGGAATGCTCAAGTGCTGAGGGATGCCACTTACACGAAATGGGGGCTGATCTCACACCTTAGAACCGTTTCACACTGCCTCACAATTGCTCGGTCCAAGCCCCAACACCCGGCACACACAAAACCAGACAGTTCAAAACCTCAGCTCTCTCGACTTTCACCCCCACACACACTTTATCTGGGCTCCAGATTTCCACTGTGGACCAATCATCTTTCCCTCCTCCAATTTCCTTTCGGACTGTGCTTGTGTGATTGGCCTTATTCTATGCGTGTTCTTGTCTGGTTCCCCCTTTCCACTTCATGCACATATCGACTGCTATTGCCCCACTTTCCAGCATGGCACCCCTCCCATGCCATGCCACACTGTCCGCACATCTAGGCAGCCTCTCTGCAGTGCCTCCCCCCATTGCAGTTAGCACGGTGGTTCTGAGCCATGCCTGGGATAGTCATTAGTTGCAGGCTATAATGGTAGCGTCTACCACACGCCCACGCTACGGAAACAATTAACAGTCGCCCACGGATAGCAAGCAACGCTTAATCTTATTTATCCAACAACTTCACCTGATGATTCCCACGTGACTGTGGTTCATTTACCACAAGGTTCAGAGCCGAGCAATAGTTAAGACGTGAAAACCGGAAGAGAAATCTTTCAAATTAACATCCTGTGGTCAAAATCTCACCTGCTGTTAGTCGTGGAATTGCAGCTAAGCACTTAGGTTATTATGTGTGAAAATGTATAGATGTTTCTTGTAGTGTGGTGAATATCTTATTTCTCTGGTAAGTTTCGATGTGGAGTCAGTTGCCGAATTGGAGGCCATCGCTAGATGCCTAAAACAACCACTTCTTTTGGGAGCAGCTCCATTTGTTTTTCATATGTATTTGCACTTTATTTTATTTTTATTAACAGCCACATAGTTGGTAAAGCAAATAATAAAGTCTACCAACCAAGAATGGCTGCTGCGGTACACCAAAGAATGAAGTCTACCAACCAAAAATGGCTGCTGGGGTAGAGCAAAGAATGAAGTCTAACAACCAAAAATGGCTGCTGGGGAACATGAAGTCTACCAACCAAAAATGGCTGCTCGGGTAGAGCAAAGAATGAAGTCTAACAACCAAAAATGGCTGCTCGGGTAGAGCAAAGAATGAAGTCTAACAACCAAAAATGGCTGCTGGGGTACAGCAAAGAATGAAGTCTAACAACCAAGATTGGCTGCTAGGGTACACCAAAGAATGAAGTCTACCAACCAAAAATGGCTGCTGGGGTACACCAAAGAATGAAGCCTAACAACCAAGAATGGATGCTGGGGTACAGTAATGAACGAGGTCAACCAACCAAGAAAAATGAATGCTGGGGTACAGCCAAGAATTAAGTCTACCAACCAAGAATGGATGCTCGGGGTACAGGAATGCATGAAGTGTACTAGCCAAGAATGGATGCTGGGGTACAGTAATGAACGAGGTCAACCAACCAAGAAAAATGAATGCTGGGGTACAGCCAAGAATTAAGTCTACCAACCAAGAATGATTGCTCGGGGTACAGGAATGCATGAAGTGTACTAGCCAAGAATGGATGCTGGGGTACAGTAATGAACGAGGTCAACCAACCAAGAAAAATGAATGCTGGGGTACAGCCAAGAATTAAGACTACCAACCAAGAATGGATGCTCGGGGTACAGGAATGCATGAAGTGTACTCGCCAAGAATGGATGCTGGGGTACAGTAATGAACAACGTCTACCAACCAAGAATGAATGCTGGGGTACAGTAATGAGCGAAGTCTAACAACCAAGAATAGATGCTGGAGTACAGTAATGAACAACGTCTACCAACCAAGAATTAATGCTGGCGTTCAGTAATGAACAAAGTCTACCAACCAAGAATGGATGCTGGGGTACAGTAATGAACGAGGTCAACCAACCAAGAAAAATGAATGCTGGGGTACAGTAATGAGCGAAATCTAACAACCAAGAATAGATGCTGGGGTTCAGTAATGAACAAAGTCTACCAACCAAGAATGAATGCTGGGGTTCAGTAATGAACAAAGTCTACCAACGAAGAATGTATGCTGGGGGTACAGTAATGAATGAAGTCTACTAGCCAAGAATGGATACTGGGGTACAGTAATGGACGAGGTCTACCAACGAAGAATGGATGCTGGGGTACAGCAAAGAATGAAGTCTAGCAACCAAGAATGGATGCTGGGGTACAGTCATGAACAAAGTCTACCAACCAAGAATGAATGCTGGGGTTCAGTAATGAACAAAGTCTACCAACAAAGAATGGATGCTGGGGGCACAGTAATGAATGGTTACTGGGGTACAGTAATGGACGAGGTCTACCAACGAAGAATGGATGCTGGGGTACAGTACTGAAGGAAGTCTACAAAACAGCAATGGATTCTGGGGTACATTAATGAATGAAGCTTACCAAGAAAGTATGGCTGTTGGAGAGAAACATGTTCACTTGTGCTAGTGCAAATTAGAATCTGCAAGTTCTCAGTGCTCGCCTGTAGACGTGTATTCCCAGGTGCACACAACAAGTGCATAAGTGCATAGATGTGCAGATATGCGCAAAGGGTATGTGTCCATTATAGTGGCATGTCTTAGTGACAGTGCTGCCGTGGTAAAAAGCCATGTTCTACTTTCACTTGCACAAAGTTATAGCCACAGAGGGGTGGATTCGATATCCAGAAATAGGGTGACCCCACCCACCCACCCCCCAGCTTCCTGGAAGCATGCATATGTATTCAGAGGATTAGCATCCGTTGTAAGCTACTCTTCAAAGTGCCTACCATGATATGCCCCCTGCCCCTCAACATATATTGATCAATGTACCCCCCCCCAAAGTAAATTAGCACACAGTCATTTATTTTGCTGAACGAGCAGTGTATGTAACATACTTGACTATTAGGTATGATTTATTTCCTTAAGCTATTAAATGTATACCATAGTTTACTTGTTTCAAATGGTTTCGAACATTCAATATGTGATCTAAGTCATGAAGCAACGTATATATCTTGACCTTTGTAAAGCGGAGACAGAAACCTTGTTTAAGACGGCGCATTAAAGGGCAACTTAAGGTTTACGCTGATGCGAGTGGACGTGTTGGGTGACCGTGACCGTGAGATTTTATTTTTTGGTCGGATCACAAAAACAGAACACACATTCCAAGCTTGTGTTTCTCGTCATGGGCAGGGGCGGATAGAAGTAGTATTACACACCCCTCCCCACACAATACCTGGCTAACTCGCTTTAGGGGCTTAGCTAATTAATACATAGAATCCTTCACCCAGGTACATTCTTTTCAAGAACCGCTTAAATAACTGTATCCTTTGTAAGTCGTCGCGGCTCCAAATGCCACCCTTCGTGTAAATGCTTTGAGGCGGAACAGGGGCACGCTGGGAAAGAAACTACAAACATCTTTACAAAAACCGCATTCAGAAGGTCCCAGTTGGGAGTCAGGACTCCTTCCCACACAAGCCTGGTGAAAAGGTTGCCATTAACTCGAATCACACTTTAGGACACAGAAAGGGGCCGAGGCGAAAAAGGACAAGAATGTGACCAATAAAATACATCGACTCGACTGAAGCTCAGCTGGGGGTGTCCATTTAGTGATTCACGTAAACCACCATGAAGATACATTTTGATTAATTAGAAATAAACTAAAACATATTCACCTTTTCTGGGCATTAAGCGCTGCTTATATCGACCACTTATGGAACGACAAGGTGTGCTGAGGGCATGCAAATCCGGGCAAAACCAGGTTGGCACTGGTCTTTGGAACCAATGCTTGCTGCACAACATGCAATCACCCATTGTATATTTGGATTACACAGGGAGAGTTCGGAGGATTTCAAATGGCAATCCCATAAATTCGAGGACCTTGAAGAACAGATCCTAACAGAGTGTAGGCTTTTAAAACCATAGAAGGCTCTCCAGGGAATGCGGAATGGCACTCCCCATGGACTAAGTGAAATAAATGTGGAGCCTCCTTTTAAAAGCGCAGTCTCAGGAGTAGGTGTCCTATTTCTTTCAGTCCCACCCAGGGCAGCACTTGACACCTGATGCCTGCACTTACCCTTGCACTTGCCACCAGCTGGCTGCACTTTTTTTCTCCTATTGTTTCTATTTATTTATACTGTTATCCTATGTACTGTACTGCCCCCTCCCCTTTCCCCCTACACTTTACCCCTTCCCCTCTCCCCTGCACTTGCACTTACACGATCTCATTGTCACCTGGCCTAGTAGGATCATTGTCTCTGTCTTCCCTCTGTTCCCCTCCCTTGCATCATCGCGCCTTGAAACACTTGTCTATAGGCGCGTTATAAATGCCATATCATATCATATTATCCACGCCAGGGCCTTCCTTTGGTTGTGCTGAGCCACATAGCTGTGGAGATGGAGGCATTCAACTTGCTTGAGATTGCTGCCAATTCTGTTCTTCTGCTCCCTTCCATCCGCGAGCTGCAGGAGAATGCCATCAAACCCTCTCCCCCCTATGTGGGAGTGAAGGGTACTTTCAGTAGATGCGTCAATGACGAGTCATGAACCCCCGCCCAATGCTGTCTCTGGTCCTCTCGCGCACTGCTAATGTGAGTGGAGTGCGTAGTTTCCTGCTGTCGTCGGGATGTTCCACTTACTGGTCCAAGAATGGGAAGTAGATCAGCACCAGCATCAAGCAAACCACCTTCCCTCCTCCCAGTGACGCCACTTCACAGCAAGCACTTCTGCCCCACGGCTGCAGTTGGCCATCAACTGATAACCTTGAAGTTGCCTGCATTGGGCAAGCAAAATGTATCTGGTCTCTTCCTACATTCACATATTTTATGTTTGTTGTAATACAAATAACCCTCAAGCACCCGACTTTCTGTAACCAATGATGCCTTAGAAGAAGCATCAACCATGCCACCTAACCCAACTTTTAGCTCCGATCTCTTGCACCGATTGTAACTAAGCAGACTCCTTGGGTGTGGAACCTCATCCCTTGCTTCCCACTTCCTTGTGTATGTGTCACACCTTTGTATCATACCCAATGTTTGTCCCTCCCAGACACTTTGAAGCTGCATCCCCATGAGGATGCACAATACAAAACTCAAAAAACCTAATAATATAGAAGGCAAGATGTATGTGTGTCCGATGCCGTCATGCGCAGTAGAGGCTGCACGAACGCACAGAATGCTCAGCTAGAGGAAGCTGGTGCCTCAGGAAATACAGTGGTCCAATTTGCATATCTTTGCATGTTGTCACCGCTAGAGGGAGCTGTAGGCTCTAGGATACATAGTGGTCCTACTGTGCCAATGAAAACCTGCACTTTGGCCTGGGGACGCAGGCCTGTACACTAGTAAATACATAAATAGATAAAGAATTGGTTCTCCATGCTACAGTTGCAGAAATGAAAAGAATGACCACAGGGAGGCAGTGAAGTTGGGCATTCGAAAAATAGGTAAGTCACTGTCCTCGATATTTCTATTTTAATACAGGTAGTGCATAGGGTTTTGTGTCCATCTGAACCAGCCTTGAGGATCCGTGTAAGTACTGCATGTATCTACTGTGTCTCTGTTTTAATATGCACATTAGGGCTGGTCTATTTAGTCTATTTAGCTGGTTTTTTTTGGCCCTAGTTCTCAATAAAAGGAACTAGCACATAAGCCCAGTCCTGCTTGCCACATCTGCATCTTTATCACAGATGTACGCAGTTTGAATGATATGATACGATGGGTTATTTATAATGCGCTTAATACCCAAAGGATTCTAAGCACGGACCGAATCGAACCTGTGTTCCGTGTCATCTTGCTTCCAGGGCAAGCACATTGCCGCTGAGCTGTCCTCCTTTCCGTAGCCCTGAAGCACATTCACCTTAAGGTATAGCTGGAAATCTAACAACAATTGAGAGGCGTGAGGGGAACACAACCCCCAAGCGATCCCTCAAATAGGTTAAGCAACCTTTAAACACAAACAACAAAACGCTTGGGAGCGATCTAATCTGTTGCACGGGAGGTTGAACCCACCTAGACAATGGCCAGGACACCAAACAACATCCTACCAACACTTAATGCGAAGATAATTTCATACAATGTTTATTAATAACAAATTACAGATAAAAAAGGAGGACAAAATGTGTCCATTCAAATGACCACAATAGAATTTGTTTGAGGTTTATGCAGTGCAAGAAAGGCAGACAGTTTGTGCAAGGGAAGCATACGAATTGGGAACTTCCACTACTCTTCATAAAGTGTCTGGTGCTGTGCAAAAGATTAATATAGTAAAAACCACATCAAGCACTGCATTCATACTCATCACATACCAATCATACCGATATATTCAATATACCATAACCCAATATGTTTCTTTCCTAAGCAATAGTAACTCAATAAATACAGGAAATTCTTCAGGGGCTGCTTGCCTAAATACAATGCACTGTTGTATTTAAAAAAACTAAAAAAACACCAGCCAAACCTATTTAATGGCTTTGAGTTGATTTGCTAATGAAGAACAGATTCTGCTGGACTAGTGCTTCATTTTGCAGGATTGTCATCTCAACCTGGCCAAAGACGGGGACCTTCCCCAATCTTAGCCAAATGGGTGTCCAATCTTCAATAATGCTTTCACTAACGTCCCGTATGTAAGCGCTTCAATACAAATCGGTACATCTGAGATGCTTGCTACACGACTACAAGGAACACTCCACGTAAGTGCTGACAAAACTGTCTTTCCTCATGGGAGTCAGTGTTGGCAATCCGGCTTTCCCAATTACTGATTACAAAGTAACAGTCTGACCTCTTGTGGCACGTATATGAGGCTTGATTTCATTGCACTCCCACCTACATCTGTTATGGCGCTGTGTGAAAGAGAACCCTTCCTATGTTAAAGAGACAGCGTCCACTGGACTCGGCTCCCGTAGTTTTTTGGAATCGTAAGCAATGGTAGAGTTGCTGCTATGTGGCTATGGCGTAGGGTTATCCTTACCCCGTCAACCTCTGTCAGCCCGTTTTCTTGTGCTTGTGTCTCACGTCGTCCTCATAACTTCTCGACAGCTGGAAATCACACAGACCTAGACCAGCATTTCCCAATAAAGTGCCTATTCTTGTGAAGGAGCAGTGATGTGATCTGTGATGTCATCATTGTGGTCATAGTCTGCGCAACAGGGTGGAAAACTTAAGGTGGCTTTAAATGAATTTCCAGGGTTTTGTTGCATTAAGTTCTCACCTTAACGTCCCTGCCACTAAAGATTTTTCCTTGAATTTCAAAGGTTTTGTTACTAAGTATTGCTCAGCTTAACGTTGCTGCAACTAAAGGTTTTTCCCTGAATTTCAAGGGTTTTGTTATTCCATAGATTTTTAGAATGCTCCCAGACCACTAGCACAGTCTTCAGCCATGGTCAGTGGGAATGACCTTTGGTTGTGCCCATTTCAAAACGCTACCAGATCACTAGCCATGGCTTTCAGATTGTAGGCTTTGAAAACTCACAATGTTTTTAGGCAATGCGCAGTGAGATTACATTATTTGCCATGGAGCACACACTTAAGCAGCGTTCTCCAAGCGGTACACCCCTTTTCAGGGCCATCATTTTGGCGCAGGCCGATTTGGCACACCCAATCTGCCGCAGCGCCCATTTTGGCGCACCCTTTTCGGCATGAAAGCCATTCTGGCGTGGGGGAAGATTGGATGTGGCTGACATTGCAGCCACATCTAAATGCCCTCATGCTAAATACGATCACAGGACTGCACTGCAACAAACCTCGCCCCCTCTCACTTGCTTTGCTTTTCTTTTTTTAAAAACACTTTATTTCAGCAAACAGGCAGAAAGATTGGACACAGGTTTTCTTTTAATTAAATTAAATAAAACATTAAAAACCATATATCCTTGTACGCTGGTTCGCCAGAGATCGAGGCCCAGTATTAAACCACTAGGCCACAATGACTTGGTGCTTCTTGGGGCATACATTTCATACTTAGCCTATCATTTAATATGTTCAATGATAAAAGGGGAGTGTGTGGTGTGAGAGTGTGCATGTCATCTCAGAGGGTGTGCATGCAATGTGTGTGTGTTTGATGTGAGCGTGTGAGTGTACATGGTGTGAAGCTGTTTGTGAGGGATAGTTGCATGCAGTTAATAATGTTGCAGTAAATACATCTTTTTCATGTTTAATCCATATTACAAAATGCAAAGTGCCTTCAGGTTCAAGCCAATTGCGACCTCTCATGCCATAACATGCGCCGCGAGGTACAAAATGCAAAGTGCCTGCAGGTTCATGCGGTGCCAATTGGGACCTCTCACGCCAAAACATCCTTGCGTTGAGTGGTCTCTTCCCCAACTGGCTGCGTCTCATCTTACTTGTCCTCTCATCCTTTCCCCTCCCCCCCCGCCATGTCTGTCTTTCAACAATACTCTGCTTTATAAAGCTTACTTCAAAAGTACACATTACATAGTGTCACTCAAATATATAAATCGTTATAGAACTATGTTAGGCAAAAGTGTACAATTGTGGCATTATTCCCCCCATCTTGACTGTGAGAATAACAATACCAGAATGCAATTCAGAATAAGGCAAAAAAATTGCCTCTGTGTGCAAAACTTTCACGGCTGACAGTAGCACAGTTTTAAAAATAAATGCGGATGCTGTGTGTTATGAGATATTAAAATGTTTGAGAACTCACAATGTTTTTAGGCAACGCGCAGTGAGATTAAATGATTTGCTATGGAGCACCCACTTTGGTTAAGCAGCGTTCTCCAAGTGGTAACCCCCGTTTTGGGGCCATCATCCGAAGTCTTTCTGGTGCCGTTATTTTGGCGCAAGGGATGTTTGGACGAGGCTGACATGCCCTCATGCTAAATCAGATCACAGGACTGCACTGCAACAAACCTCATCACTTCCCACTTGTGTTGCTTTTCTTTAAATTACATTAATTAAATTAGTTAAATAAAAGGAACATACAGCGTTGAACCCAGGTCTGCCAGAGTTCGAGGCACAGTATTTAACCACTAGGCAACAATGGCTAGGTGCTTCATGGGGCATACATTTCATACTTACCCTATAATTTAATATGTTCAATGATAAAAGGATAGGTATGAAACTTGTGAAAATTCAAAAAAGCACATCATTGTAGCATAATGGTTAAGTGCTGTCTCTTGAACTTCTTAAGGCCGGGGTTCTCTGATGGCAGTGTTCAGCATACATTTTCTTTCTGTTTTATAAATATGCAGACTCTGTGTGATATGAGACATTTAAAACTAAGAAAACACAAGGCATTCAGGACTGTGGACTGTCTGCCATCCATGCAGTAACCAGGACCGGCCCTGCTTAGTTTGAAACCGAGGAAGGATCCCGCCCCCTTAGGCCATGTTTCTCAAAGTGTTCTTCTAAGGGGGCACCCATATATTAGGCAATATGGCCTTAGTGGGCTGACCCCTTCCTCACTTTGAAGCTAGCAGGGTTCATCCCAGTTACTGCAGGGATAGGAAATCCACTGTTGCTGTAAAAATACCTATTTTACTATTTTGTATTATTGACTGGGAGGCTACAAATACCAGAATACAATTCAGCAAAAGGCAAAAAAAGTCTCCGAGTGCAAAACATTCAAAGACTGACAGTAGCCTGGTTTAAAAAGAAATTAATGCAGATGCTGTGTGTTATAAGATATGAAAATCTAAGAAAACACAATGTGTTGAGGACTGTGGACTGTCTCCCATCCATGCAGTTACCAGGACCGCCACTGCTGAGTTTCAAAGCAAGGAAAGATCCAGCCATGTTTCTCTAAGCGGTCTTGTAAGGTGGGCTAGTTTATTAGGAAACATGGTTTTAGGGGACTAACCCTCCCTCACTTTGAAACTATGCAGGGTTCATCCCAGTTACTGTGGGGATGGGAAACTCACTGTTAATGTAAAAATATATTTTGTTTGTATTATTGACTGGGATACAGATACCGGAATGCAATTCAGCAAAAGGCAAAAAAGGGCCTCTGAGTGCAAAACTTTCAAGAACTGTCAGTAGTCCATTTTTTAAAAAAATAAGTTGCATGCCAATTCGGTCGACTATCCATGCAGTAACTGGGACTGACCCGGCTTAGCTTCAATGCAGGACTGACCCTGCCTATCTTCAAAGCAAGGAAAGAGCCGGCCCGTTTCTCTAAGTGGTATTGTAAGTGTGGATCATTTATCAGGCAACAAGGCCTGAGGTTGCTGGCCACTTCTTCACTTTGAAACTAAGCAGAGTCTTTCTTGATTTACTTCATTGATGGGGGTCCTGGAAGACAGTTGTATTGCTTTTTTGCAAGGGACGTCCCTATAGCTGGAAAAATACCCTTTAAAAAAATGGTAACTGCGTGTATTGAACTGCACATACCCTCGGCTATCTGTAGTTCTTTATAGCCTTGGATACAGCTGTGAATATCACAATGACGGCCAGAAAAAAATGCTTTGCTGCCCCCAACAGCCCTCACCAAGTGCCCCCCGCATCTGTGCCAACTCCCTAAACTCCCCAACTGGCCACCTCACCTCCCCTGCCCTCTCCATTTCCTCCCACAACACATGCTGTTTCTGTGACGCAGTTTGCTTTGAGATATCGACTATTCGTGACTTTAGCTAAGGCTACAGAAAGCTTCATGTAGACCCCCCTCCAACTCGCACATTTCACTTGTTGCCCTCTAACCACTCCCCCCCACCACCACCTCTAGCCTGGTGGCATTTTCAAGTTTTTTGACCTGCAAATAGCTTTTTTCCTGCATTTCATTTCCAATATCCTCGGCTATGACCTTGAATATCTCTCGCATCGAGAGAAAAAACAAGATGGCAGCTTTTTAATTTCTGAAAACCATGATCCTGCAATGCACCATGCGAGATATAAAAAACATTTTTGAGAAGGGGCATCCCCATTCCGGCAAATATTTAAATAACTACTGCATGGAATAACCCCAAACCATGCATGGATCGTGAGTCGATGCTTTGTGCCTAAATTGTATAATACCTGGTCCAAATCCATCCAGACGTTTGGGCTGTGGGCTTTGGCAAAAATTGACCTTGTTTCTCTGTGGGAAAATGACCAGAAAGTAGGTCACACTTTCGAAAAAAAATATGTTTTTTCTTCTTAATAACTTTCTTATTTTTTAACATATCTTTATGAAACTTTGCAGTCTGGGGTGGGGTGCGCAAGCCTCTTATCATTTTTTGTTGGGATTGGAACCTCACTTTGTTCTTATCTGGGAATGCTGGCATATATAGGTGCACCATGTACACGTATGGGAAAAATCAGAGGGAAAGTATTTGTACACTTGCAGAATACAGGCATAGAGCTGGCAAACGCATCATGAAAATATATTGGAAATTGCTCCTGTGCATCATTGGTGGCTTGGCATCTAATGGATTTTTTCATGTCTTACGCTAAAAAAGATAGTAAACTGTGTTCTGTAAAATGCACCATTTTTACCCATTATTTACAAAATGTTCTCGGGGGAAGGGGCAACCCTCCAAATATATCTTCATTGGTTCAGGCTCCCTAGGTGCTCTTTGTTGCCCCTGAACATTCAAACCCTCTTCCCTCTGGAGGCTGCCCTTGGGGTGGACCCAACTACTTTAACCTCAGGCCCCACTTGTTAGACAATCCTGGCTACACCTCTGATTGATGGCCAGGGAAGCATGCTGTGGCTGCCTTTCCTCCTTACAATGTAAAATGCCATCCCTGAATATTCTGGTTGCATGCTCCATTTCTCTTAGAGGTTGCGCATATGCCTTCCTGATTGATTATTTCAATAGAGAGAAGAGTTAAACATGTTGGGCGCAGGCTCTCTGCACAAAGCGTTTGATGGGGCACCTAGGGGACCCTCGCGTATGGAAACAAGGCACAATCACCACACACGGACTGATACACCAGACACGAGGTTCAATTCCCAAAAGCTAGGGTTTATTGCAAAGCAAATAGTCTCAGTTGGCTAACTGGGTCTCACGTCCCGCTACGTGCGTCTCCTGGCCCTGAGGGACACAAGAGAGCGAGCATTATACAACAGTTACACATATACAAAACGAACATCTCACTATCAGTAATGACATTTTCAATACCGCCCATAATGTATTTCCTTTGAAATGGATTTGATGATTGACAATTGTGACAAATATGACACCTTCAGACATTCATTTAGCAACAGTTTGCAATCTGTGGACTTGCAGACATGATTCTTTGTTTTAGGGAACACACTGCTCTTGTTCTTTCAAGCAACCTGCGTGCAGGGGAGAGACACATTCCAGGCTTTGCTATCTTCTAATTTCTATTCGTGTGCTAGGGGTCAACTCGCTCTACAGGGCTCAGTGAAGGGGGGCCGTAAAAGAGAGCATAAGTCAAGCCATTAATTGTTCGTTCCTACCATTTCTACCACATCAGTGAGACTAGCTGTGTGCGTAGTGATTAAATGCCTTGTTGCTTACTTCCAAGGACTTGTGAGGGAGGAGACGGGGCATTGCTGTCTGGATTGCCTGTGCTGTGTTTCAACATGTATCTTGTGGCCTTGCTCTATGCATGAGCAACAATGAAATAGCGGAATAGAATAAGCTTACAGCAAAGCAGTTTGAACAGAAAGCAAGAAGCAAAAATTAGAAAAAATGGCGAATTCTATTCCATCAAAATGGACGCACTTTGGTCATGCTCATGAGTCTGTACTACCGATGCTGAATACATGATGTGGTTGGTTTTCGGCCAACAAAATACATCGCCTATGCTATGGGAGGCAATTTCTAGACTCGCAAACCCTCCTCTTGGCCGTAAGCCGAACGCATCATCCATACATTTCATCCTCTTCTGACCAAGTATCTGATTCCGAACCTTGCATACTACTATAATCGTCATCATTGTTATCAATATTGATTGACATGAATTCTTTCACTGTCCTCATTTCATGATTCATTTGAGTATCCAACCCAGGAGATTTTTTTTTGTTACTATATGTACACACTCCTCACTTATTTCAGTGCAAATTATTGGTAAACAGTGTATGCAAAAACAACATGTCATAAATATTCCTAGCACTGCTACTAGGATTGCAACTAGTTTCCATCCCCATGAGCGTAATATTTCCCAAAACCAGGAGCTTATGTTTAATTCCCAACTACCTTCTGGGGGATGGAGGTCGGAACTCAAAAAGTGCAACTTTTTTATTGCTTCAAAAATCGTAGGTGATGAGTCACTTACAAATACGCAACACGATGATCCCACAATTTTGCAAACTCCCCCAAAATGCAAAAACAACATGTCATAAATATTCCTAGCACTGCTACTAGGATTGCAACTAGTTTCCATCCCCATGAGCGTAATATTTCCCAAAACCAGGAGCTTATGTTTAATTCCCAACTACCTTCTGGGGGATGGAGGTCGGAACTCAAAAAGTGCAACTTTTTTATTGCTTCAAAAATCGTAGGTGATGAGTCACTTACAAATATGCAACACGATGATCCCACAATTTTGCAAACTCCCCCACGATCAGCCAAAATGATGTTAAGAGCCATCCTATTTTGGAGTGTCATCAATCTGATCCATTTTTCCTCTAATGTCATGTTATATAATATGTCTGTTGTCCCATTTATCGTTTTCTCTAATATTCTGGACAGTTGTCTTATATTATGGGAGTTTATTGCTTGAACCCAAAATGGTATAAATGATTTTGCTATGTCCTCCGCAATTAATCCTCCCTCCTCGTCCCGTCATCGTCTTGATCTGGAAAGTTTGGCTATTTCGGCTGTTTTTGAAAGAAACACCCCTGGAAACAGAATCCCTAAATAACAAGTACCTCCCCAATTTCTTGGCAACCAGGGATAAGCTTTTTCTCCACATATGAAATAGACAGGGTCACCTATATACACTGGTTCTTCCTCTCTCTCAAGGATTGCAATGTTCCTACACCGGGTGTATGTCCCTACTGAATAGGAGCCTTTTTTCTTTAAACAAAATGGAACAGAGCGTGGACTGTAATTTACTGCATAGGAGGGGGCACTGTATCTATATTTCCTTCTAGGTTTCCTTCTAGGTTCATATGAAACGTAATTACAGATGATTTATATGTCACATATAATCTATCTTTTGGTGTGACTGCTGGTTTTATTAATCTTGCTTTTGTAAATATAGAGCAACCTACAGGTTTCATTACCGCCTCCTCGAATTCATCCATATTTGTTCTATCTAATTGACCTGTTTCACTCTTATTCCGTTTCCCATAGTACAATACACTTAAGGATGCGTAACATGCAGAATTTAATGCCAATGGCTGCACATACCAACCTATTCCCTTACCACCATGCTGTGGTAAGTGAGCACAAACCCAACAATTGTTCTTTCTCAGAATTGAGTGTGTCATATTCATTATTAGCAGTAGTGTGTTATTTCCATATCCTTCCCTATGTCTCCCTTCCATTGGGGACAGAGTATAAGTAATTACATGGGCCGGGCTTTCGGTAGCGGAAATATTTCTAATTGGCAAGAACACTTCTAATGGGTGTATTTCTTCTAAATACCATAATACCAATACTGTCATTACCAGTGCTATTATACTCATAACACACATGACTATGGTTAAGATCAGCATACAATTCTTTCGGCACTGTTTTTTTTGGCATTCTTACAGTCTCTATATTTACTACATTATCAGCATTAGTGCAGGAGGGGGCAGAAGCTGGTGCAGGCATTTTTCTTGATTCTTCTTCTCCAACAATGTTCGTCACGAATACCTCTTACCATTGCACTCGTTCGAATATTAGTAAATTCAGGAATGTCAACAGAGTGTTTTGCCGGTTGTCAGCAGCCTGGATTGCTATACGTTGTGCAAGATTTATCGTGCTTCTGCACATCGCTCAAAGAACTCCAGAGCAGTTATCAATTGCCTTCATACCATATGAGCCCCTCTTGTCCTTGAGGGGTGATCTACACATGGATTTTTCAAAGATAGCACCGGGGAGCTGCATTCTTGAGCTGTCGGATTTGCACAACTCCCACAACTCTCTCCCTTAGGCCTCCGGTTCCCACTTTATCCGTGATAGGAAACAGAGGCAACAAAGATCAATAAAACGAAGATTTGATCACTCCTTGTTTCGAGGCAGTAAATTATACCGCCTTACTCCTGGTACTGTGTGATCAATAAATAGTGTGGGTGCACTTCCGGACTCAGGCTCAGTGCCAGCCTGTGGCGCAACAATAAGTGGTGGGCGCCAAAGTGTGGATGCGGGCTTGGTGTCAGCCAGCAGTGTTGCAGATTGTGCTGGGCAACGTTGGGGCACTCTTAGCCCTTTGTCCTTTATAGCAATCTTCCCAGGCTTTGTTTCAGGATCAGACACATTTTGTGACAAAGAGCTGGCATCAATTTCTTTTGTTTCTGGGGCCGCTGTCTCTCTTTTGCCGTCCAGATCGGTCAATTCTTTCAATGGCAATGGGACCTTATTCACATGTGTTGCATGTATCCACGCCTTTCTACCGTCCACACGGATTGCAGTCTGTGTTACCAAAAGGATTTGGTAGGGTCCACGCCACCTGGGTGCAAGCAATGACTTTCTCTCAAAGTTCTTCAACAGAATCCATTCCCCTGGCTGCAGCGAATGCCCCGAACCAGTATATCTGATGAGAAGAGCCTCCTGCACCTGCTGATGAATCAAACGCAATTTCTGTATTAACAGGTTACAATATGTACTGAGCACAGGATACTCGACTTCTCTCAATCGCCTTGGCTGAGGCGCACACCAAACATCCGCCGGCCTCCCCATCATGATCTCGTAAGGGGAGAGCCCATTCCTTGAGTGCACAGATGTGTGCATGCACAATAACGCTAGGGGCAATGCGTCTGTCCAACGTAACTTATTCCCCGCACAGATTTTGCTAATTTTGGCTTTTAATATGCCGTTCTGGCGCTCAACATGGCCGGCACTCATGGGATGTCTGGCACAATGGAATCGATTGTCAATCTGGAGACCTGCGCAAATCCGTGGTATCACTGCGCCCACAAAATGAGGGCCATTATCACACCATATGACCCGGGGCAGGCTGGGGGCGTGGCCTGGTGCTCATGGAGTGAGGACGCGGAACTTTCGAGCTCCGGCCAAGCCCCGTAGTCTGATCCTGAATTCGGTGTTTCAAGCCCGCTGTGCTGCCCATCCGACAACCCAACCGAAGTTGAGGCGAGGACCCGTGCTCCGCAGCTGCTCCTGATGAAAATCGGAGCTCGGGAGCCCGATACGGCGCTTTGGCCCAGCTCCCCCCCTCTCCGAGCGGTGCACACAAAATGGCGACTTCGATGCCCGGGAGAGCCTGAACCCCGCAGGAGGGCCGGCGAAACTTCACTCCCCGGGACCAGCCAGGCATTCACGCTCACTGCTGATCGAGGGAAACCAACGAAGCAGCGGGACCAGCTGAACCGTGCAGCGCTGCCCGGCAGAACATCACTGAGAGGCCCAGGACTCTCCCGGCGAGACTCCCTACCTTGCGTCCCGAGCGCTCACCGCGGACGGCATACAGAGCTGCTCCCGCCGAGTCTGGGTTCCGCCCGCTGGGACCCGCGCCGCCCTCGGTGGCACCCCTCTGAATTAAAAGCGGGGGGAGGCTGTGGGGGCCCCGCGGCTCCCCCTGGACTGTGATATCGGGCCCCCTGGCACTCGAGGCCAACCGCAACAACACGCGCTCCGGAACCAGCACCGGAGACACCGAAGACGCCCCCAGCTCAGCCCGACACTTCATCTCGACGAACATAACTAGGGCTTGCCCGCCCCCCGCGAGTCGGCCCTCGCCTCCGAACAAACTAAGCAGGGTCGACCCGACAGGCAAATTAATCTGCTGAGGCGTCCCCCCCAACACGGTGCCCCCGTGGGCCAAACGGAGAGCGGGCCGGGGAGAGCCATACGACCACACACTCTGAATGAGGCCGCCCAGACACTTACAACAAACAAAGGGGACCAGAGATCCTGCAATGTCTACCTCAAGGGGCAAGGCCAAGAATGCCACCATGGATCCTTTTGTCACCCCAAAACTCCACCCGAGCGCTCAGTCCACGCCTAAAAGCACAGCTGCGCAGACCAGCCCAGGGGAATGCGACAAGGACAACCAGGTACTCGAGGCGATTGCTGCCCTAAGAACGTTTATTGACACGAAAATTGGTGAGGTGAAGGCTGACATCCAACTCATAAGACAAGATGCCCGCAATCTGACGGAACGTCTTACCAACATAGAAACCATCCAGAAGGACATCGCCGAGGACACACAAGACCTCAAGGCAGAGGTGGCGGACCTTCGGAGAAAGGTGAGCTACTTGGAGGCAAGATCAGAGGAAGCAGAGGGCCGCGCTAGGCGCAACAACATTAGGATACTGGGTATTCCTGAGGGAGCCGAAACCACAGACCCGACGGCCTACATAGAATCCCTAATACAGCAGGAAATTGGGGCGGAAAAACTCTCCCAGGGCTTCGCCATAGAAAGGGCTCACAGATCGCTCCAGAAGAAACCCCCTCCGGGTTCCTCTCCTCGCCCCATCATAGCGAAGGTCCTCAATTTCCGGGACCATGAAGTGATCCTAAGGTTCTCGAGAGAGGGCGGAGAGATAGAGCGGGACAATTCAAAAGTCACCATCTACCCTGATTACACGCAGTCAGTGCAGAGAGCAAGGAACTCTTTCGTCCCAATCAAAGCTAGATTGAGAAAACTAAATCTAAAATACATGCTGCTGTATCCCTCCAGACTAAAGTGATCCACAAGGGGTGAGCAATATTTTTGGAAACTCCAGCCGCAGCCACCATGTGGCTGGAACACAATAACCTGGCTGATGTCCCCCCTGAACCCACCCATGAGAACTGAACCGAATGCACAAGGGGTGACGGACCGACACCTGGACACCACTACCCTTGAACCAGCACTGTACACCATCACAAGAGAGTACATCACCACCAAGGAAACTACATTGAGAACATCAAGTGACTACGGGGCCCACCCGGCCTCCCGCTCATGAGCACACAGCACGCACCCACGGAAGACCAGTGCTGGCTAGCTGCCAGCACGAACCTACTCGTGCCAGAAACCCAGATTGGGACAGACAGCACGAGAGCCCCCGAGCACTGCCCCCCCGTGGCAGTAGCTGGGTGCACCAGTTATGGTTTTTTTCGTTCAGTTTTTGTTATGACTGCACTCCTCATGAAGACTGTCCTCCAATTCACGGAGGATCAAAGGCTGGAAACTGATGCCCATCACCCCATGCAAGCAAATCAAAGCATGACACCTAGCAGTGGATGCCCAACCCAGGAAATGGGCGGGGAGCCTCCCATATCCATGATCAAAGTCAAGCAATGGCAGCACGCTTCAGAATAATCACATGGAACGTCAGAGGGATGGGATCCTACCTACGGAGAAATCGAATACACTCCTACTTGAAAAGGAAGAAGGTATCGTTTGCCCTCCTGCAGGAAACGCACCTCACTTCCGACACCAAGAACAAACTGGCAGACTATTGGGGTGGCCAGGGCAGTGGCTCCTCTTACTCGAAGTACGCACGCGGCGTATACACGTGGGTGAGTCCTGACACACCCTTTCACCAGATGGGGATGGAGACTGATGAAGAAGGCAGGTACGTGATAGTTTGGGGCATGCTGGAAAATTCCCGACTATGCATAGTCAATTCATACTTCCCACAACATGGCATACCCTCCCACATCAAGCAGATATGCGCCAAAATTGCACATCACAGGGAGGACACCTTCTTGTGGGGGGGGAGACTTCAACTGCGTGATGAACGAAGACACAGACAGATCTTTAACGCCGCGCATCCCCAATGGCCCTGCTTCCCGTGCCCTCCGCAATGTGGTCGCGGACTTGCACCTAGTTGACGTCTGGCGAGATTTGCATCCCATCGACAGGGCTTACTCATTCTACTCAGCCCCCCACTGTTTACACACCAGGATAGACCATCTTTTCGTCGACAACGCATTGATACCGCTGGTTGAGTCAGCAAACTACCTGGGAAAATCTATTTCGGATCATTCTCCTCTCCTGATACAGCTCCACCTAAGAGGCCCGCGACCCCCTATCCCGATGTGGCATATGCCAACCGAAACCTTAAAGGATAGTTCCGGGACTTTTTTTTTATTGTCCCTACGGGTCGGCCATGTGTTTGTAAGCATAAATCGGTAGATCGTAGGAAACTTTCCTATGGACCTTACCCGACTTTTCGCCCATTATCGCACTCGAAATCAGCCTCCATTTTGTGATAATCCTATCATTTCGCCCCATCGACCTGGCTCACCTGCCTTTGCGGCACTAAATCAAATCCCCCGCCCCTGAAACAGACTTTATCAAAACATTCATATTCCCCGCCTCTATCCGTGACGTGACTGAGCTGCGTAGGCAAACGCGCCCAGGCGTCTTCTACGCGACTCCACACAGACCCCGGAAATCAACACAGATCAGCTCACAATACAGTGCACCACAATTCGGAATATGAAACTGTACTTTGAAATCAAACCGCAAGATTGTAAATGTGGTAAAGTACATTTATTTGACATCAAATGTTTAGAGAATATTCAGCGATTTGCATTTTTATTTGCTCATGTTCCAAAAAGTTCGTATTGAGGAACGCGATGGTCCTTTGCTGTACACAGGGTCTTAGAGCATCTCACAATACAGCGCCACAATTCGGAATGTGAAACCGTGGTTTAAAAGCAAACGGCAAGATTGTACATTTGGCATAGTACATTTATTGGACATCAAATGTTTAGAGAATATTCAGCGATTTGCATTTTTCTTTGCTCTCGATCCAAATTAGTTCGTCTTGAGGGAAGCGATGTTCGTGTGCAGTACACAGGGTGTTGGTTTACGATAAAAATAAGCTCTTCGGTCGCACTGATAATCGCATGGCTGTTCCAACAACGAGGCACTAGGCCACCACAACGGTAGGTATGTTGCATCTAACCGTTAGTACCGCGTAAGGGCATACTTGTACTTGGCGATCGTCCCATAAAATGGTCAGGGTGGTAACGTTGTTCACGCGGAGAAGCAACTGGCGGCTGTAGAAGCCGTCCGCCGGTGTCTGGTACTCGTGACACAGACAGTAGTGAATGATGTACCTAAAAACATAAAAAATGAAATTAGTCTCACCATCAGATCCTTATTAAAATGATTCATTTCATAGCGAGGACAGCGCTACTGGGTGTACACAAGTGTTTAAAGGCGTGGCGAGGCATGGAGGGGGGGGGAGTGGAGTACAAGGTAAGTAGCATAAAATAATAAATAAATAGGGCCAGCTGGTGGCAAGTGCAAGGTAAGTGCAGAACAAGTGCTGGGAAGGGGGGGGCTGTAGGATACTGAGACAGTCCCCCAGTGCAGGGGTTGACAGGGAGGCAGTGCAGGTGGAGAGTGGAAGGGCCCAGGACCGAGGTCGCAGACAGTGGACCAGTTGTAGCAGGGGAGAGGGAGAGAGAAAGCAGAAGCAAAGAGGAAGGTTTTGAGGTACTTCAGTAAAAGCAGATGTTTCTCCTCAAGATAGTGCGCGGTAGAAAACAATATGCCACATAGAACGAACAAGTACAACTGAACCCGTCTTTAAAGCCACTGTATAGTAATGAAATTGCGGTATAAACTCATCAAAAGTTACTTACATTATATTTGCATTTTCCATTGTGTCTCTGTGTAGGGCAGACCCGAAACACCACTCCTTCTTTGCCGACGTTACTTCTTCTAATGAACGTGGCTCATCGTTTCGTTTCTGAAATTTTATTCATTATCTTTTCTTAGTCTTTCGGGATGGTCCCGGCCTGTCAAGGTCAAATCACAATAGAACCTTATACTGGGTCGTGGGCCGTTCCGCCACCCGAGCAAAACATCAAAGCAGCTGACCTTCACTTTGAGCGAGCACACATTTCTAGTTTGGGCCTGCAACATGAGGAGACTCGAGAGAACAGACAATCAAATTACAATCATTTAAACCGTGATGTGTATTTCTCAATGAGCTCTGCTTTAGGTGGACATGGAACAGAGGCAATGTTGGGTGGCAATGCAGTTGTCCCCTGCATAGGTTCGTTCACCACTCCATGTATGTGCCTATCGAGGACATCTACGATAAGTCTCTCAATAAACTCATATTGCATATCCTCAAACACTGGTTTGATCACCCATTGTTTACTTCTTTTAGTGAAGGCCTTATTGTAGCGAAGCGTCCCTAAAGTTCCGGTCGTCCTACTTTGTTGACGGCCAACATTATGGTTATGTGCCAAGACCGCTAGAAGAGTCCGATTTATCATGCCTTCCATGCCAAAATGCAATCTTTTGGGCCTGTACTTTAGGCACATATTGTGGAACACCTCCAAATCTCCTGTGTGGCAGAATTCCGTGAGTCCCCTCAAATCTCTTGTTATAGTTTTATCAAATACAATCTTTTCAATGGCCTTGTGAGTGGGTGATGAAGGAATCAACCACTTCTTCTTCCGTGCCTCCTCTGTGGACAAATGGCCATGTTCACATTTGTGGAAATGTTCATTTGTCGACCATCGATGTACGTTGCTACAGTGCAACATTACTGACCGCCATTTTTCCAGTAGAATTTCCAACGACCCTTCACATGTTTTTGAGCTCCACCAAAGATGGTTGCTGATTGACTTGGACCACTGTGAAATACCTTGCAATTCTTTTTTTTTACCTGCAGCCGACAATTTTTTATTGATTGATTTTGCAAGATGCCAAACGTCAAATTGGTGATTTATATTTTTGTACTGTTCTCTCATTGTCTTGGCAATTGAAACGTGTCTGTCCGTGGCTATCAGGTCGATCACCATTCCCGCGATTGTAGTTCTTGCAATGATGCTACAAAGCCAACTTTCTCCATGGCCACTGAGGATGTACTTTGTGACACCTGCACGACCACCGAACTCACAATTTTCTTACTTTCCATGTCCTGAAAGTGGTAGGTGCAGTACTTGGCTGAAAATCCTGGGCTGTCGCACTGTCCATCACCGGCTAGCCTGAAGCGTTTGCCCGCGAATGTACTTTCCATTGACATTTTTTCCATTCTCCAAGCTTCGCTGATGGCTGGAAATAGATAATCGGTTTGGTATTTGTAGAACTGAGTTTTCGCAATGAAATGGATTCCCACAAACTGAAAGAAATACTGTAACTTTTTAAAACTTGAACCACTAAAAAGTGCGGCCGCTGCACAAAGTAGATTGCCTGCTGGCAGTTGCCCCAGCATGGGTTGTGCAGACCATGCGAACGGATGATATTGTGTACAGGTGGCATGTATTTTAAGGTTAGTGCCTCGAATTGCACGAGTCACATTAATCAATGGCTCCCCACATACTTCCCCACCAACCGAATGCCCACATTTCATCATCATAATAATATCCATCAAACAGCTATCGAATACAATGAATTTGGCCTCTTTCCTTATACTGTCACTCTGCATCCCAGCTGGTTCGGCCTGTAACGTTGAGGACATGTCACTCGCATGAAAGGTACAATCTCTGATATCGTCTTCCGCTATGCTGAGTGATATTGATGGTGTTTCATTGTCGTCCATGTCATTCTCTTCCACTGCAACAACTGTTCCTTGTCCGGAGATGGGAGAAAAAAACAATGTCTTCAACTTTCGCGCGCTCTTATTTTTTGCGGGTGTGGATTCTGTGAATTGATCTCCGACTGCATCCAAACTACCAGGAGGACATTCACTATCAATGGCTGGTGGTGGTATAGCTCCGTTGTCAATCACTTCATATTCTTCCCATTGGCACGATGCATCTCCAGTCTCAAGTCCCTGCCAAAAGGTTTGACAAGCAACATCTCTCGTTCGCTTCACTGTCTGTGTAGATCTAGTTCTTACACCCACTCGCAACTAGAGGACAGATTAGAAAAGGGATGTTCAGTTTAAACACAACTTACAGTATTGAACTATTGACAGTGAAAGACAACATAATATAGTGAACAGGACACTAACCTTCTTTTGCTTTCTTTTCTTTGAAACTTTCTTGCCTCGAACTTCAACATCTGGACGCTGTTGCTCCGACTCGTGTGTGCATGTCTCCACTTCCTCTCGCGCTGCAACGACTATATTTTCATGATAAGCACATCCATCACTCACTGAGGCTCCATCGACTCCCTGAAACATAGAACTTTCATTAGTATGTATAATAATATTGAAAACACAAAATGTACTTGGGGACCAATACCCATACGTACATCTCAATAGCAAAACACGAATGAACGCATTGAACGCATTGAACGAATGAACGCATTGTGTAGAACATTCAAACGACAATAGTTCACGCATTGTTGATCTAGTTAGATTGAACTGTCAAGATCCATACCTCGGGCTCCGCATAGACTTCCATTGATGATATTATTGAAGATGACGCTTCAGCAACTCCCTGAAACACAGTAATTGCATTAGTATGGTTTTCTATTTTGTTTAAAAGAACATAAACTTTCTGCAGGCGTCAACGGCTCATCTAAATAGACCTGCACAAATGATCAGTTGTCTAAAATAAATAATGGATATCTGAATATGATTCGATTTGCTCCATCGTTGGAAGTGTCACCACCCAGAGATCTGCATCAACTACTAGGGGTGATGTTCTTGTTGAAGAAGCTCCGTCAGCTCCCTGAAACATAGTACTTGCGTTAATAAAGAAGGAAGTATAGCGGATGTAATCACGTCATTTGATCTCGCATGATTGATCTGTCAGTATCCATACCTCGAAATGCATAAGAACATCAAGGGACGCTGTAACTGCGGTGCACACTTCTGCAAGCTGTTGCGCCGACCCGTAACTGCATGCTCCCCCTTCTTCTTGGACTAATGCTCCATCGACTCCCTGAAACATAGGACTTTCATTAGTAATGAACACAATATTGAAAAAAGAAGACATATAGGAGGGCGACGACAGAAGGACATACCAATGGCTAAAAACGAAAGAAACATTGTGTGTAACAATCACGCTACAAGAATGCAAGATCTGATGATCTCCATCGATGGAACTGTCCGGAAACGTACCTCGAGCATCTGAGTGACATCTACGGTTGTCGTCAATGCGTTGGACTCCTCAGCATCTCCCTGAAAGACAGTACTTGCATTATTTTGGATAACAATAATTATAACTGAAAACAAAGACTAGAGGACGAGTACTGTGGTGTACCATTAGGTAAAATAATTACACGATCAATTAAAACTATTGATTTACATGCCTAAAACAAGTCAGTGTCAGAATAGCTAAGTAAGATTACCCGATAGGCGCTTGAAGTGGCTGATGACTGCAATAACGACACGGATGGAGAATCTTCCGCCTTCATATTGAGTGGATACATAAATGGGGAAATTATTGTTAGCTAATGCTACACACTACCGCAAGGCCGAGAGATAAATACGTAAACTTGACTCACCAGTGGAGGGTTGTGGACGAATAGAGTGGGAATAGCGGTTGAGAGCAATTTTCGCCTCGCTCGCGGTGTTTTCTTCTTTATTAGCAATGATGTGGAGTACATGTCTGGGCTAAAGTGCCTGCTGCAGATGCGGTATCGATCACCCCTCTTGTCCGCAAAGACTTCTAGGACTCTACTTTCTAGCTCAGAGGCTGGATATCCTAGAAAAAGTAATTTGACTAAACTCAGAACATGTGACTAGTTCCTTGCATGTACTGTCGTGAACGAAAAGAAAACATGGATGCAATTTGATGACTACTAGCAAATAGATATAAATTAAAAAATTGGACGCAAAATGATTATGGTACATGGACTTACCTTGACGAACAAACAGTTAGATGCAGGGATCAGAGTAGTTTCTTGTCGTAGAACAGGGAGCAGTTCACAGGTTGCAAACTGACGAGTTTGCTCAAAGTGGTCACGGAAGTTCACAGAGACGAAGAGCAGATAACCAGCACCTTCACGGGTTGACTAGCAAAGCGCAAAGAAGTTCTCATTAGAAATATGAAGTGGGTTATAAAGAATTCGAAACAGGGGTGTGTTTGTGAATGAATGACGTGTATATGTCGTGGCATTATGCGGATTGCAGGGGGCCGTCCAGCGTGAGGGGGGATGCTTGGCAGGAGACACGGGGTCTGGAGGTAGACATGGGAACAACAACCCATGCTCTATAGACCACTTTGAAGTGTACATGGTCTTTGGCACCTCTTGGCCTTTATCGCTCCCTGACAGCTCCACTTGCCAGCAGCGCAAGTACCCTGGTGCGAACTGCCTTTGATAGGGCGGGGGGTGGATCGGGGCGGTGGTCGTGCAGACAAGACACAGGAAGACTCGTGAATGGAGACACACTTATGTGGATTGCAGGGGGCCGTCCAGCGTGAGGGGGGATGCTTGGCAGGAGACACGGGGTCTGGAGGTAGACATGGGAACAACAACCCATGCTCTATAGACCACTTTGAAGTGTACATGGTCTTTGGCACCTCTTGGCCTTTATCGCTCCCTGACAGCTCCACTTGCCAGCAGCGCAAGTACCCTGGTGCGAACTGCCTTTGATAGGGCGGGGGGTGGATCGGGGCGGTGGTCGTGCAGACAAGACACAGGAAGACTCGTGAATGGAGACACACTTATGTGGATTGCAGGGGGCCGTCCAGCGTGAGGGGGGATGCTTGGCAGGAGACACGGGGTCTGGAGGTAGACATGGGAACAACAACCCATGCTCTATAGACCACTTTGAAGTGTACATGGTCTTTGGCACCTCTTGGCCTTTATCGCTCCCTGACAGCTCCACTTGCCAGCAGCGCAAGTACCCTGGTGCGAACTGCCTTTGATAGGGCGGGGGGTGGATCGGGGCGGTGGTCGTGCAGACAAGACACAGGAAGACTCGTGAATGGAGACACACTTATGTGGATTGCAGGGGGCCGTCCAGCGTGAGGGGGGATGCTTGGCAGGAGACACGGGGTCTGGAGGTAGACATGGGAACAACAACCCATGCTCTATAGACCACTTTGAAGTGTACATGGTCTTTGGCACCTCTTGGCCTTTATCGCTCCCTGACAGCTCCACTTGCCAGCAGCGCAAGTACCCTGGTGCGAACTGCCTTTGATAGGGCGGGGGGTGGATCGGGGCGGTGGTCGTGCAGACAAGACACAGGAAGACTCGTGAATGGAGACACACTTATGTGGATTGCAGGGGGCCGTCCAGCGTGAGGGGGGATGCTTGGCAGGAGACACGGGGTCTGGAGGTAGACATGGGAACAACAACCCATGCTCTATAGACCACTTTGAAGTGTACATGGTCTTTGGCACCTCTTGGCCTTTATCGCTCCCTGACAGCTCCACTTGCCAGCAGCGCAAGTACCCTGGTGCGAACTGCCTTTGATAGGGCGGGGGGTGGATCGGGGCGGTGGTCGTGCAGACAAGACACAGGAAGACTCGTGAATGGAGACACACTTATGTGGATTGCAGGGGGCCGTCCAGCGTGAGGGGGGATGCTTGGCAGGAGACACGGGGTCTGGAGGTAGACATGGGAACAACAACCCATGCTCTATAGACCACTTTGAAGTGTACATGGTCTTTGGCACCTCTTGGCCTTTATCGCTCCCTGACAGCTCCACTTGCCAGCAGCGCAAGTACCCTGGTGCGAACTGCCTTTGATAGGGCGGGGGGTGGATCGGGGCGGTGGTCGTGCAGACAAGACACAGGAAGACTCGTGAATGGAGACACACTTATGTGGATTGCAGGGGGCCGTCCAGCGTGAGGGGGGATGCTTGGCAGGAGACACGTGGTCTGGAGGTAGACATGGGAACAACAACCCATGCTCTATAGACCACTTTGAAGTGTACATGGTCTTTGGCACCTCTTGGCCTTTATCGCTCCCTGACAGCTCCACTTGCCAGCAGCGCAAGTACCCTGGTGCGAACTGCCTTTGATAGGGCGGGGGGTGGATCGGGGCGGTGGTCGTGCAGACAAGACACAGGAAGACTCGTGAATGGAGACACACTTATGTGGATTGCAGGGGGCCGTCCAGCGTGAGGGGGGATGCTTGGCAGGAGACACGGGGTCTGGAGGTAGACATGGGAACAACAACCCATGCTCTATAGACCACTTTGAAGTGTACATGGTCTTTGGCACCTCTTGGCCTTTATCGCTCCCTGACAGCTCCACTTGCCAGCAGCGCAAGTACCCTGGTGCGAACTGCCTTTGATAGGGCGGGGGGTGGATCGGGGCGGTGGTCGTGCAGACAAGACACAGGAAGACTCGTGAATGGAGACACACTTATGTGGATTGCAGGGGGCCGTCCAGCGTGAGGGGGGATGCTTGGCAGGAGACACGGGGTCTGGAGGTAGACATGGGAACAACAACCCATGCTCTATAGACCACTTTGAAGTGTACATGGTCTTTGGCACCTCTTGGCCTTTATCGCTCCCTGACAGCTCCACTTGCCAGCAGCGCAAGTACCCTGGTGCGAACTGCCTTTGATAGGGCGGGGGGTGGATCGGGGCGGTGGTCGTGCAGACAAGACACAGGAAGACTCGTGAATGGAGACACACTTATGTGGATTGCAGGGGGCCGTCCAGCGTGAGGGGGGATGCTTGGCAGGAGACACGGGGTCTGGAGGTAGACATGGGAACAACAACCCATGCTCTATAGACCACTTTGAAGTGTACATGGTCTTTGGCACCTCTTGGCCTTTATCGCTCCCTGACAGCTCCACTTGCCAGCAGCGCAAGTACCCTGGTGCGAACTGCCTTTGATAGGGCGGGGGGTGGATCGGGGCGGTGGTCGTGCAGACAAGACACAGGAAGACTCGTGAATGGAGACACACTTATGTGGATTGCAGGGGGCCGTCCAGCGTGAGGGGGGATGCTTGGCAGGAGACACGGGGTCTGGAGGTAGACATGGGAACAACAACCCATGCTCTATAGACCACTTTGAAGTGTACATGGTCTTTGGCACCTCTTGGCCTTTATCGCTCCCTGACAGCTCCACTTGCCAGCAGCGCAAGTACCCTGGTGCGAACTGCCTTTGATAGGGCGGCGGGTGGATCGGGGCGGTGGTCGTGCAGACAAGACCCGTTTGCCGCAGGGCCTCACCAAGGAGAGGCCATCTAACTGAATGTAAGAGGATGGCTGCAGGATCTACTACATGGAAGGCAGGGGGGTGAGTTTATAAATACCTCACCCTCCCAGGAGAATATATGGGGGTCATCTCTGTACCCGGTGCCCAAAAAGAGGATTTATTATGATCAACCATATTTATTATTTACCTATAACCATGTTTTGTATCAATAAAATCCAACGGCTTTTTATTGCCAACGCTTGATGCCAACCCACAAAATAATATATGTATGACTGCTGCATATATGGGTTCAACGGTTATGTGGATTGAAGGTGTGCGGCCAGCGTGAGAGAGGATGCTGGCCGGAGACATGTGGTGTGACAAGACAAGGCACTGGAAGGCTATTCAACGGAGACACACTAGATTCATTTAAAAAATCAAAACAACCATTGTTAAAATATATGTTGGGCTTTATTTTAGATTTTAATTAAACATAAATAATAAACATTACACATTGTAAAGTTGAGGTTGCAGCACATCGAGGGAAAATCCGCGGTATTGTCCACTGTCACTGGGGAAATGTTGTCTAATGGCAAGTACCGCACAGGCAGGTATTACTCTCCGAACGCGGTGTCCGAGCCTCCCGTGAAGCCACCAAGTGAAGCAACGATAGGCCACCAGCCTGTACCACCTGTGAAAAAAAAAGAAGCAAACTGTATTAAACTGACAAAACTTTCTTATCAATGTCGATTCAGGTAACACATGTCATTTTTCTTAGAAAAAAATTATATCTAGAAAATGCACTATATGGAACCAATTTACATGCGTTCGAATGATATGTAAATGTAATTTTATATGTGGGAGACGACCATGAAATAGTAGTGGCATCACTGACATCACAAACAGAGTATACTTACTCGTTACTCGGATTACGCGGACGAACAGTGCCACGAAGTTCGTGCATAAGCACCATCATCATCCTCAACACGGTCCGTGAGAGGCAAGCTTCCCTGAACTCTGGCAGCTCGGTGATGCATTGCGGACTTTGCTCGCCTTCCTGCAGACTTTGCTCGCTTTCCGAAATGTAGGCCAAGCACCCGGAATTTTCACGGCAGCAGCAGTTCTCCTCCTCAGTTGGCATTAGCTCGCACCGATTGCACGTGCACCAGGTGGAGACGCCGTCCATGCGACATGGTCCAGGCTCTTCATCCGTTGACTGGTCCTCCCAACTGCCGTCCGAATCCCCATCGTTTTCGCGTGCTTGCCTTTCCAGTAGTTCCTCCTCGGTGTACTCGGGCTCGTACATATACGGCATTATTGTGGCCATTGTGCGGTAAAGATAGTAAAATAATTTACAGAGATGGTACAGGTGTTCACACGGGCTACAAGCGGCGAAGGTAGCTGACCAGAGCACTGAAACGAGTCACAGAATACTCAAAGTAACACAGAGAGAGGAATGGAATCGAAAATCTGCTGCTGTGTGTTGTGAAACGGTCTGTTTATACTTATTGGGGAAAGAGGCGTCCTGCCATTTCCATGGCAACACGTCAATAGCTGAGGCGCAGCGATTGTTGACACGAGACGTGCTTGAAATGGGCAGTACGCGTCTGCTGATGTCAGGCTCAGGGGCGGGGGATTTGATTTAGTGCCGCAAAGGCAGGTGAGCCAGGTCGATGGGGCGAAATGATAGGATTATCACAAAATGGAGGCTGATTTCGAGTGCGATAATGGGCGAAAAGTCGGGTAAGGTCCATAGGAAAGTTTCCTACGATCTACCGATTTATGCTTACAAACACATGGCCGACCCGTAGGGACAATAAAAAAAAAGTCCCGGAACTATCCTTTAACGGACCCTGCATTCAAGGAATTCTATAAGGCTTACGAGGAGATCCTAACCCCGATATTACATGAAGTTTATTTGGAGGCATATGAAACTGGAACCTTGCCGAGTAGCATGAGAGAGACTCATAATACCAATGCTCAAACCAGGCAAACCACCCGATGAGTGCGACTCGTATCGCCCCTTGGCGATGCTGAATTACGATGGCAAAATCCTCACGACTATATTAGCCAAGAGGCTCTCGAGGGTGATAGGATCCCTAATACATGAAGATCAGAACGGCTTCGTCCCAGGACGCAACACCACTGCCAATCTGAGGAGGCTCCAACATGTCATGGCACAAACAGGAGAGCAAGGAGGACCTAGCGGTACTCTCACTTGACGCCGTAAAAGCTTTCGACTCGATAATTTGGGAGTGGCTGATTTTGACCCTGAGAGAGTTTGGTCTAGGGGAACACTTCATCCGGTGGGTCGAGGTGCTCTACAACAACCCGGTGGCCCGGGTGAAGACTGGTGGTGTGGTATCAGGAGCATGGCCCATCCAAAGAGGAACCAGGCAAGGGTGCCCACTATCGCCGATGTTGTACATCCTGGGCCTGGAACCAGTGGCAATTTATTTCAGGAAACAATTGTTCGACTCCGGCATCAGCATTGGTGGAACATATAACATCATCTCCCTATATGCCGACGATGTCCTTCTATACCTCAGGAACCCCCGAGAAACCGCACCTACAGCATTGGATGTCCTCGATAATTTTGCCAAATACTCAGGGATAAAATTTAGTAGGCAGAAATCATGCTCCTTCCCCCTTGCGGGACTCAGAGGAAGAGACATAGAGGAACTACCCGAAATAGGGATCCAGTGGCAGCCGGAGGCCTTCTGCTACCTAGGTCTAACCATCATGCACACGCCAGCCTCTACCCATGAGCGCAACACCGAAGCAGCAATGTGCGGGGTTCGAAGGTCCATTAAATTTTGGTCAAAGCTCCCCCTCTCAATGATGGGTAGAGCTGCAATCTCCAAAATGATTATACTCCCAAGATTCCTCTACTACTTCACCAACATCACACACTATATCCCCCCGCCCTTCTTCAGGAAACTGGAATCTCTGGTCAGGGACTTTCTTTGGGGTCAGTCCAGGCATAGGCTTGCCCTGAACATCCTCACGCTCCCCCACACCGAGGGCAGCATCCAACTACCCGACTTCCAGAGATACTATCTTGTCACAAAGCGGCTCTCGGATGAACCCTCTGCTGAGACTGGCCTCCTTTGCCAACTGACCGGGCCTACGCACCCTAAGGAGATAATATGGGGCTCGCAGGTGGGCCCCCCTGACCCACCCATGATAGTAAACCTGGGGAGGCGGGTCTGGAACAGGGTCAGAACACTGCTAGGCCTCCATCACCCGTACATGCCTGAAATCCCCATGCTGACAGATGTATGCAGGACCCCCATCGACCTCCCAGTAATGAGGAACTGGGAGACTTGTGGCCTCTATACATGGGGAGATATGTTCGACGAAGGAGCCTTTAGGGACTTTGATTCGCTGCAACTAAAGGACGGACTCTCTTCGGCCAATTCCTATTTTACCAGAGGGTGAGACACGTAGCCAAGACCAAATGGAACACATGGCCAGAGGAGCCAGAGACCCACCCCCTTGTACAGGAGATGTATAATTTGAGCGACGGCTGGAAGCCGACATCGAGGCTGTACGCCCAGATAAACGACCGAGTTAACCCCAGAGGAGCGCGCCTGAAAGAGAGGTGGGTAACTGACATTGGGACAGAAATCACGGAGGAAGAATGGGCAAGAGCCCTGCTATACCCAAAGGAGGTGTCACGGAACGCCAGGTTCAGGATGATCCAGCTGAACGTCCTCTATAGGACCTACATGACTCCACAAAGGATAGCCACCTTCAACGACAAAATCCTTTCGACATGCCCATGGTGCTCCTCCGAACAAGCTGACTTGATCCACATGTTCTGGGCTTGCCCCAGATCCCTGAAGCTCTGGCTTGCTGCCGAGCAAACCTGCAGGAGAGCTGGACTGGAAAGGTATGAATGGACACCTAAGGAGTGTCTCCTGGGCACCCATCCGAGACTTAGTAAAATCAAGCACCTAGTGAAGCTTATGGACATGGCATCCATTCTTGTGAAAAGAAGAATAGCGATGGCCTGGAAGTCGCCCGCAGGCCCCAGATATGGACCCTGGATCAGGGAAATGGAAAGATGGACCACGGCCGAAACCAGGGCCTGGGAGGAGGGAAACAATAGAGGCGGGGACGATGTGAGCACAACACTAGAGTCCTGGAAAGCCCTCATGAGAGACATGATCTTCTCGACAGACTTCAAACCCCCCTGAGCAGCCCAACAGGACACAAATCCCATGTAAATCGTCACGATCAGATCAATGAGCCCGAGTACGTTCCAAGCGCTGTGTCCCAAAACGACCACAAAGAGGGGTGGCCCCGGCTCCGAGCCAACACGCAGAATAAGGACCACATTACGATACCATGGGAGTGGACAGTCAAAGTTGTTATTATTGTTATTTTTGTTAGTTTGTTGTTATCTGTTGTCCTTTTGACAGACACGACACATGATTGATAATATAAAGCACACTCCGTGCTCTACTGCTATGTGTATGATTAGAAATGCCAATAAAAACATTTAAAAATAAATGACCCGGGGCAGGCCAAACCGTGAAAAGTACTCCTTCAACATCACTTTTTCAGTGCTCTTGGCAGTGCAGTCCTTCAACGGATATGCTTCCACCCATTTACTGAACGCACACACAACCACTAGAATGTATTTCAAGTTTTGACACCTTCCATTTCTATGAAATCAAAATGGATTACCTCGAATGGCATAGAAGGTGGGCCAAAACTACCTGTTGTAGTCTTCAACACATTGTGTTGCAGACACGTAATGCAATTCTGGACCAGTCTTTCTGCATTTTTCTTTATGTGTGTGTTTTGCCATACTGTGGCTAAGTGCTGGACTATATTTTTTGCACAAATGTGTGTGGGACTGTGGGCCATTGTGACCATCGCATTTACATAGGAGTTGGGCAGCATCCAATTTCTACTTTTCTTGTCCACCCAGCAACCTTCTAGATCTAACTCTGCGGAGCCCTCAGCCCATTCCTGTATTTCATCAGCAGTGGCTTCTGCCTGCATCTCTTTAACAGTCGCAATCCCATTCTCTATCATGCAAGACACTTACTCTGACTGTACTGTTAACATCTTGGTATTCAAATCAGTGGCAGTTTGCTTCGCAATCCTGTCTGCAAATGCGTTTCCCTCTCCCACTTTACATGTTACTTTTTTATGCGCCTCGCATTTCACTATTGCTAGGCACTTTGGACACGTAAGTGCCGACAGCAATCGTACAATCAAAGGCCCATGTTGAATTCTGGTTCCATGTGATGTCAAGAAACCCCTCTCAGCCCAGAGTCGGCCAAAGTTTTGTACCACCCCAAAGGCATATTGGGTGTCAGTATATATGTTTACACTCAGATTTTCAGAAATTTCACATGCTCTGGTTAATGCTATTATCTCTGCGACTTGTGCGGAGTTGTAGGGGATTCTTTTACTTTCTACAATACTTTTCTGTGTCGTAATAGCATAGGCAGCAGTTGATGTGCCATCAGGTAATTTGAAGTAGGAGCCATCAAAAACAGTTCTCCATCTGGCTCTTTCTGTGGGGTGTCTGTTAAATCAACTCTTCCTTTTGTTTCTTCCTCAGTAACCATTAAACAATCATGGGGAGGTGATTCACTCTCACCTAGTTCTCCATTGGGCAGTGGCATTAATTCTGCAGGATTCAAAGCGCTACACCTCATAATTTGGATGTGTGGTGCAAATAGGACAATTTCATATCTAGTCAATCTACCGGACGTGAGGTTTTGCGTCTGCGTTCTATTTAATAGAACGTATATGGCATGTGGCACCATTAAAATTGAGGTGTGCCCCAGCACCATTCCTTCAGTTTGTTTCACTGACGCAGCAGCCGCTGCAACAGCTCGCAAACAACGTGTTAACGCGCAAGCGACAGGGTCCAGTGCGGAAGAAAAATAACCGCATGGTCTGTTTCTTCCACCTTGTTCCTGTGTCAAAACAGCCAACACGCAGACTTCATTCTCATGCACAAACAATCTGAACATTTTTTCATAGTTTGCTGTGCCCAAAACTGGGGCGGAGCACAATGCAGTTTTGAGCAGATCAAATGCTCCCTAGCATTCTTCATTCCATTGCAAAGGCATCACAGCATCCTTTTTTGTCAATGCCACCATTGGTTTCACAGTCATTGCAAAGTTTACTATCCACTGACGGCAATAGGAAGCCATGCCTATTATGGCTCTGACTCCTTTCTGTGTTTTTGGAATAGGCATACCAGCGATACTCTCTATTCTTTCTGGTGTCAGTCTTCTCCCCTCTTTTGAAAGTAGGTAGTCCAAGTAAGCCACCTCCTTTTGACAATACAGGAATTTCTTCAAACTAGCTTTATGGCCATGTGCTGCTATGTGTGACAATAACAAGACAGTACTTTCTTTACAAATTTTCTCCCTATCCGCAGCAATTAATAAATCATCTATATATTGTAATAATACGCAACCTACCGGTAGTTCTAACATTTCTAGCTGTTCTTTCAATGCCCTGCTATAAATACTTGGACTCTCTGTATAGCCTTGTGAAATGCGCGTGAATGTGAATCACCGCCCTCCTAAAGTAAAAGCAAACAGGTATCTGCTAACTTTGTGTACTGGGATGCTGAAAAAAGCATTTTTAAGGTCTTTCACACTAAAATATTCTGCCGAGGCGGGTATCATTGTCAAAATCGTGGTGACGTCTGGGACCAATGGGAATTGAGGGTCAACCACTTTGTTCAATGCGCGCAGATCAATTATGAAACAATACGGTATCTCATTACCTCCTTTCTTATACACCGGGAGAATGGGGCTGTTACATGTGCTACCTGTAATTTCTTCAATTATCTTCAATTTTACCAAATCTGAAACAATACATTTCAATGCTTTCTCTCCCTCCATTGAAATCTTGTATTGAGTAATACGTGGCAACATTACTCCCTCCTTCAAAACTATTTCTACTGGCTCTATTTTCAAGCATCCCACATCGTTGTCATTCATTGCCCATATGCAAGCTGGTACTTCACTCATCTCCACCGGCAAAGGTTTGGACAAAAATTTGGACACTGGTATATTCTGTGGCAAAATTGTCAAGAACACTCCATCAGGAGTGCAATGGATAACTGCACTCAGTTTTTTCAACAAATGTAATCCTAAAAGATTCTCCCCACAATTTTCTGTTAAGAGAAATGGACAATATTCAGTAAATGGACCTAATGTTACTGGTACTGATTGGGACACTGGATTTATTACTGGCGTACCTGCGAACCCTACTGAAATATTACTTTGCCCTGACAGCGGTATTTCCGGGACCAAGTGGTGGTCTATTGAGCATTTTTGCGCACCTGTGTCTACGAGAAAGTTGTGCTCTCTATTCCCGACTTTCATTTCTACGTAGGGTCCTTTTTGATTCACGGGAATAGACACTCGTTCCGACCCCTGTCTTGGGCTGTCCTATTGGGGATATTGGGGAAACAACACATCATCCAATGTGTAGTCGCCACAATAATATGTATTGGGTTATGTGTCAAAAATGTTTACGCTTCTGCCTTTATTTTGCCCACTCTGATTTTGGTTATAAGGAACCTGACTCTGTTCTTGCCTCTGATTCTGAGTGCCATTTCCTTGATGATTCTGTTGTTTCTGCATATTATTATTTCTACTCTGTCCATTTGTTCTCGGGTGTGCCCTGGGCAGTCTTCTCTGACCAAACCCATTCCTATTTTGCAAGTGTGGACATTGCGCTCTCCAATGACCCTCTTCTCTACAATATGCACACCGATTTAATCCCAGAGGCCCTCCATGCATGTTAGAATTACTTCTCCCTTGCACATTCCCTCTCCCTCTAATGTGTCCAGTCACCTGCTGAAGTAACACCCTCGTTTTCAAATTTATCCTGTCCTTTGCCTCTTTCTCTTTCTTTGTGTTCACCCTATTCTCATAATACTGGGCCATATGCAATACTTCACTCAATGATTTTGCTTGCCATGCACTTTACGATGTCATTATTAAGTTTTGAATTGGAGGTATTAATCCTCTCATATACTTATCAACAAATAGCCTTTTACCTGCCTCTGTGCTTACATCCTGTCCACTAAAATCTGTAAACACTTCCTCAAATCTATTAAAATAATCTGTAGATAATTCATTTTTGTTTTGAACACATGAAGTTAATTTGCCCCATACAATTCTTTTTTCTGGAACAATTGTTTTCAGTTTTTGGATTATTCATCCTGGTAGCGCTGTCATATTTGGCAATGGTTTCTCGCCTGCTTTTCTATCCTTATCCTCTTTTGCTAGATTTTCCCATGTGGCACCCTAGGCATCATCATCATCTACTTTCCTTATTTGCTTCCATATATCGCTGGCAAAATTACTCGGAATATTAAGTCTATATCATTCATGGTAAAAATGGACGATCTCAAACAGGACTCTATTTCCTTATAGAATCCCGCCGGATTCTTTCTCAAATCAGGAATCGTTTGTTTTATATTAGTCAACTCTTGTCAGGAGAACGGGACATGTACATAATGTGCTGTATAATGCGCTTCCGTTACCTGTGCTGGTTGATTACCTGATGCAGGAATTTCTACTTTCGGCACAAAAGTAGGTGGGACTTCCCTCATAGGAAATACCGCACTTACTGTTCCTCCTCCCTCCCTCATATGCAATACTATTCCCAAATCAAGTGATAAAGCTGTTTCGCCCGCTCCACGTTCTATTGCTCTTTTATATATTGCCATCAATTTGGGGGGGGGGCTAGCTTGTTTATTGTCTATGTCTCTGTCCTGCAAATATTCAACCATCACCTGCAATGCTTTTCTCTTCATTGGCAATGTGTATTGATCAAATATTTCATGCACTTCCATCGTGGGTATACTAGGATCTGTAATCCATTTTAGCGCCTCTCGTATACATATTTTTAATTTTTCACTCGCCTGTTTTGACGGCAGAAGAAATCGCCGCTGCACATATGGTACCACCTCTTTCCTATCCCTTCTTATGTCTTTGCCTCTATACCCCGGCATGGCAAACATTTCAGCATATGCATCATCAAGTTCATTTTTAAATTCAAAAAGCCTGTCCACATGTTCGTTTATCTCTTCCTCTCTCTCTCTCTACATCGTGCCAAAGCATTCAAATCCTGCAACTTCTGCGGTGGTACCATTCCAATTAACTGCTTCCATCTCTCCATTAAATATTCTCCCATGCATTCCAACAGTACCTGTTTTTCACCAGTCTTTCTGAAATCATACATCGAATCCAGCGTTGATATTTCATCATTTCCGTCTGTATACATCTCTGCCTGTTCTTTCAACTCCTGTTTTCTCTCCTTGCTGACCGCATAACGGGTTACTCTAGTGCACTCACTTTGTGCCGTCCCCTCTCTCCCTTTATCGTCTTCTCTTATTACAGTGAATTCAAGTTCAATGGGCAGAGGGGGAAGGGGAATATCTTGGGAGGGAGGTGCGGATGGAACAACCGGACCGGGAACGGGGAGTGGCTGCTGTGGCGCTGGAGTTGCGGACCTCGGTGCTGCTGGCTGTATGATCTGTGACTGAACTGGGATCTGAGCAGCTGGTAGGGGCTGGGCAACTGAAGGGGGTTGAGCAATGGGCACTGGTGCAATCCTCTTAGTCTCTCTTTTTGGGCGCTCTTGCCTTGTCTCAGTTAATATTTTATTTATTAACTCATCTGATGAATGCGATTCTCGTTGAGGATATATTTTGTCTAGCCCCAACTGAGCACATCTCTCTGACTTTCTCAAATTATCATCCCATTCCTTTTCATCCTGCTCTTTCACTCTTTCTGTTTTTGACTTGTGCCTGTGCGCATTTTTCTCCCTGCTTTTCTAACGAAGCATGGCTTCCTTCCTCCAATCTCTAATTACGTCAAATGCCGCAGGGTGTGGTTTTTTTCGCAGCAATACTTTTTCCAAATAATCTATCCTCGCAATCTCATAACTCCCGTATTTTGGCCATTGTAAATCTTCTTTGTGCCTTGTTCGCTGATGCCCAATTTCACAAAACATTACCGCCCCTACACCATACTTTACATACATTTCATACGCAGGCGACCCTGTGGGTGGCGCGACCTGGCCAGTTTCCAAAGATTGTCTACCGCAGTGGAAAAAACCCACTAGGCAGGAAGACAATACCCCAGGCATGTTTTAACCTTACCCTTGGTTAATTTTAACCTTACCCTGGGCGTTTGATTTTGCAAAACCAACTCTCAACCAATATCAGGGTTATTTAGAATCGGGGCACGACTCACCTGATCAACCAATTCGTCCTTCAAGACGCAATTCATCCGTATACAGACGCAACCAAGAATCATCGTGTCTGTGTATCTTGGCTCACTCTGCCTCGTTTCGGGACCCTCGCCTCCTTGTTCTCTGGCCGGACACGTTGATCAGGGATCAGCTGTGTACAGATCTGCAAAGGAGTCTCTCATCACTTTCACAGGGGTGCCCCGAACACCTCTTGATTCCGGCTCGACCGTCTCGTCCTCGCTTCGTTTTCTCTTCTCACCTTCTTTATATTACAACATACACGATGGAACAAGTGGGGGAGGGTCCCTATTTGGGCACCATTTTGATGGGGCCCTTAGGGGACCCTCGCATATGGAAACAAGGCACAATCACCACACACGGACTGATACGCCCGACACGAGGTTCAATTCCCAAAAGCTAGGGTTTATTGCAAAGCAAATAGTCTCAGTTGGCCAACTGGGTCTCACGTCCCGCAAAGTGTGTCTCCAGACCCCGAGGGACGCAAGAGAGCGAGCATTATACAACAGTTACATATATACAAAACGAACATATCACTATCAGTAATGACATGTTCAATACCACCCATAATGTATTTCCTTCGAAATGGATTTGATGATTGACAATTGTGACAAATATGACACCTTCAGACATTCATTTAGCAACAGTTTGCAATCTGCGGACTTGCAGACATGATTCTTTGTTTTAGGGAACACACTGCTCTTGTTCTTTCAAGCAAGCTGTGTGCAGGGGAGAGACACATTCCAGGCCTTGCTATCTTCTAGTTTCTATTCGTGTGCTAGGGGTGAACTCGCTCTACAGGGTTCAGTGAAGGGGGGCCGTAAAAGAGAGCATAATTCAAGCCATTAATGTTTCGTTCCTACCATTTCTACCACATCAGTGAGGCTAGCTGGCACCTGCGTAGGGATTAAATGCCTTGTTGCTTACTTCCAAGGACTTGTGAGGGAGGAGACCGGGCATTGCTGTCTGGATTGCCTGCGTTGTGTTTCAACATGTATCTTGAGGCCTTGCTCTATGCATGAGCAACAATGAAATAGCGGAATAGAATAAGCTTACAGCAAAGCAGTTTGAACAGAAAGCAAGAAGCGAAAATTAGACAAAATGGCAAATTCTATTCCATCAAAATGGACGCACTTTGGTCATGCTCATGAGTCTGTACTACCGATGCTGAATACATGATGTGGTTGGTTTACGACTGCCTATGCTATGGGAGGCAATTTCTAGACTCACACGTTTTTCGATGGGATGTATTGCCCACAGTTTTCACACCTCATTGACTTTTTTACACAGCTATTGCTGGTCTGCTGCCTGTTGGAACTTGACTGTGCTGGCGGGGGAATCAGAAAGTTGGTCGTTTTACTGAATGCGCTTTTTGGGAGCTTCCTTCGTTGATTGCTCTGTCTTGGTGGTTTTGTTGTTTGTGTCTCTGTATCCCTGCTGTTCATTCTTTTTCTAGGTTCCCTGGTTGATTCTCTGTCTTGGCAGTTTTGTTTCTCTTGGTTGTTTGTGTCATTTTATTGCCTACATCCTTCTTGTTCATTCCTTCTTTCAGGATCCCTGGTTGATTGCTCTTTTTTCTAGCAGCGGTTTGCTTTTTTTTGCTTGTCCATGTGTTGTGTCTGATTTTGGTCATTGTTCTGTCTGCTCTGTGCCCTCCTCTTTCTGTGTCCTCCCCTCATCCTAGTGTTTCTCCCCTCCTGCCTGCTCCGTAGCCCACCCCGCCCCCTCCACTCTCCACTCTCTCTTTTCCCCCCACTCTGTCCTCTGCACCCTCTATGCTGCTCTCTGTCTCTCCTATCTTCTCTAACTGTTTTTCTATCAACTATCCTATCCTTCTCACTAAGTCTGGTTGGAAGAGGTTCAAGAGGGATTTCCTGGTCTCCAACACATCGCTGATACCTACACCAGTGCTTCCTCCAGACAGACCTTACCAACATCCTCTTTGTTGTTCCCTCTCCATGCCTCTGGATCCCCCATATGGTCTCTGTTCTTTCTCCTTTTTCCTCCTCACCCATTAATGGTGGCACATGATGGGAGGCCCACTTGCCCCCCTTCCACTCCTCCAAGACCATCATTAATGTTGACCTAAATCGCACCATCGTGGTCCAAGGCCCTCAAGCCAACCTCCTCCATTTTGATAGAGACTTCCTGCGCCTTATCAACTTCCTTTCTTCTTCTGCTGTCCCTTTCTCCTCTGCCTCCTTCTTCCTCTGCCACCTCTACGTCTGCCTCTGCTGCTTGTCCGGCCACCCTGTTGCCTCTTTCTTCTGCCACTCCTCTGGCACCCACCTCCTCTTCCTTGGCTACCTTGCCCTCTCCTTCTTCCTCCTCTGCCCATCGTAGGGCGCCTCTAACACTTCCTCAGGGTGTACCACTGACCTGTACCCTTCCACGGAAGTCTGTCAAAGGTGGCAAGCTGCTCCACATTGCCACTCTCAACTCTTGCTCAGCTGTCAAACACTCCTCTCTTGCTCACCTGTCAAACACTCCTCTGACATCTGCCATCTCCTGGAAAAACTCAATCTGGATGTCCTCGGTCTGACTGAGATGTGGTTCACTGCCAGTTCTGTCACAAGCTTTGACACTCTCCTTCCTGATGGCTACAAGATCCTCTCTGAAGCCCAGAACCAACCATTCCGGTGGGGATGTAGCCTTGATCTTTGAACGCCTGGTCTGCAGGCTCTCTCTCTCTCCTGGCCTTTCTCTCACTGTGGCCACTATCTAGCGGCTGCCTGGCCCGGTAGCCACCTTCCTATCTGAGTGGGCGGATCTCTCCTCCTCCCTCCTCGCCTCTACCTCTAAACCTCTCCTCCCTGGAGATCTTAACATCCACCTGGATGCTTGTTGTCCTTCTGCAGGACTCTTTCGCAACCTGCAACTCCCTCTGTCTCTCTATTCTTCAATCTGGCCCGACCCACTCTGCAGACACACCCTGGACGTTCCCATCTCCTCAGACCTCTCCCTCTAAAACTCTCTCACCACTCTTCTCTCCTGGAGTGACCACTTTCTCCTTTCTTCCCAACTCTCTCTCCCTACCCCCCAGGCCAAGCCGATCCCAACACTGCCACCTACCTTCTCGGTCATTCAACCCATGAAGCGTATGTCAGTTGAGGCTTTCACTGCTACTTTCTCTCCTCCTTCTGCACCTTTGGCTGACTCACATCCTGATACAGCCCGTTCTAACCTCCATCTTTCTATCACTGACATTCTTGAAGTACTTGCCCCTGTCATGAGGATTCGCTTCAAGCCTAAATCCAAGTGCAACTTGAAATAAGCACACGCTAAGTATGGTTAAGTGCTTTATTTATCTGGACCCCTCTAGGCAGCCGCCTCCGAGAGAAGCCTCCGATCAACTGACCCGTGTGGAATGTTGATCCATGAAGCTGAAACAAAATTCCACACGCGCCAGCCCACATCACATTACACATTACATTACAACATATCCTCTTCCCTTATTATAATGAAAAGCATCAAACACAGAAATGTAAAACTTTTTCTAAAGTAACAACAATGATAATTGAAAAATAAGGATGTTATCTAATTAGCAAAATAGCACCTAAAAAATGCTGGAAGAACAGAAACCACAAAAATCTCAACAACCAAATGGAACGCACGGTACCACTATAACACATAGTCTTTGAATTTTGCAGGAGGATTACGACCTCTTGATGGACGTCCCTCCCCAACATTTCCTTGAACAAACACACTACCAGTCTCCTCTCCTTCCTGGTCAACCACCACATGCTGCATACCACTCTCAGAACCACTCTCAGCCACGTCATCACCAACATCACCCACCCTACAACCAGTTTCAATTGTCTTATCACACAAATTAACAGGCATAACATCTAGAACATCATTAGTTTCATCAGAGGCACTATCTTTGACACCGTCACTGTCCCTGTCCAAAACCACCACCCTTCTCTTACTCCAGGTGGAGCCATCCTCCAAACGTACATGCCCCAAACCACCTTTCACCACTTTCCTTGCAGGCAAAAATACAGTTCCCCCTTTCTGAACAAACCTGGGATTTTTAATGTGCACCCAATCACCCACCTGCACCTGCAATTCCTTCCTAACACTCTTAGCAAGTCTCACACACTCCTGGTGGGCAACCACCCTTCGATGCACACTTTCCAGATCCAGCGCACATGGACCAACACCACCCCCCAACATCATAGGTTTGAGGGTGGTGCCTGGCTTTCTTCCCCTCATGAGTTCAAATGGAGATCTCCCCGTACTAACAGACGGAGTCCTGCGATATGCAGCCAAATACTCAGAAACAGTCTCTTTCCAGTCTAGGCCATTTGCCAAAGCCAATTGTATGGCACTCCTAATAGTGCCATTCACCCTCTCCACCAAACCATTGGCCTTTGGATTATATAAAGCTGTCCGATGGTGTTCTACTCCACACTGCCCCAAAAACTCCCTCATGGCTCTTGAGGTGAATTGCACCCCGTTATCCATAACCAGACTTGACGGAATGCCCTCCCTGTCAAACACCTTCGTGAGAAAAGCAATGACACAATTGGTGGTAACTCTGCCAAACGCCACCACCTCTATCCACCTGGACGTGTAATCAATGAGCACCAGCAAGAACCTATATTCCTGATCCAAACATTGAAAAGGACCCATAATGTCCAGCTCCAGCTTGGACCATACCTCCTTAGGCACTTCAACCGGATATACAGGCTGGGGACACATCACCTTACTTTTGTCACTAGAAGCACACGCAAGACAATCCTTCACACAAACCTCCACATCCCGATCCATGGATGGCCACCAGTACTCCTCCCGTAGCCTCCTCTTAGTCAAAGAGCAACCAATATGCCCGGCATGGGCCAAATCCACAATCTTGCCCCTCAAACTAACTGGTGGTACCAATCTGACACCCCTGGACACACCCCAGGGCCCCTCAGCCAACTCAGCCAAAACCTGGGCATATCCCTTCCCTTCTGGCCTATCTTTGACAGACTCCCAGCCTTTGCTGAGACCCTCCCTTATCCACTTCAATTCAGTGTCCTTCTCACTCTCCACATCCCACACGGCCTTATCCACCGCTGGGACAATACACGCAATCTGACACTCATGTAAATCCTCCTCTTTATCAAAACCATCACAATAACTTGCCTTCTCCCACACAGGCAGTGGCGACAAACAATCAGCAACCATGTTTTGCTTCCCTGGCACATACTGAACAACAAAGTTATATTCCCGTAATTCCACAGACCATTTGGCAATCCTTGGCGACACTGCAACCACACCCCGGGTGGAAAACACCTGCACAAGGGGTTTATTATGATCAGTTCTCACTACATACGGAAGAAACGTCCTAAAATGTTTGGATGCCCACACCACCGCCAATGTCTCTCTCTCTATAACCGAGTATCTACTCTCTGCATCCCTTAACGTCCTTGACGCAAATGCCACTGGCATGCGCTCCCCTCCACACCATTGTTCCAAAACTGCGCCCAAACCTGCCTCACTGGCATCAACTGTGAGAGTAGTGCTTAGCTTGGGATCAAAGGACCTCAAACATGGGGCCCGCTCCACCTCATCTTTCACAGCCATAAACTCTTTGCCACACTCATCCGACTACACAAATCTAGCCGATTTCTTCATGAGTGCTCTCATCGCAACCGTCTTGTCTGAGTAATTGGGTATGAATTTTGCATAATACTCCACCAAACCCAGAAATGCTCTCAACTGGTCCTTATTGTTTGGGATGGGGGTATCTTTCATACTCAGAACCAACTCTGCCTTAGGACTGACACCCTCAGCGCTCAATGTATGACCCAAATATGTTACTTTATCCACACCAATCCTGCACTTAGACAATTTCACGGTTAGGCCCTTCTCCTTCAGCACTTCCAACACATGCCGCAATCTGTCATCATGCTCCCTTCTACATCCACCCCACACAAGAATGTCATCCTGAAAATAACATACCCCAGACAAAGCACCAAACATTTCCTGCATTAACCGTTGGAAAACAGCTGACGCTGACGCCAAACCAAAGGGCATACGACAAAATCGATATGCCCCAAATGGTGTCACAAAAGATGTAAGATGTCTTGAGTCAGCATGCAAATCGATCTGGTGATATGCCGCTGACAAATCCAGTGTGGAAAAACATGTCGCCTTGCCAAGAGTCAACAGAAGTTCATTTATGTTCGGCAAGGGATGACGATCCACCCAGATATTTGAATTTAGACCACGTAAGTCCACACACATCCTGATGCCTCCATCCCCTTTTTTAACTAAGACCACCAGAAACAGCCACTGCGATGATTCAATGGATTCAATAACCCCGGCAGCCAACAATTTGTTTAATTCCACCTTCAAACCCTCCCTTGCCATCACCGGAACACCCCTCACCTTATGTACCTTGGGTATGGCACCCCTTTTCAACACAATTCGATGAGAAAAACCCTTAAGCTTACCCAAGGCATCCGAAAACTCCTCCGGAAACTCTGCCTTGACCGATTCAGATGTCCACTGACTGCCAACCTCTCCCCCCTCCACAACACTGAGTACTGGGATCGCCTTTCCCGGGTATTCCATGCCCAAAGCTGCTTGTTCCTCCCAACCCAGGATGCTAATACCTTTGTGTGCCACATACAGTTTTCCACTAGCGTCTCGACCCTTGAACTCAAAATTAGACACACTATAACCCAACACTTCAATCGGGTTTTGACCATAAGCACTAGGGTTGATATCAGCCCCTTGCCCAATTTCTCCACATATGCCTCAGGAGACACCAAAGTATATGGTGACCCTGAATCAACCAACATTTCCAAAGGGCGGTCATCTACCAACACTGAGACCCATGGACCCTTGCGAGCCATCCCATCAACATGTAGAATTACACCATGCTCAGGACTACCTATAGCCCTAGCCTCCTGACCAGAAACATTCTCCTCCGGAATTACACTTGCCACCCCAATGAATTTGCACATACGGGCAAAGTGACCAATACGCTTACATTTCCTACATTCCATGTTGCTGGCAGAACAAACCTTCGAATCAGTTGAATGGCTTGACCAACCACATTTCCAGCAACTCTCTTTCCCCTTAAACCCTTTCCCACCTTGAGCGCCCATCCTTTCAATCCCTTTTTTATTTCCCATGCCACCACATACTTCGAGCTAAAACAGCTTGTACCCCTTCTCTAGAATTATCCTTTTCAGTAACAATCTGCACACTCCCCCTGGAAGTCTCAATTGCTCTGACAATTTCCAAGACCTTATCCAAAGGTGGATCATTCTCAATCCATAGTCTCTCCCTTATTTTCTGGTTACAAGTCTTCATCATTATCTGATCTCGGATATGTTCATCCAAATTCCCTGGAAATTTACATGTGGCTATCAATGCTCGTAACGCAGTCACATAAGCATCAATGCTTTCACCAGAAGCTTGTGCCCTGGAAAAGAATTTATATCGCTCCAATACCACATTAATCCTCTTTCCAAAGCGAGTCTCGAGCTTTTTCAGGGCTGTTTCATATGCACTTATAATGACTTCCCCTTCCCCCGCTCCTGGCAGAGACACATCCTCACCCGGCAAATGTCTAAAGACCCTCAATCCTTCAGTGCCAATACAATTCAATAGGGCAGCCTCCTTCTCATCATCTGAAAACTTGGAGCCACCAGCTGCCCTCAAGTACACTTTACAAGAATCTACCCACTGATTCCAAGGAGCAACAGGTTCGCCTGGCGTGGGCAGAAATGCAGGCGGAGGCCTGGCAGCTGAATGCAACATGCCAGCAAAGTACACAGTATTTCTGCACAAGAAACAATGGACCTGGACAGTTACTTGCTGCAAATCCAATGCACGCCACTCCACCAACGCTGAAAATACACCAACAGCAAGTTGTGCGCATGTGCTGCTCACCTCGTAGGACCCCAAGTGATGTCCCTTGGTATGGATGTTAGCAGTGCGTTGTTAATTCCAGAAACGCCCTAACATAAACATGCAGATCCACTCTATAGCTTCTTCAGAGGCTCAGCCACACCCCTTTGCCAGCCCATGTGTAGTTACGCCGAAGGTGTATTACAGGAAGTACATGTAGACAAGGGTGTGTCTCCCGAATGCCAATCATCCGCAGGCGAAACAAAACACTTCCTGGATCAGTATAACCGCGCCTCCAATACGCGTGTGTATCGATCCAAACGCTGCGTATTACGGATGGGCACGCGCGGCCCCCTTCCGCCGCACAATCTGCTGTGTATCCAAATCCAACTGTCACCAGTAGCGCAGACAACAGCCCGGCTCCCAGGGTACTGCAACCCTGCGGGACCGTTGCAAGCAGACCACAGTTCCAATGGTCGCTGCGATCCCCGAAACAGACAGAGCTGGCACCGCGCTGCAATCCCCGCAGCGCCGTGCTGCTATTTCCACTGAACTGCCCAAACCTCCTCTCTCTCCACGCCGGGCAAAGGCTCTGCACAGATCTGCCGTGTCACAAGCGTGCAAAGAGCACACCGACCCGATGGCCACACCAGCCGCTGGGATTTCCTCAGCCCCGCGCCGGCAGCCCTGTTCCCCGAACTCCTCTTCAGGGAAAACACCGTTGGGTCCTGCACGCATGGATGTTGGGTCCAGAATCCTCATCGCCAGTGAAATAAGCACACGGTAAGTATGGTTAAGTGCTTTATTTATCTGGACCCCTCGAAGCAGCCACCTCCGGGAGAAGCCTTCGATCAACTGACCCGTGTGGAATGTTGATCCATGAAGTTGGAACAACATTCCACATGCGCCAGCCCACATCACATTACACATTACATTACAACACAACTCTTGGTATGACTCAGACTACGTCACCCTGAAACACATGTGCAGGGTGGTTGAGAGGAAGTGGAAGGCTACAGGCGCACCCTCTGACAAACTGGCCTGCCACCTGCTCCAAAGGCAGTACAGACTCTCTGTCCTCAACAAGAAGAGAGCACACATCCAAGTCCGTGTCTCTCTCCTTTCTTGGGCAAACTCTTGGAAAGGTTGGCCATCGCCCAGCTTAACCTTCACACTGAATCTGTTGGTGGTCTCCGTGACCATCAGTCTGGCTTCAGAGTGGCCAGAAGCACGGAAAATTCTCTCCTGAACATCCGTGAAGACCTGCTCTGCAACCTTAACTCTAACCTTCCTTCTGTTCTCATTCTCCTTGATCTTTCTTCTACTTTTGACACAGTCAACCATGCCATCCTGCTCAAACACCTCTGTGATAACCTGGGTATCACTGATCAGGCCCTAGCCTGGTTGACCTCCTCTCTCACTGACTGACCCTGACAGGTTTAACTGGAGTCCTTCCACGCTTCTATCTCTCCCTACCTGTGGTGTTCCCAAGTGGTCTAACCTCTCTCCCTGGCTGTTCAACCAATACCTAGCTCTTCTCACCCACTGCATAGCTGCTCTCTGCTCCAACTGTCAGTGTTATGGAAATGACACCAAGGTCTCTTTCAGGCTCCACTCGACAGCTTCTGCTCCCTCTCTCATTCCTGACTGTTTGTCTGCAATTCAGGAGTGCTGTGCCGCTAATGATCTCTGCCTCAATGCCAGTAAAACGGAGAGCCTCATCATCGGAACACTAGCTCCATCCTTTCCTCTCTCTCTCTGTGGTCACCCAGTCTGGCTTCTCTTCTTTCTCCAACCTGTGAGGCTAAGAACCTTGGGGCCATCTTCAACTCCACACTCTCCTTCTCTTCTCACATTTATGATGTCTCTAAGAAGTCAAACTATCAGCTGCACCTCTGAGGTATTCTTCTCTTCCTCACTTGCCCGAGAAGCTCACTGTCTCCAGAGCTCTGGTTCTCTCAAGGCTGGACTCCAGCAACAGCCTCTTCCTCAGCCTGCCTCTACTCTTCGTCCTCTACAACTTATCCAGAACAGCACTGCAAGGCTTGTCCTTGGCCTCAAGCCCAAGGATCATATCTATCCTGCTCTCAAATCTTTTCATTAGCTCCAAGTGGCTTCAAGGATCAAGTTCAAGACCCTCTGCATTGTCCACAAGGCTTATTGCGGGCTGGGTCTGCACTAACTCCAACTCTCTCTTCCTAAGTATCTCCCTTCTCAAGCTCTCTGCTCATCCACCTCTAACTCTCTGACAGTCAGATGCTTTTCCAAGCAGAGAGTTGGGGGCAGATCTCTCTTCGGCTGGGGCCTCCCTCTGGAATAGCCTCCCTGCCTCTCTCAAACTTGAGCAAAACTATCTTCGGTTCCGGAAGCAACTCAGGACCTTCCTCTTTGCTTCCGCTTTCTCTCTTCCTCTCCCCAGCTGATGACCCGTCTGTTCCATGCACTGGTCACCTAGCCACCATCTGAAATTTGAGCCCAGGTTCCTTTCTGCCCAGTTGCACCTTGCACTGCTTTTGGCCCCCCAGCACTTGTGGTCTGTATCTGTAACCCTACAGTCCCCTCTCTCTGCACTTATGAGCCACCCGCTGGCTGCACCCTCTGATTACTGGCACTTAGTCACACGCTGGCTGCACTCTGTTACCTGCACTTCTCCATCCCCCTCCCCTTTTGCACTTCTGCACCCCTCATTTTGCACTTCTCCCCTCCCCCCTGCGCTTGCGTAATCTGAATGACACAAGGCCTAGTAAAATCGTTGTTTTGTCCTCCCTTTGTTTCCCCCTCCTTGTCTTGCCGCGCCTAGAAACACTTGTGTACAGGCGCGTTATAAATGCCATATCATATAGCATTCTGTGCAATTGACACGCAGCCACTCATTAAGCATGGACGGTCCTGTTGGTGTGCTGTGCCTTTTAGGGTGTGCACATCAGCACCCCTCGTGTACAAGGGTTCTGATTGACTATTTCCTTGTGTAGAATTTTCGTCCTATTTACAGGGAGCTTATGGTTGAGTCGTTGCTGATACGGTGTATTTCTTTTTTGACATCCAAGAGGATATAAAATGCAAATACCTGCATTATTTATTTATTCCCTGGCGTACATGGTCCACGGTTCCAATTATTGTGTGAAATGCCCCAACTTTCATCTGAAAGCACCCATGCCTCATTGTTTGGTGTAGCTTTGTGTCAACCTTTCTCTGTGTTTATGTGCTGCACAACAGTAGCACAATTGATGTAAAGTGTGAATGACAATCACACATCGCGTGCTGCTCCCTTGATTGGCCTGGCAGCTGCAATAAACCTGAAACAAAGGCATTGTCAGTGAATCCGAATTCATTTATGAATGAAACCCACTTCGACCAGTGCAAAACACAGTTATATGGTTGCCATCTAGTGGCCATAAAAGTGTACTAGTTCAACATTTTAAAAAAATGAACATATACTACCATAATTCTTCTTTCAAAAACATATTCAATAATGCAGTTCGAAAGGTTTTTTTCTTTTTTTTTAAAATGGGATACGCATCGCACAGAAATCTTCGTGTCCTCCTAGCCGCAGGGGTCTGCAACCTGTGGCTCTCCAGATGTTTCGGACTACAACTCCCATGATCTCCTGACATTGACTATGCTGTACAGGCCGGATGGGAATGGTAGTCCAAACACATCTGGGAGCCTAGCGTGATGGAGAAATGGTCAGCCAAACTAGTCTTCTTTTCTGGAATTATCTTCATCACAAATACACGTGGCTTTGCATCCTTGCCACCCAACTGGCCGCCCGACAAGATACCTTGGTGGAAGAGGGACAGGTTGAAGCATATAAAGTGGCTTATATGACACGCACTTCCACTTTTCGCCGACTAGGTACGGATCAAAAGTTTTTTATGTGGTATAGGTGAAATCGGTGTTGATGAATTCTATTTTATGTAATCAAATGACAAGTGCCAAGAAGCAATGAAGCCATAAGGCGCAAACCTAACCAAAATTCAACAAACACACAAAACAGTCACATGGTATTTAATTTACTTTGCGAAATACAGCAGAATTTACTATGAGCTAGTCTCAAAATTCCTAAAGTGCAAATTTGCCAGAATTTGGAATGTGTGACTTTTTATTTCTCCCACACCGGAATAAATTTGCAAAATTCCCAACTTTGTAACTTCACAAAGGTACACAGTTAAGTTAAAACCTTTGTCAGCTTGTGAAGGAGAGATAAAGTTTTAATGTAACTTCTTGACACTGCAAATATCACTATGTATATAAAATGCATATGATTATATATGCAGAGGTCACACCTAAACCACACGAACATATTTATATAGTACATAGTTATATATTGTAATACTTATAATCAGTAAATATAATAATGATATATAATTAATATATACATATTCAATGATAAAGCATATCGTATACATATATGTGATTTAATATATTTGTAATATTTATTATATGCATTTCATCACATGATTTTATGTATGTATTATAAGTATTATATATGTCGATTAAATACATATAGTACATATAAATTCATAAATAAAACATGATATCTCTATATCGTCCCGGGAGGATAGGGAGCAACAGAGGTTCGATCCCCAGGTCCGCGCTTAGAAACCTCTGGGTATTAAGTGTGTTATAAATAACCTATCATATCATATAATAAAACATACTATAATATATATGTAAATGCATTTGGAAACCAACACTCCTATTCCTGACCATTAAATGTCGTTATTTGAGTCAGAAAAGCATTGCTGAGACACCAATATAATTGGGAAGTTAATGCATTCAACATGTCATCCTCGCTATATCTGTTCAGTCATTGGTGGGCTGGAAAGGGATGCAAATGGAGAGAAAAAGGTGCAGATGAGTGAAAATGTTATGGAAACCTGGGGCACATAAATATATATGTCACAATGTTCCTGTACATCGAACCCTTCGGGGACCAATGTAGCTATCTCATCATTCAAGGCCAATTGATGAATACCTTTAATGATTATTCATGACAATATGAGTAATTTATTTCATGTTAGTAGCTGGAAAGTGAAAAACTCCAACTGACTTGTTTAAATACAGTACCTGGTGCGATTTTACTGTCTTCAGACTGCCTACATCATTCTGCAATTCTTATAATGAACCCCATATATATGCATACATATAAATATATATATATGGACATAGAAATGCGCCCAGAAGCAGCACTCTTCCCCTCCGCTGAACAAAAACGCTGTGCAGACGAAATGTATTTGAATAAAAAATGCTGTATTCTTTATTGTGGCATTAAATAGCCCGCAGACTGGCAGCTGCCAGGTAAACATAGCAACGTGTTTCACGCCTCACACGGCGCTTGATCACGCAGAGTGTTTGTTTAGGAAACAGTCCGGAAATACAATTTAAAAACATGATACCTTTGTCACATGACCAGGTCCTGTTAGACGTCAGGCCGTGGCTTACATTGGAAGCCTACTTGCAATGGGGCCATCTTGACACTATGCAGGCTAACCAGCAGCAAGGCCCCCAATATATTTTAATATGGTAACGTTACACATCCATTGATGGCATGATTGTCACTGATCTTAAGGCCACATTTGTATTTTAACCTAACACAATAAGTGGGTAGGAAAAACTCCAAACAGAGGAATGGAAATCTCTGCAAAGTGCAGAAAAAAACGACTATCCAAACAAGTTTTGGACAAGTCAAACAAAGATCTATGAATTCCTTAATTGAAAACACCACACTTGCACAGTGCTACAACAAAGTGTCAATCCAAAATGTGCAAGAATAGGGCTGATACACAGTCAGTGTTTCGGATCACAAATACAAACGAAAAAGCTTCAAACATGGCAATTGATCTAAAATATTGTCACAAAGTGTAAATACTGTTCCTGTTGGAGGAAAGAGATTTCCACATATAATGTAAAAAGTGCCATGTGCATACAGAAATAGAATACAAAATGACCTCAATGGAGTTCAAATTTCACATGTTCCTCCAAGCCTCCTGGTTATAAAATGCATGATCATACAAAGACTGTTAATCTCAGATATCAAGTAGTACATCTATATACAAAGAAACACTGATAATGTGTCGCTCTACTAGAAATCAGCATCATGATGGATCTAAAAATATTCCTTGATAGAGTTGATCATAAACTATATAAAGTGACTAGTGCACATAATAATATGTAAAACTGTCTAATCAGTTTATCAGACTAAAGAGCCGGTCGACCATAAAAACACAGACTACTCAACAATCATGGACTACTAGAATGTAAACAAACCACACAAAGTGACGAGTGCATCCGCATGGACTGCTAGATTGTAAACACACGATTCAAAGTGACGTATGCATATGCAAGGAACTGGTAATGTGAACTCTACTCAGAAACCAGCATCCTTTTTAATAACAATGTCTAAATACATACAGTTGGAATTAATAGGGAGCTTACAACCCCATCCAAAAACGAATGCATTACATAATAGGTGGTATAGGCCCATCAACTAATCTAGATAAAGTGCCACATGCATCTCTCCACAACCTAATGGCACTATACCACAGATTGTATATATCACAAGTATTGTCCCTTGGTGATAGAGGTGTGTATCAAGGTAGAGTCAATTCATCCTTGCAATTGAAATTCCAACTCCAACTGTATAAAACACACCACTCTACACCAATTACATATTGATCCTAAATAGCCTAAACACTGAATAATAACCACATGTACACAATGCTGATATACTCTAAAGTTTTATTAGATGCAAAATAGGAATATAATAACCCTTTAATGCAGAACTTTGCAGCTATTAGAAAGTATGTGAATTTGGCAGAATGTCATAGCATACGTGGCGACATTTGCAAAGGTAAAGTTTCACACCCCTCTGGGCAGTTGCTACCAATAGGCAAGGTTAGGCACTTGCCTATAATGTGAAATTGTTAAGAGAGGCAAATGCCACTGAAGGCAATAACCACATATTCGCAGCCGGGAAGGGTGAGCCAATCAATCAAATTTTGCTCAGGCATACCAAAGTTCTGGCTGGCTGGCCATTAAAGCCCATGTCCTCCTCCCTGTCGGGCGTGAAAGCTATATACATTTTTTATATACATATATTTATTATTCTTGCTCTCGGGTCATCTCAATTACTTGAAGGTGGCACTCTCAGCACTGTCTGCAGCAGCAAGCAGCGCAGCAGCCACCGTGAGGTTCGGGTTGGGTGTGGTAATGGGCGTGGCAGCATGCCATGCACAGGGCATCAGGCCGCACCAGCGTATTAGCACCGCATGAGTCCTCATTAGTCTTGTGCAAAGGTTCTTCTTCTGGACCATTGGTGGACCTACCTGCCCCTGCACTAGCTGCAGCATGCCTCTGTGGGCCATGCATAGAGACCCTGCCTGAGAGAGACTCAGATGGATGCACAAGCAGGTAAGGTGCCCAATTTTGTAATTGTTGTTCTGTCTTTCGATATTGTGGGGCAGCAATGGCCGAACTGAGATAGAGAAGAGAAAGAGCAAATTAGAGAAGGTGCAAGTTTATGGATTGCATACTGACAGTGCTCATTTCCAGCCTATTCAGTGCTGCTTACGTCCAGTTGGGATTAACCAAGTTAAAAACCCAGAACATATTTTAGTTTCATTGATGAGGGTGCAGCGTGCCGGACTAGGGAAACAGGGCAGGGCCATGGAGTTACTTACCTTGGCCTCCTATCTGTGATTGGGTGAGTTAGTATGAGGGAGATGTTTACCCTTGTACATTCAACCGCCCTCCACTCCATCCAGCACATGCCTGAGGTGGTGGTGTGCTTTTATCTTAACACCTCAGAGTGGTTCATATGGCTCAATAAAGGGGCAAGGTCGATACAATTTTAACGGAACTAATGTAGCCTCAAAAGTAAGCATGCATGAGCTGTCTTAGACCTCACATAATAAAGTGTGAAAAGAAAATTCTTAATGAGCTTCAATATCAAGTGAGAAACAATTCTATTGGGCCTCATATATTGTACAAAAAGCCCACCAAGCCAATGCTAAGGTCTGAGGTGCAAACCATCCAATATGCTTAGTCCTCTACACTGCACCTCTTTGCAGGAGCGGCACCACTGTCACACGGTGTCCTGGCTGCACCTGGACCTCGCCAATCAGATTGTGTTAATTTCGCTTTTTAAAAACAACTGTCCAGTCACTCACTAATCCTGAATTCCTGCGAATGCTGTTGGTGAGTATGTTGGCCTGTTAGTTAACCCTCTACATCATCATTCATCCTTTTGACTTTCCCCTTCAGCATTGCAGAGTGCTGCCTTTATCTGCATGCAATCTTCTGAAAGGTAATGACTTGATAGCAGTTGTAAATCAGATCCTAATTTAACAAAAATGTCATAACCAAGTGTGCCTTCTGGCACTTGATTTATAACCAATGTGTGTGCTTGCATTCAATTCCTGTTAAAACGAGCTTTAGCAAAGCCAAGGATGTTACTTTTTTATAGACACAACATAGCATTTACCAGGTACTGGCATTATCTGCCCAGTTACTCCCACCATTTGGCAGCTGTGGCCATCTTATTGATAGGTGGTGCCATTATGGCAGTGCCTGGCAAATGCCTATCCTACCCATGCACATATTCCTAAACTGTTGGCTTTGACAATGCTTAAATGAGAGACACACTTGCGTAGCTGTGATTACTGATGTTTCGCTTGAGTAAATCTTTGGAGAGGGGTTTCTCTGATCAAAGCAAACAGTGCATTGCCGGACTGACCGACAGGGAACTCTGGAGATTTCCAGATGGGCCTCTGCAGTATGGGCCCCTTTTGTGAAGAATTTGTTATGAAGCTTCCAGTATGTTGTTCTTCACTCTAAACAAATGTTATATGACAGTTTTGTGCTATGATTATCAATTTTGTAATCATTAATAGGACAAATGTGCTTTACAATTCACTATTTCGACTCACTAGTCTAAATGTTATTGTACGAAAACCACCAAGCCCGATTTAGAGGGGTCTAGTTTATTTGTATTGTGTGATATGGGACCCCTATGAAAAACATGTCCATGGCCACTTTTGATTCCCAGTAGACCCCTTATCCAGTGTTTCCTAAAATTCTGAAACTGCGGCACTGGAAGAACTTGGGCAGAGAAAATCAAATGGGTCAGATAATGGGCAAAAACCGCCTGAAAATGTGATTTACTATACAAATGCTGTGTTGCAGTTTTTAGTCTGTCACATTCAACTCAGGGAGTTACTTTCCCCCCAAGCAAGGTGGTGCAAAATAAAGTGCTTCACCGATTCAAATTTGGAAAGGCCTTCCACCCATCTCGTACCCACCCCAACAAATACCCTGTGTCACCAATGGACTAGGAACCAGGCTGGTGTAGAGTACGAATCTGTATTTATTTATTTAAGGTTTGACAAAGAAGACTAGCAGCCAATATCAGCCACCAATTCTATGGCAACACCCAATATGACAACAATAACAGCTTTCGGTTATTAAAACACAGGTAACATTTTGTAACATTAAGTCACAACTTTCAACATATTTAATTTCAATTTAAACAATAGAAAACCTTTACAATACAATGGAAAAACAGTTTTTCAACACACATTCAAAGGGCAAGCTGCGCGTTGGGATTCTGGTTTGGGAGGCAAGGGAAGCAATGGGAAATTTAGTTTTTTCGGCTTTCATTTGAAAGGCACACTTGGGAAAAGGAACTCCAATGTGAAATCGTTTTTCTACTTTTATTTAACAGGCAAGGTTGGGAAAAGGAACTCGAAGGGAAATCGTTCTTCAACACACATTCAAATGGAAATGCTTGGTAATTCTGGTTTTGGATAAAGGGGAATAAATGGGAAATGTCATTTTGCAGCACACATTCAAATGAGATGTAAGGCTTTGTAATTCTGACTTTGAAATCACTGGGAATAAATGGAAAGTTTTGTTTCGTACCCTCTACATTCACTTGAAAGGTAACGTTTAGGATTATTTATTTTGAGATTTTGGACACCCCCCTTCGGGACAGGAGTCAGGGGTTTCAGAAGGATTGTCACCTAAGTCTTTATGGTCCATATAGGAATTAATTGATTTAACTTCAATTCAATGCGCTAAGGATCTAAACAGCTTCCCCAGTCCCCACAATTTAATGGAAAAGATTAAGGCGGGCTGTTCCGAACAGAATGCAATTTAAATCGATAGGGCAATTTTCTATAGTGGAATTAATTGGATAGGATTGACTACAATTTGCCAAGGGCCTACTTAGTTTCACCCCCCCACTCACTAATGGAAAGGGATAAGTCAGGTACCTCCCCCACAATTTATGGCTTTTGGATTGGTCTACTTACATGGGAGGCTTTGGTCAGGGAAAATAGCAGGGCTCCTCTGTGGACAGCGCAGATCTGGTCGAGGGCTTTCAGTCAAGGATTTTCTCCTGCATCCAGACTCCTTCAGCTCCTCTGATGGGGTCGCAGCTAGCTTCAAGATTTCCCTGTCACCGTCTCCAATGCAAGGATTGAGGCCTCTCTGCTAATTGTTCCTCTCAAGAGTCCGTCAGCAGGCTATCTCCTGGAATAGAGTGAAAAAGCCCTGTTCGGATGCAAACATTCCCCCTTGTAGTGCTGATGACACTCCAACATGGTCATAATTCCCATGGTAAGGATTGGCTAGCACTCTCCCTTCACCTCTCACCAAGATGCCCACTGGCCGCTGATAGGACCATAAATTGGGACATATGTATGATGTAGGCTGATGGAGGAGAAAAATTTGGCAAATCGATCTCAATGTCACCTGGCCTAGTAGGTTTGTTGTCTCTGTCTTCCCTCTGTTTCCCCTCCCTTGCCTCGTTGCGCGTTTAAACACTTGTGTATAGGGGCATTATAAATACCATATCATATCATATTATATCATATCATATCCAAATGTTCTCTAAAATCTCACAATGTGGTAACTCCCTTAATCTTTCAGATAACCACATGAACATATATATATTTTTGAGTTCTATATTTTATGGTGAGTTGGACAATACTAATTTTATTTCAGCACGCCCTTTTCACGGTTTGCTGCTGTGCCAAAATAGTTACAACTCCGACACTACATACTTTCAAGATTAATTTCACTGTCTATTAGACTGTCCATATCTCCAATTCCTCAGATTTATGAAAATGCCAGAATAATACTTTTGATCATAACTTAAGTTATGTACATCACAAAATGGTTGTTTTCATATGGCCCCAACTTGCTGTTTATCCCCTTTAAATTGAACCCGGGGTGGGCTCAAGAGGACACACTATGCTCTTTTTATTTAGGAAAATGTGTTCAAGGTTTAATCAATGGCACTGCATGCTATGAGAAGTAGTTTCATTTCTCCAGAAGCATGTGACCAGCAACTGCTTGGGCCAGTGTTCAGAGCTAATGCACACTTTATGTGAAACCTAACCTTAAAGATAATTTCTGTTGGTCATGTTATCTCTACTTATCTCTACATATCTCTATTTTAAATGGGATTATTATGTCTAGATCTGTACACCTCTATGTACCTATACTGCCAATCGGTGTATAGTTTGGAACATCCGAAATAAACCTTTAATTCCAAATTGTTGGGTACCAATGTTAGAAAACTGCATCTCACATGATTCCTAGGTCCCATGTACGTATGATGTTGAGCATTTATGCACTGGCGGAATTTATCATACCCCAAGCCAATCAAGAGGATCTCCCTGTGGCATCGTATTTTGTATCCATATTGGCACATTAACCACTGAAGCGTACAAATATTCACATTTTTAACAAACGACAGGCTAACGTCACGAGTATCACGTGACACGTTCCTTTAGCCTCTTTTTCAGGTGCCCCCTCTCTTTGCCCCACACATCTGGCATCGGCAGCACACACGCAACAACTTCCTCATCGGTATGCGCACCAGAGGATATTACGAAGCGATTCAGGTAAGCATGGTGACCCAGTACACGGCACCTTCCAGAATCCACTCGACCCTCCTGTATTTTCAAACAGGCGTATTTAGACTATGTCCATTTCTTCTCCTTTTGCCATCTTTAGCGCGCTTCGAATTGCTGCTCGCCTTCATGACCCGTTGTAGCATAAAATGAGGCACAACAGGTCAGTCATTCTTCCTGCCATTTTTCCTTGATCTAAATCACACAGTTTTAACTGCATGCTGAGTTTCCCAAATGTACACTGAGCTACAACTATGCCTGTGTTTTTTGTTGAGTGTTTGCATAGAGGGCACAGCACCCCTGTGTTTTTTAACCAACTGGCTTGGTATATGTACACTATGCACGAATCTAGCTACACATGTGTATGTACATACATGTTCTTTGTGAACATTGCCTAACACAAAGTAATCAGTGTCACAAAAAGTTTTGTCATAGAAATAGGTACCTAGACTTACCTAAACCATATTTGGTCTACATCTAGGTGACTTTGCAAATGGCTGAACACTGTCACCACCTGCAGTGGGACTGAAGCTCCACAGTCACACACTTGGACCACCATGACGAGAGAAGACACCAATGTCTAGTGTAAGATTAAACCCACAAAAGGCAAACTAGGGACACATCTTGTAGCCCCACCCTCACTCATGTATGTGCCTTTTTCTCTCCTCCCTCCCTTTCTCCTTCCCCATCCCCATCCCGCTCTGTACCCCTTACAGGCAGGTCCTTTTGATTAAAAAGCTAGTTTCAGCTTCTTTTCACCAACAACAGCGCTACTAACCATCAGCTGTCTCAGCCCTGATGAAAGTGGTCCTCACCACTGAAACCGGACGGCTCATCATATCACTGTATCTGTGCAGCTAAACTGAATGAAATATGCCAGATTACAGTTTGAACTATCCGCTAAACGAAGACAAGGACTGATCAAGGATCTTCACTGGGTATCCATGACACAGGGACAAAAACTTTAAAATACTAATATTAGGAGGCCACCAGGGGGCGCGCAAGCAATGGCTGCCTGATTGTGCCGCTCCCGCCGTAGCTGGGCCGTAAGAGGGGATTGAGCCCCCCCGAGACCCCCCAGGCGGACGAAGCAGGACGGAGGGGCACGAGGAACCCCCCCGGCACCCATCGAGCGAAGGAGCGACGCTCGGGGCCCCCGGGACCAGCGAGAACGAGACCCGCAGTATCGGGCGGGGACGAGGCCGCCCCAAGTCTCGGCGACCGCGGCACCGAAAAAGCATGGAGGAGCTCCAGGGAAGCCGCACACACGCGGAGGGGGTGCCCTCCACTCCCGCCCTCCTCGACGAACCCCTCAACTCCTCGACGGACCCTTCAACCCGATCGAGCACGGGGTCCGGGGCGGATCGTGGGGGCCGGAGCGATCAGCACAGCGGACCCGCGCCCCTCCCCCCCGGCCTCTTCTATCCCCGTCGATGGACAGAAACCAGCGCTGGGAAGACCCGCGCTGGTGAACACCCCAGAGCACCGGGGGGGGCCCCCCCAGCAGGACAGCCGACCCCACGCCACAACGTGAAGAACCCAGACGAGGATCCACTGGGCGGCCGCATGCCGTGAAGACGCAAGGGCGGAGCAGGAAGATCCTTCAGGGTCGGGCAAGTGTGGTGCTCCGCCCGTGTTGAACTCGGAGCCCCGCCGCCCCCACGAGGGGAGTCTTGGCAGCAACGCACGGTCCCCGGGAACGAGGCCCCCGCCAGACCTTGGTGGGGCGTGTGCCCGCCCGGGACGACAGCGTTTCCCCCCCTCACTTGGGAGCAGGGGTGTGGTGGCTCGAGGGGGGCAGCCCATGTATCCTTGCCCATAAAGACCAGCGGCGGCCTAAGCGGACTGCGGCCCCTTCGACCCGGGTGTGTGGCCCCCGCCTGGGGACGGTGGGGCGTGTGCCCACCCGGTGTAGACCCCTAGCAGCAGCACGCGACGGTAAGGGAGGGGTTCGCCTCGCCCGGGGGCCCCCTCCCCACCCGCCATCGCGCCCCCGATCTGAGAGCCCCGGGGGGGGCCGCTGGCGAACCCGGGGGGGAAAGCTCGATGGACTGGCGGCAAACCCTACAGGAATTCCGCTTTCAGGAGATGGCGTCCAGCAATAGAAGCCCAAGCCCCCCCAAGGGTCCTGCACAGTCGGAGACCCCAGGTCCCCCCACGTCCGCCATGGAAAGAGGCTTTGCCTCCATATTACAGGAGATCAGGGACATGCGATCGGACATTGCCCAGAAATTCGAAAAAATAGATCAAAGAGTGGACAAGGTCGAAGACAGACTGTTGCAGGTGGAGGCCAACCAGACATCATCGACGTCCCTAGAGATGGACGTAGGACTGAGGATAGGGGCCCTGGAGAAAAGAGAGGAGGAAAGGTCCAGGCAGATGGACGACTTCGAAAATAGGGAGAGGAGGAACAACCTTAGAATTTTCGGGATACCAGAACAGGACGGGGAAACGGAGAGAGACATTACTCGCGCAGTGAGAGATATCATCACCCTCCTCTTTGCCGAAGAGATGACCACGGAACCCACGTTTGATAGAGTGCACAGGGCTGGGGGGAGGGCAGGGGGCCCCCGCTCTGTCCTGGTCCGGTTCCACTACTACTGTGAAAAAACAAAGGTGTTGGAGGAAGCCAGGAAGGCTCGGGAGATCACTTACAACAACGCTCACACCTCAATCTACCAAGATCTCTCCGCCTACACCCTGGCCAAACGCAGGATGTGTTGCCCACTAACAATCCTTCTGAAAGAAAAGGGGGTCCGCTACCGCTGGGGCTACCCCTTCTCTGTGACCTTTGAGTACATGGGCCAGCGGTCAACCCTGACCACGGAGGACGACATACGAATGGCCATCCAGGACTACGTGGGGGATCCGGATCCCAGGAGGGCCCCGTTGGGGCCGGGGAGGGAGACCCCGGGGAGCCCGGGCTCGTCGAAGGACAGGAGACGTAAAACTGGAGCAAGGAAATATAGGAAAATGAATACCCCATCGCCAGTCAAGGAGGGGGAGCGGAACGCTCCCGAGGGTTGAGACCTGGGGAAACCCACCGAGTCATGTGGGATATTAAGAAAAGCCAGCGGATTCATCATTAACAGCGTCCCTACGAACAGCAAGTATGGGGGAGCCATGAGGGGGACAGCAAGGCTAGGAGGGAGGGGGGGCTCACAGAAACACGTTTTCCACAGAATGCCCGGCTGCAGCGGGTAAGCTGGTGGTTCGGCCAGTAGCCAGGGATGGCAGAACTATTTGGCCGGACGCCGGGGAAGGGGGAGGGGGGACACGAGTTGGGGTTGTTCAGTTTCGGTTCAGGGAAGGGGGGCAGTTGGGGTTTTGTTTTTGGCCACCCGGAGGGAAGGGGAGGGGGGAGTTGGGGGACGAAAAATCGACCCTAGGGAGCACGTCGGGAAGAGTATGTCGAGTACGTTGACCGAGAGAGAGGAAGTCTTAGATTATGGCTGACAGTCTGCCCTCCCTGGGTGTGGGCTCCCTAAATGTACGGGGCTTAAACACCCACACGAAGAGGTCCCTGGTCTGCAGGGAATTTAGAAGGGCCAACCTCGACTTTCTCTTCATGCAAGAGACTCATTGGCTGCGGGGTAACGAGCCTAAAATGCGGGGACGAGGAATAGGGGAGATCTTCAGTGCCTCCCATAAAGGCAAAAAGAGAGGGGTTGCCATCTTAGTATCGAGGAATACAGGCTTCGAGAACGAGGTCACGTTGAAAGACCCGGAGGGCCGCTACCTGATGTTACGGGGGTCCCTTCAGGGGGCCCCACTCACCCTAGTCGTAATCTATGCCCCAAATGAAGGCCAGACCCTTTTTTGGGAAAAGGTAGGGGACAAACTCAAACACTTTGCCCATGGTTCGGTGGTGGTGGGGGGGACTTCAACATGGTCCTGGACCCTACCCGGGACAGAAAACGCACAGGCCCGCAGCCCTCCAGGGCGTCAGACGAGACCATGGCGCGTAACTTCCAAGGGGTTAATCAAGACTTGGGACTGATGGACACGATCCCGATCCCCAGAACGAACACCCCCCCCTTCACATACTACTCAGCCACCCACGCATCGTTCTCCAGGATAGATTATATCTTGGTGGATGAGATCCTGCACCCATTCACCTCAGGTCATAGGGTTGACCCCATTCCCTGGTCCGACCATGATCTGGTCCGAATCACGATAGCAAGGGGAGGGTTAAGCGAACGCAGGGGGAGATGGAAGTGCAATGACTCCCTGTTAAAGGACGAGGTATTAGCCCAGGAGGTTCTTGAGGCCATCACAGATTTCTTTGACCTTAACGATAATGGGGAGGTAGGGGTACACACCCTATGGGATGCCTTTAAGGCCACTCTACGAGGAGTCCTGATCAAAATGGGTGCCCAGAAAAAGAGGGAAAGGGAGGCCCAGGAAAGACTACTGAGGGAGAAAATAGCCCAACTTCAACCGTGGGGGCTCTCCACGGTCCCCTTGGACCGAGGCCAGGTGACCACCCTGGAGGACTGCAGACTCCAGCTGAGGGACCTCCTCCTCCACCAGACAGAGAGAAACCTCCAATTGGTCAAACAAAAGTATTATGAAAAAGGGGACAAGGCGGACAGGATTTTAGCCTGGAAGCTGAGGGAGGTACAGAGGGGCAGATTAGTAAAAGCGGTCAGGAGTGAGGTGGGGGAGATAGGCTACGACACAACCCACATTGGGGAGGCCTTCCGCCAATACTACGAGAAATTATACTCGTCTGAATTCAACGGGAGGGAGGCGGAGATTGAGGGGTTTTTGAGCTCAATACAGATTCCGGCCCTATCAAGAGAGACGGCAGAGGGGTTGGAGGGCCCGGTAACAGAGGAGGAGGTGGAGCGTGTGATCAGAGGGATGAAAAGGGGTACTTCCCCCGGCGAGGACGGCTACTCGGTCTATTTTTACAAAAGGTTTTGCTCAACCCTATCCCCCTACTTGGTTAGGGTATTCAATGCAGTGCTGGAAGGGGGACCCCTCCCAGACTCCATGATGGAGGCGATAATAGTGGTGCTCCCCAAGGACGGCAGGGACCCCTCGGAGTGCTCCTCCTACCGCCCAATTTCCTTGCTGAACACTGATGTAAAGATCCTGGCTAAGGTGATCGGGGGCGTATGGAGGGGGTCCTTCCGAAGCTGGTCCACAGAGACCAGGTGGGGTTCATCAGGGGGAGACAGGGCTCTGACAATATCCGAAAAACTATAGACCTCTTCCACTACGCCCAGGAGTCAGACCTTGACGCATGCGTCTTATCACTCGACTCAGAAAAGGCATTCGACAGGGTGGAGTGGAGATTTATGGAACTCACCCTCCAGAAAATGGGCTTCGGGGCACACATCATGGGCTGGGTGGCAGCGCTATATAGGGCCCCAAAGGCCAGGGTCCAGGCGAATGGCAGGCTGTCGGAGCCCTTCCCCCTCTCGCGGGGAACGCGGCAGGGTTGCCCGCTCTCCCCCCTCATCTATGTCCTCACCATGGAACCCCTAGCCATAGCGGTCAGAGCACACCCAGACATCAGGGGGATCCAGAGAGGGGAAGTACAATTTAAACTCTCCCTGTTCACCGATGACATCCTGGCCTACTTGGTGGATCCGGGATCCTCGCTCCCCCCCTCATGTCCCTGATGGCAGCATATGGTCGCCTCTCGGGGCTCAAGATAAATGCCTCAAAATCAGTCCTGCTCCTCATGAGATCAAGGGACCCGACCCTGGACCCCCTGTCCAGCCTGGGAGGGATAAAAGTGGGTAGGTCTTCCATCCGATACCTGGGCGTCCTCCTCACCCGGGACCTCTCCAGCCTCGCCCCAGCTAACTATGACCCCGTAATGGCAAGGGTCACTGCGGATCTGAGGAGATGGGGGTCAATGATTCTGTCCTGGTACGGCCGTATGACGGCTGTGAAGATGAACATACTCCCGCGCTTGCTATATCTCTTCACTGCCCTCCCAACCAGGGTGCCCGACCAAACTTTCAGGGTCCTCCAGAATGCGGTGCGTGAGTTCATATGGCAGGGTAGGACCCCGAGGACAGCTAGAGCAATCCTGACCCTTCGGAGGGAGGAGGGAGGGTTCGGGCTGACGGACTTCCAACTCTACTTTCGCGCTGCCCAGTTGCGCGTACTTCTCGAGCACATGAAGGAGGGGATGGGTACATACTGGACGTACTTGGAGGACATGGAGGCCCACCCACTCAAAGTCAGAGACCTCCTGTGGGCCCCAAGCAAATTCATCCCGAACAGACTAAGATCACACCCAACGTTGGGAGTCCTCTGGGCGATCTGGCGGGAAAGCCCCCAGACAGCGCATCTAACGTCATGGCCGTCACCGATGTCATCGCTCTGGGGTCACCCCCTCAGACTGGGAAGCAGGGGGTTTCGCAACGCTCAATCCTGGTCCGACTCGGGGATGGAATGGGCGGGGCAAATGTTCAAGGAGGGGGAATTCCGCCCCTATGAGGAAATGAGAGAAGCCCTGGGTCAGGGGACCCTCTCCATTTTCGAATATCTCCGCCTGAAGGGGATCTTGTGCGACCATTCCTGGAAAGAACTTGAAAAGGCAGCTGACCCCCTTTGAAAAACTCATGGACACAGCGACCTCTAGGAAGGGGGCGGTATCAGGGATGTATAGAATATTGAACACTGTCAACCTAGGGGAGAGGAGGAGGTTCCGCACCTTCTGGAACGATTTGGCGGGGGAGGAAATCTCTGAGGACGCCTGGGCAAGGATATTTAAGATAGCCTTCCATGGGAATTTATTCACAGCGGACATGGAACACAATTTCAAGATCCTGCAGGGATGGCACAGGGAGCCTGCGAAGCTGGCGAAAATGTTCACGGGAGTGTCCCCCGCATGTCCAAGGGGGTGTGATCAGGTTGGCACAAGAGGTCACATGTGGTGGCACTGCCCGAAAGTCCAGACATATTGGGCAGAGGTACGGGGCTGGATCGCTGAAATCACTGAGGAACTGCTCCCCCAGAATCCCCTAACAATGTTGCTGGGCCTCCCCCCAGAGGACACAGACATATCCAGATACCCAAGGATGTGGGAAACCATGTTGAGGGCGGGGAGGGTGGCCCTGGCACAAAAATGGAAGAGCCCGGAGACCCCAACGAAGGAGGTCTGGCTGAAAAAGGTCAAGAACATGTTTCTGATGGACAAATTGATGGCAATGATGAATAACAAGCTGGGCACATTCCAAGGGAACTGGTTCGGGGTACAGCAGACCTGGGGATGGGACGTTCATTGACCCACGAGGATGAAAGAAGGAGGGATCGGGCGCCCACGGCCCGGGGACTGGTGGACGATGTGCAGCCACAAACATAGTCAACGTACTACTTTTTTCGCGTGCTCCGGACAAATAAAATTACCGCAGCGTCTCCCCAAACAAGGAGACCCATCTGGGTCAAAGTTTCAGGGGGGGGGGTCTGTTCGGGTTGGGGGAGGGGGAGGGTTGTTGGGCCAGTTATTTGCATTTCATTTTGAATTTGCCTTGAGCCTGCTTGTTGTATTATAAAAAATGCCAATAAAACAAAGTTTAAAAAAAAAAATACTAATATTAAGAGAAAAATGAAAGAAGAACAAAAAGAAATTGACACAAGGTCCCCTGGTCCACCATGTATTAACTATACCCACCCCCTAGCACCACGGTCTTAGTGGTTAAAATGCCATAACATCAACTAGGGAACAGTGGGTCTTTTTTAAGTAAAATCTGCCCCCAAGGGAAACCAAATAAAGCCAATATTGTTTCACCTCGAGGACAGTCTTCTTTTATGACACACAACAAAGTTTTCCAAAAACTTTTTTTCTTTTAGAAAATCATTTAAATAAAAATACCCAAATCCAAGTGTGAAAGTATCATAACCAAGGGAAGATTTGGGTACTAGACCGCCCTTTAGGTCCAGTACGTGGATACCCTTCCTTCGAACAGCTCTTGAGCTGTGGATCAAAGCTGAAAATCCCACTTTCTACACCAGCCAAGACACAGATATATGCAAGTACCTACAAAACCACCTACCGGACACAACCCAGTCTACAGAACCACAAGATAATACAAAAAGGCAGAAATAATGGAGGAAGCCAGATACCTGGCTTTTGCTGAAGAACTGGTAGAAAACATCTTAGCCAACCCATCCATTTTGGGCACAGAACCAATGCCAGAGATTGGAACCACTAACGATGATTGGAACAAACTAGAGGTTCTAAAAAAACAGCTAATACGGACAGAGCTCCATGGAGCAATTATGACTGAATAACTCACATGCAGCCCCAATGGGCCTAATTGTAAGAATTGAGCCTAGAATATTCCTCAAACAGATTCAATTTCGAAAAGATTGGTCATATATATCAAACAAATGTACAAGAGATTGGCTTATCCTCATTATTAGTACCGCTAAAACGGTATCAGATAAAATGATGAAGGAAATTGAAGAGAAACAAGAATGCTTGAAAACAGCAAACACTGTGGCAACATACAAAAAAAGCATTAAAGACCTCGATACAAAAACAGAGGCCAATGGAACCACAGTGGCAGAACCAGTCCTCCAGAGTCACGTGGAGCAAAGGACGAGGAGCAACATCAATACCGCCCTAGTGAAAAGGAAGAAAACAGTGACATGGACAAACTTGCAATCAACATCCATAACCAAACCCACAACAGACAGTACCAATAACATCGGCGCCCCTGAATCCAATCTATCGTTAGATCTTGAGCAAAGAATGATGAACAACTCTGAAATCTCTCTAGTAATGAACCTCTCCCATTATATACTAAGTACGGACCAACACATACCACTAGAAAAAGGTTTAAGTTTCGTACCCACAACATGCCACAACCCCTTCAAAACACGCATAGAGGTGGTACAACTGGTCAGAAGAATACGTCTAAAACAGTACTTTAGTACGAGAACACAAAGGGAGGAAGAAAAATCTGCAACCAATTTAAAAAATAAATCAACCTTTTATCCACCACCCAATGAAATCTCTCCAGAATCCATCACCTTTGAAAAAGCCCTCATAAGAAAAATTGAGGAGTTTGAGAAAGAAGAAAAATATACATTTAACAACTTTTCAAAAAAAGACTGCCTAGCTCTAAAGACCTTTATGGAAAATAATGACATTACAATAAAATTTGCAGATAAGGGAGGTGCAATAGTGATTCAAAATACAGTGGACTATAACAAGATGGTCTTGACACTCTTGAACGACCACACCAGTTATAGACAGCTTGGAAAAGACCCCACAGAAGATATACGCAAACCTATCCTACCCATCTTAGAGGAAGCCATGGGGGAAGGCCACATCAGCCTCAAGGAATACGAGTACCTCAATCCGAAAACACCTAGGAAACCAGCATTCTATGCACTTCCAAAAGTACACAAAGGCACAATACCAGTACCTGCAAGACCAATTGTATCTGGTATAGGATCCATCTTAGAGCCTCTATCTAAATTTGTTGACTTTTTCCTAACACCTATGATAGGTAAAATGAAATCACATCTGAAAGACACGACTGCCGTCTTAAAACTACTGAAAGATCTTTCGTTTGATCCTGAACAACACATACTAGTGACAATGGATATTGAGGCTCTATACACAAAAATTCCCCAGATGACGAGTTTGCAAGTTGTGGAAAAGGTACTGAGAAATGCACAACCACCTTTTGAAACCCCTGTTACTCTAATCATGCAACTGGCGGAGATAGCACTCAGGAAAAATGTTTTCCTTTTTGAAAAACATTCTACGAACAAATCTCTGGGGCTGCAAAGGGGGCTAGCTTTGCCCCAAGTTTGGCAAACCTGTACATAGCAGAATTTGATGAACAAAATATCTATCCACCAACAAATCCATGGCAAGGCAAAATAGACCTGTGGAAAAGGTACATTGATGATATCATAATGATTTTTAGAGGAACAGATGAAGACCTTGTAGCTTTCCTCATATGGCTAAACCAACAGAACCCATACTTGACCTTTACTGAGACACATAGCCATACAGCCCTACATTTTCTGGACCTCAGGCTTGAAATACGGAATAATGCCATTTCCACCATTGTATTCAATAAACCTACAGATAGAAATTCCTTGCTGCAATTCCCCAGTTACCACCCAGCTAGCCTACGAAAAAAACATACCTTTTGGACATTTTTTAAGATTCCGCAGGAACTGCTCTCATGTAACAGATTATGAAACACAAGCAGACCAACTAAGCCAGAAACTAAGAAAGATGGGATATCCCAGGCGGGTCATCAAACAAGCAAGAAAGAGGGTGAGAAACATCCCAAGGGATGTGACTTTGGAACAACACACAAAACAGAAAAGCCCCTCCGACATCAACATCACAGCCGTCCTTACCTATTCCCCTCTAACCAACAAGATCAAAAGAGAAGTATTAAAACTCTGGCCTATTTTAAATGTAGGTGAATCTCAACTCCAAACACCAAGGTTTGCAATCAAGAGAGGTAAAAACTTGAAAGATTCCCTAATTCATACATACGAGGAACCTGTGACCCAGATGCAAGAAACATTATGGACTCAAGAAAAACCAAGAGGTCATGGACCCTGTAGCTCAAGGGCAAGCACCACAAGAACAAAAGAAATCGACATTGGTCTGAAATACCCTTCGATACAAAGGGATCTAACCAACTGCAATGCAAAGAATGTAATTTACACAATAACTTGCCCATGTGATCTCCGCTATGTAGGAATGACAACACGCCCCATCAGAACCAGGTTGGCAGAACACCGATCATGTATTCAGGCAAAAAAACTAACAGCACCAATGGTCAAACACTTCACCAGCAAAAACCATGCCCCGGAGGACCTCACATGGTCCATCAATGAAAAAGTAAACATTCCATCAAGAGTAGGAAATCTCCATGATTTACTGTATCGACGTGAACAACAATGGATATTCAGACTAAAAACAGACATCAATGGTCTGAAGGAACCAACATCCTTGCAAGCACTGGCAACCCTATAAGAACTGAACAAACCCTGGCAACCTCACTAACTGTATCCCTAGTATCCTGTATCACTAACTCTCATATTTAAGTTGATATATTTGATCTCTTTACAACACTAAGTTGCATAGTGTTTGTCAAAATGTGACCTATATGGTGCCATAGGTTTCGATCACCTTACCCAGAATGGCACGTTTGGAACATCTATGATAAGTTTCACTGCCACAGACTGTGGCTATCACTTGAGACTATCCCTCTGCAATACCAATTCAATTGTTAGTTTTTTCTACTGCATGTTGCCTAACCAGTTGCCTAACCGATTCATTAGGTATTTAATGTGATTATCATTCTAACTTTTATCTCAATTCAATTGTTGTTTTTTTTCTACTGCATGTTGCCTAACCAGTTGTCTAACCGATTCATCGGGTATTCAATGTGATTTACCACCCAGTTGTAACCATTGATGCATGTCGTGTATGTCCCTTCAACCAAGATGTGTACTGCTTGTCAAAATCCATGGGTATTACTTTAAATGGGACTATTACGTCTAGATCTGTACACCTCAATGAGGTACCTATACTGGCAATCAGCGTATAGTTTGGAACATCTGAAATACACCTTTAATTCCAAATTGTTGGGCACTAATGTAAGAAAACGACATCTCCCATGATTCTTAGCTCCCGGGTACGTATGATGTTGAGCGTTCATACACTGGCGGAATTTATCATATCCCACGCCAATCGAGAGGATCCCCATGTGGCATCGTATTTTGTATCCATATCAGCACATTAACCACTGAGGCGTACAAACATTCATGTTTTAACAAATGACAGGCCAAATTCAGGAGTATCACGTGACGCGTTACTTTAGCCTGATTTACCAGCCAGTTGTAACCATTGCCGCATGCCACATACGTCCCTTCAACCAAGATGTGTACCGCTTGTCAAAACCCGCTGGTATTATTTTAAATGGGATTATTACTTCTAGATCTGTACACCTCTATGAGGTACCTATACTGACAATCAGTGTATAGTTTGTAACATCCGAAATACACCTTTAATTCCAAATTGTTGGGTACCAATGTTAGAAAAGTACATCTCCCATGATTCCTAGCTCCCATGTACGTATGATGTTGAGCATTTATACACTGGCGGAATTATCATACCCCATGCCAATCGAGAGGATCCCCCTGTGGCATCGTATATTTTGTATCCATATTGGCACATTAACCACTGAGGTGTACAAGTATTCATGTTTTTAACAAAACCAGGCTAACGTCACGAGTATCATGTGACACATTCCTGTAGCCTCTTTTTCAGGTGCCCCCTCCCCTTGTCCCACACATCCGGCATCGGCAGCACACATGCAAGAACTTCCTCATCGGTACACGCACCAGAGGATATTACGAAGCCATCCAGGTAAGCATGGTGACCCAGTACACAGCACCTTCCTGAATCCACTCGACCGTCCTGTATTTTCAAACAGGCGCATTTAGACTATGTCCATTTCTTTTTCTTTTCCCATCTTTAGCGCGCTTCAAATTGCTGTTCACCTGCATGACCCGTTGTAGCATAAAATGAGGCACAACAGGTCAGTCATTCTTCCTGCCATTTTTCCTTGATCTAAATCACAAGGTTTTAACTGCATGCTGAGCTCCTCAGATGTACACTGAGCTACACCTATGCCTGTGTTTTTTTGTTGAGTGTTTGCATAGAGGGCACAGCACCCCTGTGTTTTTTAACCAACTGAATTGGTATATGTACACTATGCACGAATCCAGCTACACATGTGTATGTACATACATGTTCTTTGTGAACATTGCCTAACACAAAGTAATAAGTGTCACAAAAGGTTTTGTCATAGAAATAGGTACCTAGACTTAGCTAAACCATATTTTGTCTACATCTAGGTGACTTTGCAAACGGCTGAACACTGTCAGCATCTGCACTGGGACTGAAGCTCCACAGTCACACACTAGGACCATCATGACGAGAGAAGACACCAATGTCTAGGGTAAGATTACACCCACAAAAGGCTTACTAGGGACACATCCTGTATCCCCACCCTCACTCATGTATGTGCCTTTTTCTCTCCTCCCTCCCTTTCTCCTTCCCCATCCCCATCCCGCTCTGTACCCCTTGCAGGCAGGTCGTTTTGTATAAAAAGCTAGTTTCAGCTTCTTTTCACCAACAACAGCGCTACTAACCATCAGCTGTCTCAGCCCTGATGAAAGTGGTCCTCACCACCGAAACCGGGAGGCTCATCATATCACTGTATCTGTACAGCTAAACTGAATAAAATATGCCAGATTACAGTTTGATCTATCCGCTAAACGAAGACAAGGACTGATCAAGGATCTTCACTGTGTATCCATGACACAGGGACAAAAACTTTAAAATACTAATATTAAGAAAAAAACGAAAGAAGAACAAAAATAAATTGACACGAGGACCCCTGGTCCACCATTTATTAACTAGCACCACGGTCTTAGTGGTTAAAATGGCATAACATCAACTAGGGAACAGTGGGTCTTTTTTAAGTAAAATCTGCCCCAAGGGAAAACAAATAAAGCCAATATTGTTTCACCTCGAGGACAGTCCTCTTTTATGACACACAACCAAAAACTTTTTTTCTTTTAGAAAATCATTTAAATAAAAATACCCAAATCCAAGTGTGAAAGTATCTCTACATCCCATACTTTCAATCTACTTCTTTGTATATCTTAGCATTTAAATTGACAACCAAACCTTCTTGTACTGGGGTCCTCAGCCAAAGGTCTTGAGTTCAGATTTTCAAAGGGTCTTTGTTCAGAGCTAATGACCATGTTATGTGAAACCTGACCTTCCAGGTCATTTCTGTTGGTCAAAGTATTCTGGAACTACCATAATTTCAATCTACCTCTTTGTATATTTTAGCATTTAGATTGACAACCAGACCTGTTTCCTTGGTGGGCCCAGCTACAAAGGTCTTGAGTTCAGATTTTCAAAGGGACAGCACTTTCAATTTAGAGGGAAAAATATCAGCTGCGCCCAGCCTTCAGAAAATACAGCTTTAAATCGACAAGGCGTGCTTACATGTAACATTTTAGCATTATATCTAGGCCTTCTGTTCATAAATACAATCTTTCTTTTCTGCTGTATTAGAATAGAGGTAGATTCACTAGTACTCTGGTGCACAAAGATAGGCCACAATTATCAAAGAACCAGTGCTCATCTACGCAAAATGAAATAGGCCTTTCCTTATAAATGTGGTCATTTCATGTGCTGAAAATGAGTCTCTTTATTCTTGAAACAGCAATTTGTCATTCGACTTTAATTTTCAAATGTGAGGCATCATTCCTCCGTTTTAGCTTCCAAATTCACAGTTTTTAAAATGTATACTTTCTTTCCATGGCATTTACTCAAAGTCGGATCTGCAATGCCACATGTACTTGGAATCCATCGGCCACAGTTAACAATTTTCCAGTTCTAAGTCTCACTCTTTTCCAGGTGAATGCCTGTACATTCTAATAAAATGGAGGGAGGCCCATTCACGCTCCTTCACTAGGCCTCATGTTGAAATCACTGTTTTATACTGGCTTTTATATTTCAATGGTACTCCACACTGAGCCAGCTTCACTCTCACAATGGGGCCTAGCATGGTCTCTTCATCTCCATCGCTCAGGGGCTTTTAACCCCACCCCTGCCATACATTTACTTAAGCATCATGGTTTTCTTTGGGCAAAATAAGCATGACACTATTGTTGTGACCAGCTGCATGATCTTCTTTTGGCACAAGAAGAATGATAGAGGGGGTCCACCCTGGCATACATTGTTGTGACTGTACTTATAATATTCTTTGGGCATAAGTAGCATTACTGAATTATGCCGTGATGGCATATATTAATGTGACTGGCCTCATGATATTCTATGGGTGCACACACAGTAAGATAAGGGGCTAGCACTTGCATATATCATTCTGAATGGCCTCATGATATTATTTGGCAATAAGCAACATAAGGGGGAAAACTGGCTTATATTGTTGTGATTGTGAGATGCCTTGGGGGAAAAGCAGCATGACAGAGGAGAGTCAACATTGCATATATAGTTGTGGCCGGCCTCATAATATTCTTTGGGCACTACCCGTATGAACATGTGTTTTACAGTGCCAGTGATGCCAAATAATGTTGAGACAGTCCTGATGATATTTGTTGGGCACAAAATGTATGAAAACATGTTATATATTGCCAGTGATGACATATACTGTGGCAAAGGCACAAGGCTTTGTTTTTGGATGGCCAGCATGAAAATGTGTTGCAAATACTCCTGTGTACTGTGGGAAACCTGGATTCTATTGAAATATTTCTTGTGACCACCCAAAGAACTGATGGCAAATTCTATGGCTTTTCAGAGACTTCAAATGCAACTGGTGGCATGCAATGCGCCATTTTAATGCATTATTGTACTACATTTCTTGCGGGTGAACCCTGAAACATCTGTGTTTGTTCTGATCAGGAAAAAAATGTATGTCCACTTTAAAAATTCACTAGCCACCACTGGACGTACCTAACAGAGGGAAAGTTGCATAAGGGTTGCACAGGAAAGTTGCATAGTGGCTGCACATCCCGTGTCTGTTCTATTTGCTGGGGGCTTATTGCAGTGATGCTCGTGCCGTTTTCTGTTCTGTGTGTACGAGAATAGGGAAGTTGTAGTGCTGCCGCTGTTCTCAGTGGAAGAGGCTTGCTGAGTTGCAGCACATGTTATAGATTCAAAAGAAGGGGGATGTCAGGTATAAAGGAGGGGGGTAAACCTGATATAAATAATATATCAATATAAAACAGACTCCCTGTCTCCTAAAGGTGGGTGAGAAAATTCTCTAGACTATGGGGTATAAGTCACCTGTAAACATCAGACTTGATCCAACAATTATACATAAGTGCATGGAAAATTCAACCAATCGCACTCTAACTCAACAGTATCACAATTATTTTTAATACATAATTATAAAACACAATTCATAAAAACATCATAAAAACAGTATAAAATATCCCAAAGTGCTAAGTGCAGATATCTAAAGTATGTGGTTAACACCTCAGGGTGCCTGCTGTACAAAGCATGCAGTATTGTTACAATCATATAAACACTTATATACAACACGCAAATGGTAATCAAAAGTACACTGTAAGACGCCATTCGGCGTAAAGACCAAAAACCTGGTCAATGAATGATCAAGACCACAGCGGAAAGGACCGCAAAAGAAAACAAATAAAGTACAGAGTGCTCCAACGAAGAGTTACTCTAAAATTGATGTGTTCGCTGTCTGATGCTTTGTTGACATCATATGTGGTTCTTGATACATCTCCTAACACTTGGTTTTAGTGTTACGATAAACCACACCATCTATGTGTGAAAAAAATGTGGATTAGTGTATTCCATGCTGTTTTTGTTTCTTAAAGCCACATATAAAGCAACTATGGTGTAGTGCACGTTGATGCCTGAGGGAAGCTTAACACTGTTATCTATTCTCTACCTTTCCTTTCTGCTTGCTGTGCTCTTACTCATGCTGTACTGTCTGGGCATGTGGGGTGGCCATGGTCATGCTTGACTGATGTTCTTTGTTTCCATTCTATTTGCTATGGCAAATTCTGTCTCTGCTGGAATGAGAGCGATGTTAAGTGGGATTTACTATTACGATTTTATAAAGTACATCTCTGTATTTTCATAAAACATAGACTCTTGCAGTGATGGTCCCTTTAATAGGATAAATCATATCCTTGTCTGCTAGCTTCCAAGACCGCAGTCACTAGAGGACACAAATATGAGTGAGCCAGATAAAGGTATCATCTCCACACGATCGTGTGTTGTTTCTCACGTATGGTTAAAAGTAACAAGCTTCACGTTATTCTAGCCACTGTGTCAAAAGAAAGTTTTAAAATTTAGGAGTAAAGGGAATGTTGTAGGTCACTCACACTATGTGAGGGCACTGAATTTATCTGGAGTGGCAGGGCATGCAGCTACCGGGGTGGTGAAGGGGGTGACAAAATGACCTTTTGTCTAGAGCGACAAGGGTCCTTGTACCAGCCCTGACACCCACAACCTGAATATGGCACCTGGACAGCTAATATCAAATGCCTATCGGCTTCTCCACACACCTAGACACAGAAAAGTGTGACTGGTGGCCTTGCAGTGCAAGTGGCTAAAATATGGAACATGATACCAGATGAGCCCACAACGACAGAGAATTACATAAGCTTCAGAAAAAGCCAAAATGACTTTAATGCACACACTGCTTTGCAATCACTAACACATGTTTACTTATGAATGTGTGTTATGGTTTTCATTAATCACCAACACACATGTTCACATAAGTACATATAGAAACAATATTGTGTGACCCCGCTTTTAAACTATTGCAGAATTAATCCATGTATAATTTGTAACCTTAACTTTCACTCCATAATCTTATCTTCGCTATTGCATCATCTCAAAATAGCAAGTTCATGAGAAACCAGATTCCCATTCATGGGTCGCATCCAAAATGATTCTGAATAAGTCAATTTCACTTTTTTTATTTTTTATTTATTTACTTTATTTATTTGTTTGTAAGGCGCCGCAGGCCCGCAGGCATCAGGGCACCACATAGAGACATTAACTTACACATAACAGTTGACTACGTAATGGACAGAACACGAGACACTTGGGATGCCAAGACACAGAGAAGGACAAGTACTACTCAGGGATGTCTAGTTCATTTGAATAGGAAGGTTTTTAATTGCTTTCGGAATCTGAGGAGGTTTGATTCGGATCTCAAGCTCAAGGGCAGTTTATTGCATTGCTGAGCTGATCAATTGGGGAAGGCTTTACCTTTTGTCACAAAACTACTGAAGTATTTCATCCCTCCAGCTTCAGTCCATGATTGATTGCCTGAATGCATCCACGCTTGCATTAACCTCAAATATTTGGCATTTCCTATTCTCTTGTGCAATATAGCATTTGAGTGCTAATACCTCTCAGCTTCAGATAAAAAGCCACAAGAGCATTCACTTGCCTTACCCAGGTGCAGCCAATTAATGTCTGGCAGAACCGGACATACCTGCACCGCCAGGAAACCACAGACGCTGGTGTTAGTCTGCTCTAGAAGTCACATATAACATAATACAGGGGTTTGCAACCTTTGGCTCTCCAGATGTTTTGGACTAAAAATCCCATCAGGCTTAGCCGGTATAGTCTATAGTGAGGGATCATGAAGTCGTAGTCCAAAATATGTGGACAGCAACAGGTTGCAGACCCCTGACATAATAACATACTGGCATTCTGTGTCCTTTGCACATTTATTGTGGCTGAATTTAGACATTCATTGGCCTATTGCCAATGTTCACCTTTCACAATGATTATTTTTCGAAATATTGCTTAAACGGAAATACCTAATGGATTATAAAGGTATAATGCACAAAGAAAATAAACAGGCAATCTTTTGAGACATAGCACGTGCGATTTCAGCTATGGCCTCAAGATGGCGCCAAAGTTCAATCGCACTTCGTTATTGATAGAAGAACGAACAAAGGTAAAGAAACATCCTCTGTAAGACGAAAAATTTATGTTGTTGAGAACAGAAGGCTCAAGATAAGAAAAAATTGTGCAACGTTTTTTTTTCTTCTGATATGAATCTGCCTTTACGCTGTATGATAGGGGATGTTTTTATTCGTACATCTCGTTGAGGTGTAAAGGTGTGATAAATGATGCAACAGAATCTGTCAAGGGACCCAGTGGTTAGGACAATAGTTTTGAAAAAAAATATGTCTGTGCAACTAAAAACCGAGTAAAAGGAAATTAGTAGCTCTGGATAAACCAGCGCCCCCCGAGAAAATCTATAGAGATAGCAGTCAACGCAATGACTCCACAGCAGCACAGACTTTAACGCGCGGTGAGATACCATTGACCATTTACAACCCACGTCCAACCTTCAGCGTCCCCACTTTAGCCAGAACCAAGCTGCTTTCTCGTGTGCCAGAACACAAAACAAAAAACACAGGAAGATGGAAGGTGAGGCGCTACGCTTCAAGTTGAACAAAACGGGGCCGATTCCTTTGAAATTACCACACCGTGATCATGGGGTGAGTCAATTTCCTTTCTTCAAGTGGTTCTTCGGTGAACCCCACCGGCATCTCGTAACACCCCACATACCTGATCTTCTCCACCTCGTCACATTCTATCCTCGGGTTCCACATTCTACTTCCAGAGTGTTAAAACCGTACACACTTCCCTTCCTTATAACACACCAACACAACCCAGTGATATTTCTAACACCGACGCCTTAACTATTCACAAATAACATTAAAAGTGCAGACACTATGTAGAGACTCTTGCTATCACTTAGAAACTGCAGAAAAACAATTTAACTCATGCATTACTCCCAAAAAACTCAGTTTGCGACATTCCCTCTTAGGTCTGCCACTCCTACTCCCATTTCCATTCTTCTCCTTTAACAATCCACATTCCTTTCCCACCTCACACAATTACTTCCACCCGCACTTCTCATCCCTGACTTCTTACACATTCTATTTACATGGCATACTCTTCCATCTGAGGTTTTAACAGCCCCATGCAACCTCTTCACCACCTTGATGGGTTCTGACAACACAAATCTTTGCTTGCTGGCAGAAGTTTTACTCGCACCCAATCTCCTGCCCTGACAACCGCTTCCTTGGTTGCCGTGTGCAGATCAAAGTGGACTTTATTACTTTCGTGTTTCCTTTTGGTCTTCTGATGTCAAAATCAATCTACCTGAGCCCAGCCCTACCTAGCCACGGTGGACATACCCTAGTGTCTGGCTTTCTCCCTCTGAGTCTCTCGAAAGGAGATGGGGTGTAAGCCTGTACGTCACAGCAGTGTCATCCGCAGCCTTCCTCCAATCTCTCCCTTCTGAGATGGCACTGCGAATGCGGCCCTTAACCACTCTGCTGAAATGCTGCACTATGCCATTTGTTTCCGGATGACAAACTGAACGGGGGCAATGCTCTATGCCATTACCTTTAGGATACCGTTCAGGTGTCCCTCCAACTCCTCAGACACCAACTGCACCCCGTTGTCCGCAGTGGTCGAAGGGGATGAAAAGAAGCAGTGGAATTCTGTTCCCTGCTGGCCTGCCCTGCTCCCCACAAACCCCATTGCTGCGCACACCTCCCACGCACAATACAACCCCAAACAAATGCGCCTGCTGTTTAAGGAAACGTTCGGTGGAGTGCACTGAAGTGCAGGTTTCAACTGCTTCCTACACTTTTATTTTAAAACAAAACCATTCCTGAACGTTTTCTATTTCAAAATAAAAGTATGGGAACAGTAAAATGTAATGAAAAAAAAAGTAGAGGAGCACACACTTCGACTACTGATTGTACGTCATTAGAATAGAGGGATAGCCTTTGCTCCTAAAAACCATATGTAGGAATTTAATGATGTCTCTGGTCCAGATGTTCTGCCCCCATGATGTTGCCACCCATCGCAATTGCATGTCCACCAGCACTATATAGTACTTCAATGTTCCTTGACTCCTTACTGGACCCACTATATCTAGACCCACATGTGCCCAAGGTATCGATGGAATGGTCATTCATGTCATGGTTTCGAGCCTACTGGTGCAGCCTTTTGTGGATTTCTCGCACACATTACATTCCCTGATTGAGCACTCTACCTGCAAATCCATTCCTGGCCACCAATAGTCTTCCCTAACAAGAGGTTAGGTTTTGGACATTCCTTGATGATGCCACTTTCAATATCTTGTTCCTCACTCCTACCGGAGGAAACAACTCATCACCCTTCAAAACCATGCTTCCTTTAGCATGCAATTTATCAGAAATAATTCTCTCGGTTTTTGGGAACAATACATTTCTGTATGTGTTCCCTCCTTAACACACTCTCCACTTTCCTTTATCTCTGTCAAAACTGGGTCGGCAAGTATGGCTTCATTCCATTCTTCCTCTGGCACCACTTCCGGACTAATCTCCAATACCTGCTCATCTCCTATACATCGCCCACCTGGTGCCTTCCTGCTTGCCGCTCTGTTTCACCACTTAGCAAGCCCTGCTCACCTGGTGCCTTCCTGCTTGCCGCTCTGTTTCACCACTTAGCAAGCCCTGCTCACCTGGTGCCTTCCTGCTTGCCGCTCTGTTTCACCACTTAGCAAGCCCTGCCCACCTGGTGCCTTCCTGCTTGTCGCTCTGTTTCACCACTAAGCAAGCCCTGCTCACCTGGTGCCTTCCTGCTTGCCGCTCTGTTTCACCACTTAGCAAGCCCCACCCACCTGGTGCCTTCCTGCTTGCCGCTCTGTTTCACCACTTAGCAAGCCCCGCCCACCTGGTGCCTTCCTGCTTGCCGCTCTGTTTCACCACTTAGCAAGCCCTGCTCACCTGGTGCCTTCCTGCTTGCCGCTCTGTTTCACCACTTAGCAAGCCCTGCCCACCTGGTGCCTTCCTGCTTGCTGCTCTGTTTCCCTACTTAAGGAGCCCTCCAGCCTCTTTTCCTTTGCAAATGGGGAGCAGGTGCAAGTGGATCAGGGTCACCTGGCCTAAGCCCTGCCCACATTCCTAGCCTGCCTCTTCCTTCCTGCTCTTAACTATTAGATCAAGAGTGTCTCTCGCCCGGGCGTCCAAAGTGAAGGGCAGACGAAGAAAAGGGCAATTCCTGTTTGGACCTGTTCGGACCAGGAGGACCCAGGGTCAGACCCCCTGCACAGATAGCAGGTAAGCATGCACCAACATGTGTTACCCCCTCTGTCCCCACAGGCCACCCCCACCCCAATGGTCCCCCTGTGATGTTCCCTTGCGCCCCCCCTTCTCGCACACAGGTGTTGCCTGTTTTGCATGATTCTTCTACCCTGCTCCCCCTCAACCTGCTCCAGCCAACTTCTGCAGGAGTCAGTCCTGATACATTCTGGCTTCACCATCACCGTCTTGTGGCCAATGCTGGATTTGACTTTTATGGACTTTATTCATTCACGGTGCGTCACTCTTTCTCAACTCTCATGCTGGACTTCCTTTGCAACCTGTACTCTTGGTGGCCCTGAATCATGCTGTTCTCATCCTCGTCTTGTATCCTGGCTTGCAAAATTATGTGTTACTACTGACTTCTGCAATTGTATTCACTCTCCACTCTTGCTGACTGCTTACTCTCTGTTCTCTTCTCCTTTCCCTTCTCTCTTTTCCTATCTCCTCCCCTTACTTTCTTCTATGCACTTACTCTATCAGAATTGTCCCTGAACATAATATGATAGCAACCACATCTGTTTCCTCCACCCTGCCATTACTATTTTTCCCCCCACACACCCTCCAGCACTATCTGAAATGTTGTCAGGCCTAGTATGATATTCACTTGTTTTGTTCCACCCCTCCCTTTCTGCACCCCTCTCCCTCAGCTTTTGTTGTCAGGTTTAGTACGGTAGTTGCCTGTCTGTTTCCATTTCCTTCCCACTCTCACCCTCCCTTCCTTAGCTTTGTTTTAGCTCTTGCACTATCTGAAATGTTGTCAGGCCGAGTATGATAGTTAATTTCACATCCTTACAGTTCATGGCCTGTAAGAATGTCATTGTATTTTCCCTTGTTCCCTCCCTTGCCTTGAAGCCCTTTGAAACACATTGTGTATAGGCGCTATATAAATAAACTATCATATCATATCATACCTGATCATCACTCTCATCACCCACTTCTGATTCCTCTAGCACATTAGACAATCATGACAGATAATCAGCCGCCTTGTTCCACACACCAGGTATATACTCCACATCCCAAGCATATTATTACAATCCCGTGATCCATTTCCGTATCCTGAAAGATACTTTTTCTAATCCCTTTGTGGTCAGAATCTCACTTAATGGTTTGTAATCAGAATGAACCGTAACTCTTGAACCCCACACAAATGGTCTAAATGTATCAATTGCCCACTTTACTTCCAACAATTCTTTATAGTGGGATAGTTCACTTCTGCTTCCTTCAGCGCTCTGGAGGAGAAGGCTATTGTACACTCTCCTCCCTCAGCTTTTTGTGACAGTACATCCCCCAAACCATGGTCGCTTGCATAAGTTCTCAAAATGCTCCTTGGAATCAAAACTGCTTAAAGTGGGTGCTTTGTTCAATGCCAACGTGACTTCTTGAAATTCTGACTCGCAATTTGTATTCCACTGAAACTGTACTCCCTTTTTTACTAACTTTCCCATGTTGTGGGTTTTGCTGGTGAGATTTGGGATAAACTTCGCACAGTACTCCACCATCCCAAGACACTAAACAATCTGTTCCTTATTACTCAGGCTGGGAAACATGCAATACTGTTAATCAAATCCTCCTTTGATCAAATCCCAAGCTTCAAGAGCTCATGTCCTAAGTACTTTATCTCTCCCCTGTGAAACATACACTTCTCCTTGCTTAGTGCCAGTCCAGCATTTTTTTTAAATGTTCAAAACTCTGTTTAGCCTTTCATCATGCTCCTTTAAATTCTTGCCATACCAAAGAACATCATCTTGAAAGCATAGCACACCCTCTTTGTCGTGAAACAATTGAAACATCACTTGCCGAAGCACGGCGGCAGCGGAAACCAACCCAAACGGCATTCTCTTGTACTGAAACAATCCTTCTGGAGTGATAAAAGCAGTAATGTTCCGGATGGATGATGGATGTAGCTCTATTTGGTGGTGCGCCAATTTCAAGCCCAATGTGCCCTGACCCCACCAATTGTTCCCAACATTTCAGTTATATTTGGAAGTGGATGTCTGTCCGTAACTATCCACTTGTTCACCGTCTGTAAATCAATGCAAATTCTTAATGTGCCGCTTGGTTTATGCACAACTACCAAAGGAGAGACCCTCTCAGATGAATTTGTGTTATTACACCTTGTTTCTCCATTAGCTCTAGCTCCACTTTCACTTCATTCCTCATCTGGATGGGAATGTTCCTCAGTTAGTGCATGACAGGCATGGAACCCTTCATTTTGATTTCTTGCACATCACCTTTCATAGACCTCCGGCTCAACCTTGAAAACTTCATGTTGAATTCCATGCCCATTGTTGTTGAAGATTTTCTCTGCCACAGAATAAAAAGCTTAATCGGCGTTGGAGTCGAACTTGATGCTTGACCATTTTTGATATACCAGCTCGATGATTGATAACTCCCTTTGCTCGATGCATACACTTTCCCCCTAGCATGTCTGTCCTTGAGTTCCAGTACTGTCCAGAACCACCCAATCAATTCAATACACATTCTTCCATATGCAATGGGTTAATGGCAACTTTATTAAGGACACTTTTACTATTCATGTGTTTTTCAAAGATCCTTTTGTACTTTTTCCCTGACTCTATCACCATGTATATTTCCTTCCCGTCTATTTTGATCACCACCATAGGTTTCTCAGCATCCCCATTTACTATTCCAATAGATTCTGGTAAGTCCTCCACTCCATATGTGCATTCCTCCAACTCTTGGCATAACTCATCTGCACAGTCATTGGATTCCACTTTGCTCCTGCAACAGTTTGTAAAATGCCCTCTCCTGTTGCATCTCCTATATAGAACTTTCAGGGCCAGACACATGTCAGTGTTCCCAAAATGTTACAGGCTGTCGCTTTGGAAGCACATTATCCTCTCTTCCTCCTCCTTCTTCTCCTTGAACCTAGCTGGTTTCTTTTTGATGAACAGTTTCTTCTTCTGCATTTTCTTCCCCTGTACAGCTAATATTTCTACAGTCTGCACCCCTTCAGCTTTTACTGCCTTGGGTTTGGTTCTCTTTTTCAGTTTCTTTACACACTTGTGCGTATCTTACACTTCCTTTGCAAACCTGGATCACTTCTTCTAAGGATGGATTTTTCTTTGACCAAAGAGCTTCCCTTACTTTCCCGTCCCTGGACTCGAGCATAAACTGTTCTCATAGTTGCTCTTGAAGATTAGTCACAAATTCACAAGTTGAGGTCGAACCCTCTCAGAGTTACCCAGCTTCAACTGGACTGCACATGCAATGCTTGACACCTAACCAACCCCTCCTACTTTCCTGAGAGCACACTAACAGGGTGGGCTGTGTTTTCATTTATTTTCCCTGCTCTTCACTTTCACAGACTCTTGCCCTATTTAACACAGTGTATAGGTGCGTTATAAATGCCATATCATATCATATCATATCATTTAGGCCATGAAGATTGCACTGTGTGCGGGGGGGGGTTGAACATCCACATGCCTTTCTGAGCAAAACTACAAATCAGGTACAGACAGGCACAGATAACAGGGTACCTGCAGGAGGAGCTGTGTAATCTGTAACACTGTGATGTTTTTCAAATGCTTGATTTTATCTCTGCCTGAGGAAGTGGAGACATTCCCCTCAAAATTCTATAATTAATACATTTCGATTTGAGTAATGGTTTTGGCTGATATTTTGAAAGTAATTAAATCCACCCCACCCCCTAAATGCAAAGTTTCATAAAGATTTGTTAAGCATTTTAAAAGTTATTAAGCAAAGTTATTAAGCGTTCAAAAAATGTTTTTTCCCATAAGTGCGGCCTACTTCCCATTCATTTTCCCATAGATAAACAAGGTCTGTTTTTGGCAAATCGCATAGCCCAAACCACTGGACAGATTTGGACCAGGTCCAAAACAACTTGGGCATGAAGCATTGACTCGCGCTCCATGCATGGTTTGGGGTTATTCCATGTAGTAGTTATTTAAATATTTGTCGGAGAAGGGGGTACCCACTTTTCAAAAATAGATAGCTATATCTCGTGGATTAAGCCGAAATGGTTGGATTTTAAAAATGAAACAACTGCCATCTTGTTTTTCTCTCGATGCAAGAGATATCCGCGGTACCAGCGCGGATTTGGGTAAATGAAATGCAGGAAAAAAGCTATTTGCATGTCAAAAAACATGCAAATGCCATCAGGCTAGACATGGGGTGGCCAGAGGGCCCCAAGTGAAATTTGGGAGTTGGAAGGGGCCTAGCTACGGAGTTTGCAACACAAAGCTTTTTGTCGCCTCAGCTATAGCCTCAAATAGCCGACATCTCAAAGCAAACTGCGTCACAGAAACAACGTGTGTTGTGAGGGGAAAGGGAGAGAGCAGGCCATCTGGGGAGTGGAGACAGCTGGCAAAGATGAGGTGGGGCACTTGATGAAGGCCTGAAAGCATTTGTTTTCCAGCCGTTTTGCCGATAATCGTTGCTATAAAGGACTGCATGTAGGGTATGTGTAGTTCAGTACCCACAGTTACAGGTTTAAGAAAAGGATATATATTTTTACAGCTATTCTCCTCCAGGTATCTCATTCATGTAGTAACCAGAACAGATGCTGCTCAGCTTCACAGTGAAGAAAGGGCCAGCTTCCTCAGGCCATGTTGCCAAATAAATAAACCGAATTTACAAGACCACTTCGAGGAAAGAGCCAACCCTTTCCTTGCTTTGAAGCTAAGCAGGGTCAGCCCCTTTCCTGCATGGATGGGCATCCAAATTATTTTATTTTTTTGAAACCATGCTAGTGTCAGTCCTTGAAAGTTTTCCACTCATAGACCATTTTTTGGCTTTTGCTAAATTGCATTATGCAATTTGTATACTCCTAGACAATAATAAAAAAATCATACCAGCAGTAACTGAGATGAACCCTGCTTAGCTTCAAAGTGAGGAAGGGGTCAGCCCCTAAGGCCATATTGTCAAATAAACTAGCACAAATTACAAGACCACTTAGAGAAACATGGCCTAAGGGGGCTGACTCCTTCCTCAAACTGAAACTAAGCAGGGTTGGTCCCGGTTACTGCATGGATGAGAGACAGTCCACAGTCCCGAATGCTGTGGGCCTCATTACGACCCTGGCGGAAATCCAAAAACGATGGCGGAAATGCAATACCGCCATCGAATAGCGCTCGGTGCGACTATGACCCGTCACCGCAAAGTACGAAGCCAATAGCGACACCGTAGTGAACGCCAACGCTAACTGCACCAAGCACGCGCGCGCGCGCCATGCCAAACCGTAAATACCACCATGGCGCAAGGGTACGCGAATTCCGACCCTAGCGGACATGTACCTAACGCCATCAAGCACGGCGGAAAGCACCATACCGCCATGGTGAGAAGTACGGCATCGCGAATCAACCGTAAACGGCCCCACTGAGTGCCTGTACACCGCTCCCTGCCCACAAAGTACAACTCCCCGTAGGTGCAATGAAGTCACAATGCAACCATTGAAATGTACAAGTCACCCATGCATGGCAACGAACAAAAGAAACACAAGAGGGGCCAATGGGAGCTGCAGGGCACAGATGGCACGAATACAGAAGCCATCCCAATGGACATGACCACAGTCCCCCACCAAGAAACGCACGCAAACACAGGCACCTGTGACCAGCAATATTCCGAAAATCACATCATTCCACCAGTCCACCTGGCTGACCGGCATCTGTTACACAAAACCCAATCCCCCGCCCCTGAGCATGACAACATTCAAACAGTCATATTGGCAGCCCCCATCCCTGACCTCACTGGGCTTCGTAGGCAAACGCGCCCAGCACAGTACCACGCAACTAAACCCCGAAGCTGGAACCCAATGCAGATCTCCTCACAATACATCGCCCCCCAAATAGGCATATGCCACATCACTTGCAAAGAAAAACGCTACACGGGCCAAATCAGAAAAGAAATTTAATGCACATCAAAGTCACCAAGCCCATACAGCCATCAGGCCATGAACTCCAAAACACTAATCACCATTGTGGGCTGCATCCGCAAGAAATGACCAGCCACTACCTGTGTGTCGCCCTGTTCCCCCATGGTACACAGAGCCACATTCACGTACGAAAAGGCAACATGGAAGCGCACAGAACCGCAGGGCCGACCCAATGGGGAGGCACTAGTCCAGCTGAAAGGCCGAAATGTTGCTCCGAGCCACCAGTACTGCGTAAGGGCATGTGGGCCATTGGCGATCGTCCCATAAGATCGTAATGCTGCTCCACTGATTAACACGAAGCAGCAGGTGTCGGGAGTAAAATCCATCTGCAGGAGTGGCATACAGATGGCAGTGGCAAAAGGGGAGGAGATACCTGTCAACCAAAAGAAAAGAACAAGAACAGAATGGCCATCAGAACTACATTCGAACAACTCACTTCAATGATCACACGAAATCCACAGCCATATGCATGCTAGCCCACTCAAAAGCATCATCACCACCCCAAAACCACTTGCGACTCATAACCATCTATATCGAGGTGCAAACACCATCACAAACGAGTGTACCTGTGCATGCGTCTGTCAAAACAGAATCCATCAGATGGGAATGTTAACGTGCATGGACACAAGTGTCTGAGGGCGCCTCGAGACAGGGAGGGCTCAACAAGGCCAGATAGACGATGGTCCCACTATGGCAGCCCTGCATCACATAGCGTAGGGGAGGCGGATAGATCCCAGGGAGCCCTGTACATGGCAAACTCTGTATCAAATCACCTGCCCATGCATCCATTCATCATTCCCTCATCCCGGGATCAAAACGCCTGAATAATTACTCACATAACATTAGAAACATCCATTGAGTCTGTGCGTTATGCAGCCTGCTAAATCCACAGTGCCCCAGCCCGTAATTCCAGTGTTGTGAAGTAACATGTATTTGGGAACGGTCGGCCTCATCGCCCACGTAGCTATTGCGCATCCCAAACTATTCATATCAATCATTGCCCCCTCGCCATGGGCCCTGTCTCAAGGACATTGAACAATAGAACGTTACATTTGCAGTCAGACCTGTGGGCATCTCCTCGCCGCTAGCTGGAAACCGAAAGCGCCGCCCTTCGAATTCCTCATTTGCAACATCACGTCGAAAAGGCATCTGTGGCCGTTTGAAATCACTAATTATTCCATCGAGTGCGGCTGTGTGTGAAAATGGCAACTGCCTTCACCCACAAATGGGACGCCCCGCCCGTCGTTGCAACTCGGTACAGTGATGCATGAGGGCCCACCGTTACTCGAGTACTACGTTCCACTGACCCTTCACAAGTCTGTTCGCGACTGCACAGATAGTATGGGAAACAATGGGACCACAGCAGAATGAACATATCAACCAATCTTACACGCCCATCGGGTACAAATACATGATTGCAATAGCAAGATACCATTCCCCGAATTGCAGCGTTGTGGGCGGGACGTGCTCGGCCAAAGGGGAGAGCAGTTTGCACAGGTGGAATTAATCACCACAGGTGGAGGCCATACAGCCTGGAAACACATAAATTGCACAGCCAGTCTCCTCCCACAACCACACCGAAATGCTACCGGCAGGACTCGCGAAGTTGGCCCTGGGGGACCTGATAGCACTGCAAGTGCTCCGACTCCAAGAGGAAGACGAACACCAACTACAACCAGCCGCACGGAGGAGACGCAGGAGGAGGAGGAGGGCAAGGCAGGGCCAGCAAGGCCCACCAGCACAGCCACTACCACCACGCAGGCAGCCCGCAATCCCACGCCTCCGAGCACATCCGTTCAACCTCACTGATGAGCAGATCCACACCCTCTACCGTCTGGACCGGGACACCATAGCCGCCATTGTGGACATGACACAGGCTGACCTTGTCAGCATGATAGATAGCCCAACCGCCATCCCACCCCTACTGAAGGTGGTGTCTGTACTCCACTTCCTGGCCACAGGCACCTACCAGCACACAGTCGGGCAGTTGCATGGCATTTCTCAGCCACTGTTCTCACGGACACTATTGCAAGTGCTCGATGCCCTCCTGCAGCACGCAGACGACTACATCTCTCTACCACGCTCGGAGCAGGAAATTACCAACACAAAAGTGCGATTCCATGCATACCGGGTTGCATTGGTGCCATCGACTGCACCCATGTTGAATTGGTCGTCCCACATGCCATGGAGGCCCAGTACCGCAACCGAAAACAATTTCATTCCCTGAATGTACAAATGGTGTGTGACTCCAACAGGATCATTACACATTGTTGTGCCCGATTCCCTGGATCAACCCATGATTCTATGGTCTTGAGGAACTCTACAATACCACGCTACATGGAGCGACACGCAGGGAACAGATCCTGGCTACTCGGTGAGTCTCATTACATGCATGATGATGTGGGGTATGTGAATTCGCAATGACCTGGCAGGAAGGGGTGGGGTGCGTACGTATCAATGGCATTCCACATCATACGTTTCTCGTCCACATACAGGTGATGCTGGATATCCACTGAAGAGATGGCTCCTCACACCAGTCCGGAACCCACGGGACCAGCATGAGGAGGACTACAACCATGCCCACTCACGTACCCGTGTAGTCATAGAACAGGCATTCGGCCTACTGAAGGGCCGTTTCCGCTGTCTCAGCAGGTCTGGCGGGGCACTCCTGTACCGCCATGAGAAGGTTGCAAAGATGGTCATGGCATGTGTCATGCTCCACAACATGTGCGTACGTAGAAATGTGCCCATGCCCCCTGACGCAGAACTGCAAGCACCTGATGATGGTCATGATGAGGGTGGGGCTGTGGCAGCACCTCATGGAGTCTGCGAGGCACCGGAGGCCCGTGACATTCGTCAGCATCTCATTGATGTATGCTTCTAGCACTCACGCCTGGTGGCTGATACATGGACACGGGACTCGTGGCACTGCGTGTGTCTGGGACATGCACAATATGGACTGTACGCCTATGATGGCCTAGTACACAAAGATCAATGTCCACACATCTCATTGGTTTATCGTGCACTTTTAATGGCATATGTGATGTCATGTTGAACACCCTATCGACCCGCCACCCAAGTGAGCCCAACACACCCCCTCCACCCTCCTACCTCCCCCCCGAACACCAGTGTCCAAAGATGCTCATTGTCAGTGGGCTGTCGCTATTGCATGCCCCCTCTGCGGGTATCAGGGGCACCCCTGCCTGTGGAGCGCAGGTTCCTTCCAGATCTACGTTGGGGGCTGCCCTGGACGGAACTTGCAACGGATGATGTGTCTGCCTGCTCACGTCCATGCATGTCCCTAAGGGTCTGCGAGAGCTCAGTGAGCACACGGCGCACTGCGGCAAGTTCGGCACATACGTCTTTGGACGTCGCATGCAGTTCCCCCCTCAGGCTCTCGGTGCTTCTCTCAATTTGTGCCCTTAGCGTCTCTGTACCTCTCTCCATTTCTGCCCTAAGTGTCTCAGTTGATGTTTCTATGTCTGCCTTAGTGCCCCCACATTCATCGGCATGGTCCTTGAGGAGTGTGGCCAGTTGCTGCTGTTGTTCGATCAACTGGTCGAGGGACTGTTGCCTCTGCTGGGCCATGGCCATTTGCGGGGGTGTCACAGAGGGGCTGTTGTCCTCATGTTGCCTTGCCACAGGGCTTGTGGGGGATGGCCAGTCGTCGTCTTGTGGGTGCCCCTGCGTGGTATCCTCATGTTGTACGGGATGGGACAGACAGGGGGATTGGGACAGGTCATGGATGGATCTGACTTCGGCATCCCCGTTTTCTGTGTCGGAGCATGCTGCCATCAATGGGGTGTCACCTATGGTGCTGCTGCCACCAGAGGCAGTGCCTTCTGTGGCATCCATTGGGGGGACCTGTGGTGGTGGTGTTGTGGGCATGCTGGCTGCTGGGGTGCCTGTTGATGTTCCCTCCTCTGTGCTGCCACCTGATTTGTGCTGCTGCCGTGTCTTGATGCGTGCAGCTGAGGTGGAGGGTCTCTGGCCGTTGGTCTTGGCCCTCTTTGCAGGTGTGCTGGTAGGGGTGTCCTGTAGCTCGTCGTTTGGATCGGACCCTGTGGTGGAGTAAAGGAGGGCGAGGGTTATTGATGGGTCTGTGGGAATTGGAATGGCATTGTATCACATGCTTTGGGGTGGTACCTGAGGGTGATTTGGGTCGGGGCCTTGGAGGTGCTTTGATTTGTGTGTGGAGTGAGGGTGCAGTTGTTTGGCAGCCTGCAGTTAGGGTGTGCCTGCTGCACGTGTAGTGCGTGTATTAGGGGTTTTTAATTAATTATGTATTTATTGTGGGTTTTAACGTGCGCTATCAGGCCGATGTGTGTGGACGTTCTCCTGGACATGTGTTTCTGTTGCACTATGTGGACGCATGGTACTTCACATGGATGGACTGTGTGGATTTGGCATTGTTTTATCTGGCCCACCTACCTGAATCTTCGGATGTCTGCACTCCTTTCTCCATCCCTCCGACTCCCTCTATGCTCTCCATTCCGATGGTGGAGGCACAGATTTCTTCCCAGGGGGTCAACTTGATGGGTGATTCAGGACCTCCCCCGGTGGCTGTGGCAATGTTGCGGTTGGCAGAGAGTATGCTGCGGACGCGTATCCGCAGGTCGTCCCATCGCTTGCGGCATTGCTGTGGGGTGCGGGGTGCGGTCCCCACCGCACTTACCCGCTGTGCCACCAGAGCCCATATGGCCTTCTTGTTTGCAAGTGCCGTCCTGGTCATTTGCGTGCAGAAGACGACGGCAGCATTCTCCTGGAGGGTCTCTGTTAGCACGGTGAGTTCCTCACGGGAGAAGTGGACCTGCCGCTTGCGGTCGCACGCTTTCTTCGCTACTTTTCCCATTTCTCTTGGTTTCGCTAGGGTGGTTGACGGGTTGGGGTGTGTTTCAGGGTAGTGATTTTAGTGGTTGTGTGGTTTTAGTGTTTTTATAGGTGTACGCCGGGATGTTTCCCGTTCCGGGCCCATGTTTTATCTTCCGTTTCCGTATATTTCCGGTCACCGTACTTTCCGGTAGGCGCACACTGCGGTGACCGCTAAGAGGGGTGGCGGTATTGCACCTAGGGCGCCGTACGGCGGCGGTGTGGGCCGTTTTGGGGTCATTTCCGCCATCGCGGACTTTGCACTTCCGCCGTGGCGTGGTGCTCGTGCCCGATGGGTCGGAATGGGCCGCACTTTGCTCCTTCGTGCAATGGCGGAAACGCTATTTACGCTGTGGCGCTCCGGTCAGTCGATTTCCGCAAGGGTCGTAATGAGGGTGTTTTCTTGGTTTTAAATATCTCATAACATGCAGCATCCACATTATTTTTTTTAAACCATGCTACTGTCATAGCTTAAAAGTTTTGCACTCAGAGACCATTCTTTTTTTTGGCCCTCATTACGACCCTGGCGGAAAGGGGTTTACGCCGGCGTAAAGCATGGCGTACCTTTCCGCCTGACTACGAGTTCCCGTAGCGCCATGGTGATTTTTACGCCTGCTTTTTGCAGGCAGAAAAATCCATGGCGCTACGGGACTTGTTGTTAATTACGCCACCGTAATTTACGGTGGCGTAATTAACGCCTTCCCCACTCCCATTATACCCTATGGGGCAAAAATGGGAATGGGGAAGGGTAAATGGGGATTGGGGACTTACCGCCCCGCCAAGGTCGGAATGGGGCGGTAAGTCCGCCAACCACCATGGCGGAGTTGGCAGCTTAGCGCCATGGACCATGGTGCAAATTGCACCATGGTTCTCCGCCAGGGTCGTAATGAGGACCTTTGCCTTTTGCTGAATTGCATTCTGGTAGTTGCAGTCTCACAGTCAAGAGGGGAGGAATAATGAGAGGAATAATGCAACAATTGAACACTTGTTGCCTAACATAAATGAGGATATATATATTTGACTGACACTATAGTATGTGTACTTTTCAAGTTAGCTTTATAAAGCAGACTATTGTTGAAAGCTAGACATGGGGGTGAGGACGGGAGATGATGAGAGAGCAAGTAAGTCATGAGTATTTGCCCACAATGTGGCAAGAGAGTGTGCAATCCTGGACACTGGTGCAGGTATTTTCCCTTGATTGTGGCTGCTTTTCAGGGCACCAGTATAGGACACATTGGTGGACGTTGTAACTTTTTTTCAGAGGGCGGATGCAACCTGAGATTGGCAAACTTGCTCAAGTATTTGGCTACCAGGATTTTACTCAGGTTGTCATTTTCCCAGTGCAGATGCTTACCCACAAGACCAGAAGCACTTGTTCCGTATTGGGATTTAGTTTTCCACAGAATATTTCACAACAGATTGCTGGGTTTAAAAGGTGAGCACCTTTTATACTTTGGCAGCATATTTATTGGAACTTTTCCTCTCTCATGTTATTTTTCTGGTGTTCATTACTTTTTTTTAAAGCCCAATGCTTTACCTACTTTCGTCTAAGAAGTAGGTCTATTGAACTACATTTGTATATTTCCCTTTTACGTGCTACTTAAATGTGGTTAGTGGGGGATGTGCGATGTACGACAACAGTCTACAGGAGGCCAGTCATAAAACAATGGGCTTGGAGCACAGTACAGCACATTTTGGCGCAGCCAGTTAGGCACACACCACAGTGGCACGACCGTTTCATCACAGGTCCCTTATGGGGGCACGCAGTTAGACGCAGCCAGGTGGGTGCAGGGACCTCTCAGTGCAAGGATAAAAAAAAAATAATAATAATTTAGCATTTATATATGAGTTGGCACGAGAGGTCGCAATTGGCATGAACCTGCAGGCACTTTGCATTTTGTAATATGGATTACACGTGAAAAACATTTATTTACTGCATCATTATAAAACACGATGGAACATGTTTTACACCGTCGCGGGCAACATTATAAAACTGAAAAAACACATTTGTGCTGAACGCTGCCTTCAAGAACCGTGGCCTGCAGGAGTTGGAGACCCAGCACTTAACCATTATGCTACATGATATTATTGTTTGGTTTCTCACAGGTTGCATGCTTAGCCTTTTACAATTGGACATATTAAATTGTAGGCTAAGTATGAAATGTATGCACCACGAAGCACTAAACCATTGTGGCGTAGTGGTTGAATTCTGGTCCTTGATCTCTGACAGACCAGGGTTCAAGACTTTATTTTATTTATTTTTTTAAAACAGTACATTTTGATAAGCACTCTGTATTCTGGACTATGTAGTCTTAACAGGCATTCCTTTGATCCATGTGGCCTCCTTCATGGAAACGTCCACCCAATAACTGCATGATTTTAAGACACTCTTTTGAGCTGCACTATCAATAGGTTAATAATAGTTGAGCGTCTTCTATTGCACGTGAGCACGTGCAAAAAAGACTTTCTTTGCAGTTCAAGGGAGAGTCTTGCCACACAGTCCCACTATTCCCACATTATATTGCACTACTTTTAGACTTTGAAAATGGCGGGGACAAGTAGACACAACTCCTCTCCAGCCCCTTATTCTCACTTTCCCCAGCTGAAAAAAACATATTTTACTTTTTTCCCCCTCCTCTGATTCTCCACTAGCTACCTCCTCCTTCAATAACTTATAGATCCCCTACTGCCATTCAGCCCGAACAAATAGAGATGCAGTAGAAATCATGAATATAGGCAAATTACATGTCTTGTATATATTGTTATATGCCACACGTCCCTTTTTACTTGAAAGATGATCATTCATATTTCCTTTTTACTTTGCATTTTGGGACTTGTAGTACAGGACACTTGATTAACAAAACAAAACTACAAGTCACAAAATGCACACAAAAACAAGAACTGGATGGGCATCTTCCGAATTACATGGAGACACACACACACACACACACACACGGGTGCGTGCACGCACAATCTCTCACTCACACAAACCTTCATACCGTGTACACACACATTGCATGCCCACCCTCACACCACACATTCCCCCTTACACTGCACATTGCAATTGTAATGGGTGATTATAACACGCGCAATACCCAGAGGTTTCTAAGCGCAGGCCCAGGGATCAAACCTGTGTTGCTGTGCATCATCTTGCTTCCGAGTCGAGTGTGTTGCCCCTGAGCTATCCTCCTGAGCCCATTAAAAAAGTCGACTACACTGTCAGTGAGCAACATTATAAAACAGAAAAAATGAAATTAAAAAAAATATCATTTATGCTCTACACTGCTATCAGAGAACACTGGCCTGCAGGAGTTTTAGATGCAGTGCTACAATTATGTTGTTTGGATTCTTACAAGTATCATACCTAGCCTTGTTTCAATGGACATATTAAATTATAGCCCAAGTATGAAATGTATACCTCACGAACCACCAAGTAATTGTGGCCGAGGGTTCAAAGCTGTATTTTTTATTTTATTTAACTAATTTAATTTAATTAAACGAAAAGCAATGCAATTGGGAGGTGGTGAGGTTTGTTGCAGTGCAGTCCTGTGATCTTATTTGGCATGAGGGAGTTTAGACGTGGCTGCAATGTCAGCCACATCCAAACATCCTTCTTGCCAAAATAACAGCACCGGAATGGCTTTCATACCGAAAAGGGCGCACCGAAATGAGCGCTGCATCAGAATGGCTGTATCAAATCACTGCACAGCAAAATGACGGCGCCGAAAAGTGGTGTACCGCTTGGAACACAGTGCTTAACCAAAGTGTGTGGTCCATGGCAAATAATGTAATCTCTCTGCGCATTGCCTAAAAACATTGGAAGTTCTCAAAGCTTGCAATGCGAAGGCCATGACTCGTGGTCTGGTAGCTTTTTAAAATGGACAGTGGGCACTGACCATGCCTGAAGACCAAGCTAGTGGTCTGAAAGCATTCTAAAAATCTATGGAATAACAAAACCCTTGAAATTCAAGGAAAACACTTTAGTTGCAGGGACGTTAAGGTGAGCAATACATTGTAACAAAACTTTTGAAATTCAATAAAAACCATTTGTTGCGCAACAAATCCTCTGAAATTCAGCTAAAGCCACCTTAACTTTGTGCCCCTGTGGGGGAGCCTATAAGCACAATGATTCCATCACAGATCACATCACAAATGACATCACTAATTACATGCTGTATGAGAACACTGATGGCTTTACAAATCACATCACCATTGCCATTACTGGTGACAACACTAATTACATTGACTATAACTGATTACATCAATAATGGAATTTGGCATAACAACATTTATGAGTTAGCCCATAAAAGGTTTGATTACCTTGATAACAATTTAGACTGTGGGCTTGGCCATGACAAGTGCTGAGGTCACTGGCCAGCACCAAAGGCCATAGCTATTGGTTGGTTAGTGTTAATAAAAGGTATCAGTTAATATTATCCTCAACAATAATATTGCCATATATATGGTCGTGGGGTAAGGCCATAGGAAATACTATTAGTGGGGATAATTTATGGGGTTATTGGGACCATGGTTTGCGGGGGTACCCCTCATGCCATTAAAATAATTATGGGGGTTGCAGGGGTGTCCCCCGCAGGTTCCATGGCTTAATATCACCGCAAAATGATGGTGATATTTTTCTATGGCGATATTTCTGCGGGGATATTAACACATGGAACCTTTTAAAATATATAGTGGGCAACGTTGAAAGCTGTAGTCAGGGACCATGGCTAAAGACCATAGCTAGTGCCCATATATATATATATATATATATATGTCGCTTATAGGACTCTCTTGGCACTGTGCATCCAAAGAAGGGTTCTTTATGAGCCCTGTGTGAACACTGTAACTGCAGGCTAACCACGGCGTCCCTGGGCAAGCTATGTAAACAATTTAATTTGTTGTGAGTGCCACGCATGCAGGTTCTTTATTCTAACTTTCACGCTCCTCTGATGCACATGCGAGGAGGGAAACAGCGGCCAGCAATGACTGTTAGGGCGTTCGACTCTGCAAAATCGACCAATGTCATTAGCAGGGGCGTAGCTAGGGTGTGGCTAAGGGGGCTATAGCCCCTGATCTTTTGGTTGTAGCCCCGGATAGAATCTCAGGAGCTACAGCCAAAAGGCTAGCTAGCCCCCAGTCCCAACAGTTCCGACATCAGCGTAGCCCCGGGTCTTTTCCAGACCTAGCAACTCCCCTGGTCATTAGCCTCAGTTCCTCAAAGAAAAGATGGCATTCGCCCATACCAGGGCCCAGCAGGCGGTGGGAAACACAGGAGACTCCACTGCCTGTCCGCGACATTCATTTTTCAGGCCGTCGGAGGGGAGCTCAAGAGAAAGCAACCAGCTACTCCGCGGCGCTGCTGGTCATGGATAGCTCATCGCCAGAGAAACGACCACACCGTAATCTTCAGGTGAGTCAATTTCCTTTAGTCAAGTGGTTCTTCGGTAAACCCCACCGGCATCCCGAAACACTCGACACAACTGATCTTCTTCACCTTGTGACATTCTAACCTCTGCTTTTGCCTTCTAGTGTTAGAACTTACACCCCTTTTTTTGGCGTGGTGTGTGAGTGCATCTCACGACTTGCACCCAAAAAAGTAATGCCTTATTTTTATTCAAATGTCAAAGGAATGTGCGCATCAGAGATGCACACATTCAGATACCCTTTCCCAGCCCCTTGGCAGATTTGCGCAAGCGGGGGGGGGGGGCGTTTCTGCGCCTTCAAAGCTCACCCTGAATTCAGGAATAGGAACAGGGGGCTGCAGAATGAAGGGCAGGGACGTGCCTGACCCTGGCATGCATTTTCTTCCAAGTGAAAGAGCAGTGTCATGAACAGGGACAGAAAGGTTATTTTCTTTTTCTTTTAGCATTTCACAGAGGCAGGCCCTTTAAGGGTCTGCCACTGTGGAATGCACTCCCATCACGCACATGTGTGCTAGGAGCTAGCCATACATCATGCAAAGGGACGGGCCAACACATCCTTTTCGCTGCTGGACACCGCCACTGAAATATGTAGGTCACCCCTGAGAGTAAGGTAATCTGCACATTTCTCAAACTAGCACAAATTTTTAAAAAAGTGCATCCTTTGGGGTTTTCTGATTTACGCTAGTTTGTGAGCATCTGCTTTTTTTTTATTACACATACATACACAACCTAAAACCAAGTAGAGCATCTTCCATTAAGTCAAAAGGCGTAGCACAGGCAGCGAAATGGCGGAGATCCCTCGTGTCTACAAAACAGGTACAGCACAGCAGAGACAGTCAAAGCGTTCCTTTCACCTTTTTGGTACAGCACAGGCCTGGGCACTGCACATTTCCACTTGCACCTAAAGTAAATGTACAGTGCGAGCTGATCTCATACAGAGAACAATACAACACTGGCTGAAGAAGTGCATGTAAAGTGCAACCTTTGCTACACACAGGAAACAAGTTCAGCTGTGGCAACAGCAACACAAGCTTACATCCGAAGCAAAAGTATGCACAGCTCAAGACAGCAGAACTGTGAGCTTTCCAACACGAATATGTACAGGCTGCTCACAGAGTAGGGGTTCAAGCATCCCCGGGGACAGGGGTCGCCTGGGAACCAAAAGAGGCCCTGGAAATAATTTTTAGAGTGACCCAAATTACATATTTCCAACAAGCCCAACCTTTTTCCTATCAGAACATTTGGAAATAACACTCAAAAGAGGCCCACGATGCAGAGTTCCCTATGGGTCAGTCTAGCCCTGCCCAGGCACAAAGAGTACACACAGCACAGCCAGCCACGTTCTCTGCTTGTCAAGACCTACCTCTCTAAGGGCATTTGTGGAGGGAGCCTCTTGCCCTGTGGAAGGGAAGAATTGGGACCTCACCCAGAGTAATCCTCCCCCTTTTTGTAGACAGCGTTAGTTGAGGGGGCAAGGGCCTGCACCAGATAGGTTTACCAGATGACTCCAGGCCACTGGTGGACGCCTTATTCCAGTCATGGACTTTGCTTTAAATTTTGGCTTCACTTTAGTCCATTTTAGTAATTTGAAAGGATCCTAAACTACACCTCCAGAATGCAGCTGATGGGGAAATGAAAGCACGGGGATGAAGCATGATGTCCCCCACAGCATACTGATGTCTAGTAACCTTAGCTCTGCTGGGCTCCTACCCCCATTTTAGAGCAGCGTGGGAGCAGTGATCTGCAGGCCCCCACCTATTTGGAGTAGGGTGAGGACAGCGGGAAGCTGCAGATGTTTCATGTCTCCATTTTAGAGAAGATTGGATAACGGGTGCCTACTTATTCGTGCTGTGGAAACCTACATTTCATGTTTCTAGGCAGGATTACTGCTGGGACAGGAGCCAGCTGTGGAGACCCCATCATCAGCCTCCTCCCTGTTTTAGAGCATGGAGGCAGGGGCCTGTTTTGGGGCATTGAACTTGGGGCAGGATTTGTGATGGACACTGGTCTGATTCTGCGCCTGTTTCTGTTAAATTCCAGGGGTAGTGTTTTGCACAGGAGGGCTTCTATCCCTGTTTAGATAAGAACCTTCCAGTGGCCTGCTTTCAAAGGACAGTCTTGGGGATGGGAGTAGGGACGAGACCAGAAGTCTTTCTACTCCTATTGTAGGACAGGATAGGAGTTTGGGCCTGCACTGGTCGGCTCATGAACGTAAATAAGTGCAGGGAGAAGTCAGAAGCCGCTGCCAGGAGTTTGTGTTGAAGGTAAGCTCTTGATCCCATGATTCACTAACCTGGCAAGGTAAAACGTAGGCCTGGTTGGAGCAGAACTCACTTTCTGCTCCTGTTCACTTGTCCCAGTTGTGCCAATTTGCTGACACAGAGTCAGCCCTCCTCCCTCTGACCCTGAGACCCCCATTTCATTCATCATGTGCATGGGCCATCTTTGAGTCAGGCAACCAGGCAAGAATATTCTTGGCCTACTCTTTCTTGAGACTCTGCAATGTGGCAGCCTCTGCAGTGTGTCTGACAGCTTTAGGTCTTTCACCCACCCGCTCATGCCTATTCCACTGCTGCCACCACCTGGAAGGTGCATGTTTGAAGACCACTCCCCTAGAATGAGTGCTGATCCTGGTTCTTAAGAAGTAAAGATTGGGCCCCCTAATTCTTGGCTATTAGTGCCTGGTTGCTGGCCTCCTATCTCCTTTGGAAATTCTTAAGCAGATAGTAACTGCTCAATTGCAGCAAATGACTGAAACCTCCAGACCTGTATCAATCCAAAGACATAGAACTGAGACTGCTTTATTAGTAGTCTGGGATGACATTCTCTGAAATTCTGACAAGGGCGACTTCACTGTATTAGTGATGTTTGTCCTGCCTGTGGCACTTAATACAGTGGATCATGACATTCTGCTTTCCTGCCTTTATAAACTAGTGGGTGTTTCTGAAAATGCCATTGGATGGCTCCAATCCTTCCTGAAAGGGAGAGTTTAACAGGTGAGGCAGGGCCTTTTTGTCTTCATAGGCAGTGGTGAGCTGTGGAGTTCCTCAGGGTTCACCACTGTAACCCTTGCCTTTTAACATCTATATTCGACCACTTTTGTCAATTTTCACTAGATATAGCCTGCCCGGCAAGAGAGGTGGGCCCGTGTGCCCTGCAATAGTGGTGGGCCCGTGCGCCCTGCAACAGGCCCGTGTGCCCAGCATCAACGGGCCTGTGTGCCCTACCATAGCGGGGCGCCCGTGTGCCCTGAAGCGGGCCCGTGTGCCCAGGGACAACGGTGGGCCAGCGCGCCCAGGACTGCCAGCGGGCTAGCGAGCCCGACAACAGCGAGGACCACGTACCAGCGGAGGGGGCCCGTGCGCCCGAATCCAGCACCCGCAGCGGGCCCGTGTGCCCTGCGGAGAACAACAGCGAGAAGAACAGCAGCAAGGAGGACTGCGTTCCTGCAGTGGGCCCGTGCGCCCTAATACGGCACCTGCAGTGTGCCCTGGAGAGAGCACAGGACCATGTACGTCGGACGCCGTGCGAGCCAGTCCCACAGCACCCCCGCAAAGTAGGTTTTCACCTCCAGAAAGAAGTGTCAAAGGAGATCCAACTCCTCCTCCTCAATGATATCATAGAGAAGGCAGAAGGACTAACGCCATGGGATATCTCTAATAGCGATAGTGTCCAAGGACAACAGGCGCCTATGCATATGCGTTAATATGCGCATCCCAAACACCGCCATCCAAACGGAAAGACACCCATGCCCAAGCCTGGAAGACATGCTAATAATGCTGAACCAGGCGAGACACTTCTCGAAACTGGACCTCAATCAAGGCTACCACCAGCTCGTCCTGGTCCCGGAATCAAGACCCATCACCACCTTTGTGACGCACGACGGGCTGTTCCGGTACAAGCGGCTGAACTTTGGTATATCATCTGCCACAGAGATCTTTCAAGAAACAATCAGATGCCTGATATCATCTGAATTGAACGCCCTGAACTATAGTGACGATATTCTGATCTTTGGGAAAGACCAAGAACAGCACGACAAAGCCCTGATTGCTGTCTGCAAGAACCTCCAAGAAGCAGGACTGACACAAAATGAGCTCAAATGTGACATTAACAAGACAAGCCTCAAATTTTTCACACACATATTTTCAAACAAAGGAATTACGGCCGACCCTGACAAAATTAAAGCCATTACCGACCTCCAAGACCCCACAACACCTGCAGAACTACGCTCTTTCCTGGGAATGGCGGGATACTGTACACGCTACCTCCCGAACTATGCCACAATCACCGGCCCACTCCGCGCCCTCCTAAAAAAGGACCAGCCCTTCATCTGGGATGCACCCTGCCAAACTGCATTCATGACCATAAAAGAGAGCCTGACCAACAACCACCATCTAGCATACTTCCACCTGGAGTGGCACACCATCATTACAGTAGATGCTAGTCCAGTGGGACTAGGAGCCATCCTTGCCCAAACGGGCGCCAATGACAACACCCGACATACAGTGGTGGCATATGCTAGCTGTGCCCTATCACACACAGAAAGGGCCTATTCGCAAGCTGAGAGGGAAAGCCTGGCTGCAGTATGGGCCTGCGAAAAATATCACCATTTCGTCATTGGCCGGAAATTCACCCTCGTAACAGACCATCAGGCGCTCCTCTCAATATTTGGCAACCCCAAGACCAAAATGCCGCCCCGAATAGAGCGCAGGGGAATAAGACTACAAGAGTATGACTACATGATCGTCCACAAAATCGGAGGTGAAGCCAACCCGGCAGACTACCTGTCAAGGCACCCCATGATGAACAAAGACAATGCCCTGGCTCATGAGGCCGAAGAATACATCTCCTATCTGTCATCAAACGCCATGCCACCGGCGATCTCAACATTCGAGGAAAGAAACAATGCCGACCCAACGATCAAAGCTGCTGTTTCCCTCATCCGCTCCAACACATGGCACATGGAGAGAACGCCAAAATAAAGGAAACTGGGGGAGGAAGCAGACATGAAAGATCTCGAACGACTAGCCAAAATACACGGCAAACTAATAGCCACGGACCAAGGCATACTACTCCGTGGAAACAGATTAGTGGTCCCGAAAGACCCTGGTAACACTAGCCCATGAGGGCCACAGGGCGATTGACAACACAAAAAAGATCCTCAGGAGTAACATCTGGTTTCCTTACATGGACGCAGTAGTTGAGGACATGCTGAGGCACTGCAGACCCTGCCAACTAGCTGCAAAAGGGTCAAGTCCGAACCCTCTCCAATTAACCACACTTCCAACAAGGCCCTGGCAGAAAGTTGCGATGGACTTCTACGGACCCCTAGAAGAAGGTGGATACCTACTAGTACTCATCGACGAATATTCTAGGTTCCCATTTATCAAATAAATACAATCGACATCATTCACCAAAACAGCAGCCATCGTGCACGAAATATTCAGCGAGTGGGGCATCCTGAACATTGTCAAGACAGATAACGGACGAGAGTTTGCCAAGTTCGCGGTCCACCTAGGGTTCAACCACCAGAAGGTCACGCCACTCTGGCCACAGGCCAACGGGATGGTAGAGCAGTTCATGGCCAACATCAAATTAACTAGACAGAAAGCCACGGTGGAGCAGACACCCCATGCGCAAGCCATCTGCAGTATGCTTAGGAGCTACAGGAACACTCAACACGACACGACGGGAAAGCCGCCAGCCGAGCTCATGGTGAGGTACCAACCCCAGACACGCATTCCCCGATGGGAAGATTACACATCGGAAGAAGATACAGCCAGAGAAAAAAAAGAAAGGCCAAAGAGTGGGCCACGCAAAGCGGAAAGAGAGAGAACACCACCTGAAAGTGGAGCAAACCGTCCTGGTCCAACAAACTCAGCGCAAGAAAACAGAGACGCGCTAGAGCCCCGAGCCTCGGGTCATCACAGCCATTAAAGGACCGATGATCACAGCGACCGGAGGATCAGGGGACATCACCCGAAACTCCTCATTCTTTAAAAGGTTATACCTGGAAGAGCCGGAGACACAAGAGGCAGCAGCCGAAGACCCATTTGAGGAAGAAGATTTAGAACCCCCAGTTGAAGCAAGTGGTGAAAGCAGCGAATCCCCAGGCAGACGCTCAGAACAGTGAAAAGACCAGTGAGACTCATTGAACAGATGTAGTCGGACTTTCATGTTAAGCACGAGGGAGGTGTTATACGTGAGCAAAAGGGACGCAGCCCCTTTAAGGACACACACGGACACCAAGGCGGGAAGAGGGCGGAAGGGGGGGTCCAAGGGAAGTTACAGTTAGTTACGATGTGAGAGGAATAAAGAGAAGGTTGATACTAGTGATGGCTCCGTGTCTCTGTGTGATGAATGGACGCTGACGAGTGCTGAGAGCCCCCCTGCACCCACAACAGGGGTGACCTTAGATGTTGTGTTGCTTCTCCCCGAATGTCGAATGTGCTGCTGATTAATTTTTGCAAAATGGATGAGTACCTTCCCTTCCAAAAGGCACTTAAAACCTTATTTTTCTACTGATTTTGCATTGCGGTTTCACTCCCATCTTTTCACACTTTTATGGCATCGCTGGTTCCCTCCTTGACGCAGCGTAGTCGGCATGACATCGTGTGACACATAATCAGAAGATCCGAGGGCTGCGTTCACTGCAATGCACTGGCCTGATTAATAATACACATTGCCCCATTGCAAGTCCAAACATCAGTTCAACACGGATAAAAACCTAGAGAGTATTCTGGGAATGTGATAAGAGGTAAACCCGTTTATTTATTTATTTGTTTGTTTGTTGGTTTGTATGTTTGTAACGCATCGCTCGCCCTTACGCCTCAGGGCACACTCAAAAGACAAACAACAAAACGGACAATACGAACAATGCCCTTACGCCTCAGGGCACACTCAAAAGACAAACAACAAAACGGACAATACGAAGAGGTGAGGGGGTGGGTAAGCAGAGGGGGAACAGTTTTATCATCAGGCGTTTTAATTCAAAGATGTTCAGATGGATGGATAATGGCTATATTTCCTCCAAGGGTGAGCTCAAGTTCCAAAGCGGGGGCTGCCAGGTTAATGACTGGTTTGAGTGGCAACTCATTTTGACAAATGAGCAGGAAGAACACTGCTTAAATCAGCATGAACAATGAGAAGGAATTGTTTCTTGAAATCGTACTAAGGTATTGAGCAGAGTGCTATGAGTGGGTCTAGAAAGCAGGGTACTGGGCTTACAGGGGGTGAACTGCACTCCGGGAAGCCACCATGTCGCACTCACTTTAGTACTGACCCAGCTGAGGGCTTCTTTGGGTTTAGAGGGAAACACTGGCCCCTCTTAGCAGGAATCTTCCACTTATAAGGCCCGATTCGTGGAATATTTGCACGGTTCAAAGTGACTTTGCACTGCTGAAAAATGAGTGTATTTTTTCAGTGCAAAGTAATTTTTGCAGTACAAAATTTACTTTTCACTGACTTCGCCCTGCAAAAATACACTTTGCGCAGTTCCATAAATCAGGATTTGTGTTGGCAGTGCAAAGTCACTTTTCAGCAGTGCAAAGTCGCTCTGAACCGCGCAAGGATTTCCATGAAGCTCTCACCTATTGTAGAGCACAAGAATGCCCTGGCAGGGTGTGTCTAGTTGAGTGTGGACATAAGGGCACAGGTGGGACCAGAGTAGAGAGGAGGGTCGAGAGCCTGTAAGAATGAAAAGCCTGCATCATGCATGTATAGGGGCACTGTTATCTTACAAGGCTCCGATCTTGTATTAACCCTGTAAATGCTCAGCTAAAGTGTAGTGGCTAGGTTCACGATAAGTGTTGCCACAACTATGCCCGCAAAATCATTCAAAAGGTCTGAAATAATGAAAAAACTGCTTTAAAAAAAAAAAGTTTCAAAAACAAGTCTTTTTTCCAGAGGCTGCAAAAAGGTGCTACTTTCACTATGACTTCAACACGGCACAGTAAAAACAATAAGTGATGGCTTCAAAGTTCACATTGTAGTGTTTCAGAACATTTGGTAGCCAGGCGACTGCGAGTAATAGCCGGTGAACTTTGCAATGTACTTTTACCGCGGCAAATGAATGGAGCCGGATTTCTACAAGGAAATAAAATGTCCTCCAATTGCAAAAAAGATGTGTTTTTTTTTTTTAACATGTGTATTGACTTAGAACTCAAACTGCATGTTTTGCTGTGAGCACACTGGCTACACTGGCTATTGGCATTTCTTGCTGTGCCAGGGAGCTTTGATAAAACATCCAATTACTTCATCCTAGCTCAAGAAAGAAAAAGTTCATTAGAAAAAGAGATGTATTGGTCTTCGTTGTGCCATGGCACCTCATTAATTTTGCGAACGTCGAAGAATAAAAGAGGAAAAAAATTAAAATATGGAACTCTTTTTTATGCCTTTCAGATAACAAGTCTCGCTGATGGATTCTAATGTTCATGTGAGTTATGAAAAGTACACCTTGTCTTATTAACCAAATGCCCACTAATACCAGGCCTCTGCGAGGGATCAGATGAAAGGAGCGGCACACAATGGCAAATGAGATGCAGAGGGTCCTCTGCTAATTCCCCGCCAGTCCATTAGCTCCCAGAACAGGATATTTAAAACCTCTCCGAACAGCTCGGAGATGGGGCTGGGATTGCATTTAATTTTCGGCGTATGAGGGGCTCGTGATAAGATGCATAACCTGACTGGCAAATTATGCTTTCCCTATGAGCTTCATTATTGCCCTTTCGTTTTGCATTCCAAATGCGATTGTGGCATGGGGAGTAAAATGTCAGGTGGGGGGAGGGGGGTGGTGCTGTGCAAAAGCCCCATCTGAACCAGAGCCGGTCTACCGCGGATCACGCTCA